>NC_051846.1:184485140-184514948 GCF_002237135.1 Teleopsis dalmanni | reverse complement strand
TAAAATATCGAAAAATATACAGCGCGCGAATTTTAAATGAGAATTTCCGAAAACTTTTCGGTCTTAATGTATTATTTGGGGCGATTGTTATTCGATTTTTATTTAGTTTCAATTTAACAAAGGATTTTAACAAAAAATATTCTGCAAAATTTCATAAAGATATTGATTTCTTTAATATTTAAAGCTTTGAAATATATGTCTTAATTGAATTTGTATATTTTACTGAAGTATAATGATTCTCCATATATTATTTTCAAGCATTAAATAATTAAAAAAGCGTTTCTTGAATTAAAGGTATTTACAGAAATTTTTATTTTGAATATAATTTGTAATAATTTGTTTGAGTTTTAGAAAAGTCACTTGGCTTTTAAATACTTAAATAATATTTTCAGCTATGCGCTATATAATTTGATATAGATTTTGGTACTAAACATTCGAACATTTTGAACAAGCAATCCTATGACAGACCATAGCATAGTCTGTCTATGACCCGAAATAATTGCCTTACTATTAGGACTTGCTCGCACAGTTTGTACGACACAATCGCTGCATTGACGGGACTCCATGTCTTATTGCTAGAGGAACTTGAAGGAACATCAATCAATTGGGGATCCTATTATCGTAGCAATGGGTCGGAGGTGAAAAAGAAAAATAGAAATATCTACTCCATATAACTATAAGGTATATTAAAGATATTGCCTGCTTCGGTAAAGTGACAAAGTGGTTTCTTGGGCTAGAACATGATTCTTCTTAAAGAGCTAGCGTATGTATGTATGTATGCATGTGTATATATAAACCATGATATCACAATGGGCCCAATTCTCAGACCTAAGCGCAACTGTCTTTACTACAAGGCAAGTTGCCAAATGTGCTTCCCCTTACTTAAGCTTTGAATCTCATGTTTTATATGCCCTGAAAGGGTAGATAAAATTTAATTTAAATTTCAAAGTCCTTACAGTCTAGTACAGTCTTCTATACTACTATTATACTTATTTATTACAATTATTACTCACTGACTGTAATCCTTGTCGTCCAATGGAACATAAAGCCTTGACTATTTAATGCATTCTCAGTTTTTTATCTCAAAATAATGTATAATTAACAAAATAATGTATAAAATGATGTTCCAAAATATGTTCAGTATGCAATGCAATTTATTTTTTTTTATTTTAATTTTACATTAAAATATATTTTGCAAAATAATGGCATTCACACATATATTAAAATTAGTGATCTGAATAAGTATTTTCAATAAATTTAGCAAAATATTGCTTCTTTGTAATCTTATTGCATCTTCCGATACATATAACGTTTCTTTCTCCTTTTGTCACTCCTTTCCATTTCCTTTGTAAATTGCATTGAATTCCTTATAAAAAATCGTGTTCCCTCATGTGGAAAAGTAATTTTTATTTTCTGGTAACAATAAAAATATTGTGCACATCCTGCTGTTTATATGATATTTGTTCACAAAGGATTTCGATTTCAAATGAGAAAATTATTCTTTATGAATGAAATAAGGAGAAAATTTTAATGAAAAATATTTTCGAATATTTCTCTGCACAAATACTACACATATCTGCAAATGGAATGGTATAATTTAGTTTAAATAAATAATTTCATATTTTAATAATAAATAAATTGGATGAACATTTGCTATATGCCATATACGATATATTAAAAAACATTTTATTTTAAATGTAATTAGTACCCATTAAGCATTAGGTCATTGAGGCAGTGCTCGCTCAAAAACTATATTCCAGGTAATTCATTCTTAGTGAAATGATTAAATAATTAGTATGCACTAATTTAGTACTTTTTTTGGTTTTCTAATTTTAATAAATTAAATATAAAATATAATACAATAAAATAAAATGAATGTAATTGAAAATTAAGAATTTTATCTAAAAATTTTGTTAAATAAAAATCGCTGCAATAACGGGTTAAAAACAGTTAAAGTTTAATATACTCACTGTGTCAATAAATATGTTTGTCACTGTGTATAGATGTTGTAGTGACATTGACATACATTGTTAGAAGTAAGAATCTTATATTAATAAATAAATACATAATAACTCATAAAACACTGTCTTCATTTTCAAAAATTTATTACAACGACCCAGGACCAGCCATTGATTATACCCCACCACATAGCGAGGAACATTCTGTGTCGTCACATGTATCGGAAAGAAAAAAACTTTTCAAAAATTGTAAACAATTTGTATGTTAACTTTGGACATCTATAATATATGATTCAATGCTCCCTCACAGTATTTAATTCCAGGACTTAATTAAATAGAGTGTATATACTGGTCTCTATATTGTATGATTATTTTATTGGTATATTTTTTTTAGGTTAAGACAATGGAAAAATTTTTGAAATTAAAGTGATTAGAAATTTTGCTGTAAAAAATATTCCACATAGTATTTACTGTAGTTACTCTAGTTATGCTTTCATTAACAAAATTTAAATTGAATATGTTACTAAGAATTAAAAAAATATTTTCTATATATATTGTAGACGTATTTGAAACAAGAATCCAAAATTTCACATTTGCACGTACATCAAACTCTTCTTAATAGTAGTACTATTCGAAGTCCTGATAATTTTAAGTACTAGACCGCTCACGACGCTCTTTCTGTGATACACCAGTTTTTCCGGAGCTGCCGCTGGCGCTCCTAAGACGTACACCTAATGGAGGTAAACCATTATCTTTGGGGGCGCTACCAATGCGCTTTTGACGCTTCTTGGGTTTGTTTGTTTGTTTACCATTACCTTTAGAGTTGCCATTGCTGCTACTTGTACTCTCATGACACATGTTTGCAGCTACACCATCTTCTTCAGACATGCCACGTTGGCGTTTAAGCTGTAAAATTTTTTGATGTGTAATTAGACTTTTTTTAACCTCAATCTTCATTCTTTTATTTCTTACCACACTTATTGGATTTAATACATATGGTGGTGGTAAGAGTCGAAAAAAGTTTAAAGGTTCTCCTTCTTCAAAATCTGGAAAAACTGTTTTAATATCTACATTCCGATAACGCTCAGGACAAAGATGGCTTAGGGGTTTGTGTATTTGTTTTGTAACAGCTTTTGCAAACAATAAAAAATATTCTATTAAATATTAAAACTAGAAAAATGAAAGTAAGTTATAGCTTACCCGAGGTTCCCGCCTCTGAAACGTGCACCATATTTTCCACAGACGTTGGATTCTCCTCAATAGTAGCTATCGGTGGAATCGGTACATCTAAGTCAGGACTTACCACCATTTCCACTTGTTTCACGTTTTCCGCACGCTCCATTGTACTTGAAGACAAAATATTTTCCATATTTTAACTTTTTTAAATTTTTAATATACGAGATTTTAAAAACGTTGCGTGCACTTATGAGAAGCCAATGAAAAGAATTGATGTCTATTTGACATTTTTGTAGCTTGAGTTTTTTCTGCAATGTTGCATTTTTTCTCAGTGCTGTGTTTTAGTTATTGGTTGAATTAAGCGGGTATTACACATAAGACTTGGTTGTACAACTTGTGTGATTTCGGTTGCTATTACTCAATCGATACAGTCTAAATTATTTTAAACACGCTCAACCAAGAAAACAAAAAATATACTACAACTTATATATATTATTACATATATTATTTATATTATTTTAAAAATCTGTTATTTTGCGTTTTTATACCGAAAACCTATCGATAACGCATTAACCAACTTAAACCAACTTTTAGTAAAAGTTCGAACTTTGTTATGACTATTTTTATATGACTAAGTCAGCTTTGGGAACTTACTAAATTTCCCTACTATTACCCCTTTCACTATTCGAAATTAATTTCTTGTCTTACATATACAATTCTTGAATAGCTATTATAATACATTGTTTAAATGCTTTATGAAATATTTCCTTGTGACTCTCTTCTTAACCCATTCTCTACTTATATTCATGCTATTTAATAATTTTATTTAAAATTTGGAAAGATATGGATTTTATTTCAACTCTTGTTAGGAATAATAAATCTAATCAAGTAAACATTCCATTTATTGTCAATTTGAATGACAACAACATTTAATAACAAAAATATCTTTTTTATATTTAAGTTTTTTAAAATTTCTTGTCAAAAGAAAATCTGCGATTGTAACAGTTTTTAGTCAGCTTAAATTGAATGTCAGTTAATTCATATTTATCAGGTGAGTAAATATATGTATATACAAATATGAAGAGTCACTATAATGAGAGAGATAATTCCTCTTCCATAATTCCGTCCATAATAAAGTTAAAAGTATGTCGCAGTCTGAAATTTATTCTAAAAATATCTGTATAATCTATAATATATACCTGAAGTTTGACTACGAACTTATTAGTTAAGTTTGCGTATTATTTTAATGTTTTATTATCTTGGGAACATATTTTGTTAAGACATTTTTAATTTGTATGTAAGATTTTATTACAATAGATCTATAAAGCAGATTCAGCTTTTCTCTGATTCACACTATTTAAGTTAATATGCAAAGTAGTCATATAGAGGAGATATGATTTTCAAATGTCTTTTCTCAAAAGTTTACTTCTCAAATTAATTTTAGTTTGGGGGATACATCGAATAGAATAAAAGATATATAAAAGCTCATATGTTATAAAGAAATATATATATTTTACGTATAATATGTTAATTAAAACATGTTTCATATATATAACTTTTACATATTTTTATAGCATGAGCAAGCAAGCAGAATCACGCAAATCCAAATCACGACGTGATTCTCATGGGACTTCCGCTGGAAGAAGTACAGTTGATCTGAAGAAACGGTTATTAAAAACATTCATTAAAATACGTATATAAATATTAATTTGCTATAATAACTTTTTAATTAATATCGAATATGTATATAAAATTTTGGTACTAAATACAATTTTATACATCTAATGTTTATCTCATTTGCAGTTCTACTTCATTATCTGAATATAGAACCAAGAACTCGGCATCCAAGTCATATAGTCCAAACACAGAGAGCTTGCAAAAATATAAGGATCACTTATATCAAAAAGGACGCTATGGTAACAGAGTAAGTCGAAATTTACCCCATTCTACTTAAAAATTAAATATATTGGCAATACTAAACATTTATAATACATATGTCAATATCTTAAACTATATTTTGCCCTCAAATTTATATTTGTGATTTATTGTGTATATGTTTAACCTTAAATTTAAGTAAATTTCAATTTATAACGTTTTAAGTTCAACCCGAAACCAAACAAGGTAGTTGGAGTTTTTGGTTTAAGCCAACGTACTACCCCAGAAATAGTAAACATGATTTTTGAAGGATTTGGTAAAGTCAAAAAAGTTATACTAATCCGAGATAAAAAGGTATGAACATATGTTATCTAATTTATAATGTGTAAATGTAAATGGTGGATAGACTTAATTAATCATTATTTATAGACCCAACTGTCAAGAGGCTTTGGGTTCATTCACTACAAACATTTAAGTGACGCTAAGTATGCAGTGGCACGTTGCAAATATCTATGTATTCACGGAAGGAATATCCGCGTGGACTTTTCGATATCAGATAGACCACATAAGCCTTTCCCTGCAGTGTATCGACTCATGTATGTATTAAACATAGTTTCCATGCATTTATGTAAAATTTATGATACCTGATTTTATATTTTGAAGGGCTAAGATGCAGAAGAACGTACGTGATCACAGGGAACATCATGAATATCGGCACCGTAAGTGATTAATTGGAAAGTCTTCATAGATAGTAGAAAATATCTTTGATGATAAATTATTATTTGAGTTGCTTCACTCATATAACTAAAGCTCTTGAAATAAAAAGATCCTTAATAATATTTTTAAGAAGAATACTATGAAAATATTTTACTGATCATTGAAGATAAAGGAAATGACTTCGAAAAGTAAGGTTTTACAATAATTCCTTCCTATTAGAAATGTGATTGTAGAAAGTAAAATATAAATAGAAATATTAAAATAAATGAAGTAATAAACAAATTATATCAAAACAATAATTAAAATCCCAGCATCAAAAATTATAATTTGTAATTTCCGCAAAGGTGCATCCACAACGAATGCCCTGGAGCAATTGCTTACTCTGAAATTGCTGCAATAAACATTTCTATAAACCTATATGTAGATGTGTAGTGCATTTGCAGAAAAATGGTGGAAAATATGCAAAAGTTACTGCAAACAAATTCGTTTACATGATGTGCACATTGAAAAACAGAAATAGAAATGTCCTTCACTCCTGCACAGCACTTTAATGCTAACGTAAACGTTTTTATTGTGGTTTTCTAGAGCAAAAATAAATTTGCATATAGTCGGATTACAAATTGGCTGCATATGATGCTGCAACTACACCTTTTGGTCCACACGGCAATGTAAACACAATAGCCACACGAAAGTTTGTTCATAAATACTGTAAACACTCAGGGAATGTCCATGATATGTTTTCCAAATTTGTATCGAAGCGGAACTTTTAAATTTGTGAAAATTAAGGAGCATGAGGAGTCATTCAAGGATTTGTGTTAGGTTGATGTAATGGTCAATTATTAGCAACTGATTGAAGTTTTTTTTACTAATTCTTTTAATTTCATACCACAAACCAAAATAAATGACTGTGTATATATGGAATATAGTAAGTTTAAGGTAAAAGTTACATTTACATTTAGGTAGGAATATTTTAATTAGTCAACTAAATAACATCTATGAGATTAAACGTAGTCAGAGTTTTTTTTTAATTGCCTTCACTTTTTTTGAGTAGTATCTATAGGATTTTTTCGTCCGATATTTATAGGTCGCATGGACTAGAGTTATCTCTAAGCTAACGCAACTAACTGGCATGTCGCTTTTAGTAATATATCTCCAGGATTTTGCTAAAAACTCTTCCTAACTTTTTAAAAACCCAGATGATCAAATGAATATTGGTAAGCTATATCGGAAGTCTTCAAATTTAGTGAGCGATAGTAAGCCTGCGACATAATAAAAGTTAAGTATTCTAGTTCAATGAAATGGGAAACTCTTATGATATGTATAAATGATTTTATTAATAATAAAATTAGAATAATTACAATGAAATAGTATAATTAAATAATTTTTTTTGTCAAAATAGTATTATTTTAAATATATTGCATCGACCCACATTCATACACTGCATATAAAAAAATAAATCGGAGTTAAAGTTTGAGACTCTTATGGCATGGAAACATTAAGATATTTTATTTAAATCAAAATTTTTTTAATATAGTAATAGTAATACGTATGAATACAGAAATTACTCGAATATATTTTTGAAATTTGCATATTTTGGCAATTGAAATCAAAACTTCCTCTGAAACTCTGAAAAGTTTTATTTTTAAATTGTTGACGCATTGCTGGAAGTGCCAGTAGAACAATTTTCTGCACCATTTTTGAGGTGATTATTTCGAACGATGTGGCAATAAAAGTTATTAAACTTTATCTGAAACTGTTAAGTATAAAAGTTGCTTTTTTTATTTCAGCTTTTATTTCGTATATAGAAGCTCCGCAATTTTTAACAAAATTACATAAAGTTTTTAAAAATGGAAATGCTGCTCTATGAAAGACCTTAACTTTAAGTTATGAAATCTTACATAGTAATCAACATATATAATCAATTGAAATTTATAAAAGATACAAGATAAATTTGATACAGTATTTTTAATTGATTTTGTATTAGTTTTTGCATAGTAAGACAATAAGCTTATTTTATTAAACTTTTAAAATGATTTTATTAATTTTTTGAAAATGTTCTTCTTCATACAAAACATAGCTAGGAATATTAATTCAGAGTTATACCATATTGACACTGTCTCATTAAGGCGGTTTTGCTCATTATAGCCACTAATGAGGATGATTTCCCATACAAAAATCTTGATGCCGAAATGAAGAATAATTCGAAATGACAGCTAAAATTACAAACGAAACTCTTTTGTGAATCTAGTATTACTCAATCGTATTGGTTCAATTTTTTTAAGGAAATCTTATGGTCAACGATGACTATATGATATCATAGAGCAGATTGCAAACAAGATGGAGAAATGAGAGAGATAAGATCGTATAAAAAAGAAATAAAATAGCGACAAAAAAGACATATGAGTAAGGCAAGATTTATGCAGAATCTTGACATAGTCAATAGTGAGATAAGAGCGACAAGAGTGGCAAAATAGGCAGAGAAAAGAAAGATAAAACAGAGACAAGACAGAGATAAAAGAGACACAAAAGAAACACAAGAAAGATACAATATTGAGACAAGAGAGGAACCAGAATAAGACAGTAGTAAGACAAAGATTAAGCAAGGAAGTGACAAAAGAGAGAGACAAGAACAAGTCATGACTGTGACAAGACCAGAGGGGAATAAAGAGAAATACAGGGGTCTAAATGTGCCAGTATTACTTTCCGAATCATATTTTTATTTAATATGTTGAATTTTATATGATACAATAAATGCCTATGAGAATAAATTTTTTAGATACATTCTGTATTACTTGTTACTGTGATGCAACTGCAGGATTATTAATTTTGTAGTTCTAAAAACAAATGTACTTGTGATCAAGATTTCAAACAAATTAAAATAATACCATATATAACGCATGCCGCCCATTAGACATCTTACACCACTGCATCCTTTGAGATCATTTTCAATAATTTGTTGTCACTTTAAAGACAATAGCTTGACTATTATAGCTTTTTGTTCACCTAATGAAAAATCGAAGAAAACTGCTCTTTAATTTATAAAATAGTTATAGTATTGTCAGACATAGTTGATCCTATTGATATTTGGAATAAAAAAAAATCAAAACGGTTCAGCGGTTGTTAAGCAAGTTATGTTATAAAATGACATATCTAGTACTAAACATAATATGACTAGGTACATCGCACCAAAACGATGCTGCCGAAATATACTGTCCTGCAGGACCACATAATATAGACACAACTAGTCAGAGAAGTCTTAAACTATGAATATTTTAATTCATTATTTATTTATGAACCAAATTTTGGCCAAATAAGGGAATGGTAATAATATTTTGCCATATCTCAATTTTGGAGGAAATTTCCTCGTAAAACATTTAACAAGCGAAATTTTTTGTGTGTGCTTCATCTTTCACATGTTTTTATATAACCAATAAATTAAGGCTTTATCCTTTGTGCTCCTTACACGCTTTTCACTCCACGGTAACCCTGACTTAGTGACAAAATGATATTTAAAGTCAATAATTTGTACAACATGCTACTTGATTGCATGTTCACAATATTTGAAGCCATAAATCAGTCTTCCTGCGAGGAGCGTAAAAAATAAACGGAATTGGAGCAGTAAATCATCTATTGGTGAATGTTTTTGACAGCCGAACATTTATAACAAAGTTGCAGGAATTAAAACACAAAATGATTTGTATTTCTGCACTGACACATGTTGAAACGAGAACATGGACCTCTAAGGACTTCAAGTCCTGATATTTGCTTGAATTTTTAAATTTTTTTTAAAGCGCCAAAGTGAATTTAATTTAAAAATTTAAATTTGTGAAACTCTTTAAAGTGGAGATGAGATTTTAATTTAATTACTCAGAACAAAATCCTTTCCTCTACTAAGAACTCCCGTCATTATTTTTCTTCATCGCGAAGACTGTATGCCGTTGGAAAGTGAATGCAATGTAAAAGTTTGAATTACAGAAACGCTCCGCTTTTGATGGACTTAAAAAGATTTTTAGTTATAGCTGAGCTGAGTTAAGTAATGAAGTAGAGCGTTAGTAATACGAGATTCATTAAAATTTAACTGACGGACATTAGTTGCTATTTCTTTATGCTATCCTTTAGCACAGTATGTGGCAAAGGAAACATTTTCATTAAGTCGCCATTGCACATAAAGTTTATTAAAAATATAATTAGTGTCCGGACTCATAATAAAACCAAGAACCGAAATTTAATATTCCTTTGAGAGAGCGCTGCATAGTTTCGCATTTATATTGAAAATTATTAAATATGCCAACAGTTAAGTTACAAATGAATTACTCATATTTTGGCAGTTGCATTTAATATCATATTATTTACTGCATGCATATATGAGATGGAATATATCCCTTTGAAACTAAGCTAAGATTAAAAATAAAAAATAAATCGTTTGTGATATAAAAGTAAAGAGTAGGAAAAGGTTTAGGAAACTTAACGCTTATTTTTATACATAAATATTAGAGATATTTTAACACAGTCTTGTAAAAAATGTACAAAAAATATAATGTTAATAAATACTCATTAAATATAAATATTCTGAACGACTAAAGCAGATATTTTATTTCGGTCAGGACTTCAACATATACATTTCTAAAGTTTTTTGTTGCCACCTTTTAGGATGGTTAACATGGTTACACTCTCAAATCGCAAATGCTCTACAACGGCAGGACATTGAACCGGAACCGAACCGAAAAAAACCGATATTTTTGTCGGAACGAAAACAGGAATCGAACCTATAAATCTTTTTTGCCTTGAACCGGAACGAAAACCGGAATGGAGAAAATTCCGGTTCGGTGTCTTGTATAAGAGTATTCACTCTGTCTTTTAAAGTCATTCCTAAGTGCACGAAACGCCAGAATGTTATATTAAAATTGTTGTAGAATTGCACCATCAAAATAAAGCAGCTGTTTTTGCAGCATACCCCATTCACATGAGAAGCATTATATGTCAGAACAGCTGTTTTTTCCTTTCTTTTTTCGTTATAAGTATGGGATTAGAGGTATCTCAAAATTGCAAGCAGTTGCAAGAAACCATTGTGCGTATATTTTAATATTGTCCAGTTGCAAGTTTGCACAATCTGTACATTTTGAGCACCTTGCAATAAGTTTGGAAGACAGAGTCAAAACCTCTTATAATTTATATATAATTTTAAATATGGAAACAATATACCGAAGATATTAAATGGATATTATAAAACCTTTTAGTAATATATGTTTCATATTATTATGGGAATACACAGAGTATATTCAAAAAGCTTTGTGCATTATGAAAAAAGCCATCTCGTAGAAAATAGACGTGGAGATATACCAAAAACTATGTCTTTTAGCAGTGTTCTTATGGTAAATTATCTATAGATTATATTGTCAAATAAAGCAATTTATTCCCTAATCATTCCTTGTACATGATACTCAATTTTAAAAACAGCAGATGACTTTTCACTACACCGGCTGTTGAGGAGTGAGCGGGTTTATTGGAATATTTCATTGCTAATCATCATGTTTTTTGATTGTAACCAAAATCACTAAACTCGAGTGTATGCTTAGATTCAAATAGGAACTCTTAGAATATTAAATTAGAATTTAAAAGCGGTCGATAAGTGTTAGAAGATTCGACTCGCACTCTGGTCTGTCATTAACGATTTTAACAGAACTTAATATTGTTAAAGTATAGGAAGTAGTATCTGAAAATCCTTGGTTGAGTCTGAGACCGGTTTTAAATGATTGTTTGAGCATGGTACGGGTTAGCGTTTCACTAGAGCTGAAACCCCTACAGTTTTTACAAAAACTCAATCACTTAAAGATCGCTAAAGGTCTGATAGAATCAATTTCGACCCCACATGTACAAAACTCTTCTTAAGCAGCTTCCCTTCTCTTTATTCCAAAACTTTAATTACGACTTGGAAATGCCCGTTTCAGTCGATATTGAATTCGTTTCTAAAAAATGTGTTTAAAACATGTCTTCATGATAAATTTATTCGTTGGCATTAGCTTATTATTTTCGAAGACTTCTGCTTTAAAGACAACACAATAAATTTTTATGAATAATGCATTTACTCTATATTGATTGATTCCCGATACTTTTTGAATATAGTATTATACAAAATTTTTGCTTAATATAGAATACTATGTGATATTTTTGAGACAGTTAATTAGTAACATGCCAACGCTATTCAAATAACTTGAGCAAGGATCACTTTTTCTGAGAATACAGTGCTTACTTTTTAGGCTTGTTGAGAGTCCCTTCTCGTTTTTTAATCCATCACTTAACTGCTCTTTGGCTCCTAAAGTGTAGTGGATCAATCAATCAATAGTTATAAATATATACATAAATTTTATTTCTCTTTGATATAAAACCAAAATTGTTGCTGCCTTTCTGTATTATTTTGGAAGGTCTGCCGTATTAAAAGTATATAAAAGATAATAGTGATTCTAGAGGGACTCCGTTCATTAAGGGCGAGCGATGATAATCAATTCAAACTTAAAATTTTACTGGAAGTCACACAATAGTTTTATCAGTTTTAAAGAATGGAGTTCATCAAATTTATAGCTTAGCCAAACTAACTATATATATTACAAATCTTGTTAAAAACTCTAGCGATAATGAACTACACCATTCCTGTGGACTTCTACGTAGGCAATGGATATAAAATTATTTGAAAAATCCATTATGGCTGTATCCTTTATGTGAAATATCCTCTTTTCTGTTGATGGTTCATTAAAACCACTTTCTTGTTTGATGTTCGTGGTATAATTTTCTATGGAAAATCAAACTATTGTTTGAGTTAAAAATCTTCTTCGCTGACGATATCTTACGATATATTTTGAAGTTTCAACAATAACTTGTTGATAATTGGATTATTGTTGAAATTTGGTTTATGTCTGTAGCTTGCCAATATTTTTGAATTTAATTCTGTAATTGGCAAGTCTTTCTCCACATTAATTTATTATGGCAAATAAATTGTGGAAACTTCATTCATTTCGAAGCATTTCCACACAAATTTATGTCTGCAGTTATTTTTCCGTGAATGAAATAAAAAAGTTTTTATGAGAAAACTTTTCAAAATGAGTATAAAGCATTTTTTAATGTTTTTATTTGGAAATTTATTGTAATTTTATGTTTACATGTCAATTTTGTGCATTTTCGGAAGAACGAAAACAAAACTTGCATAAAAACAGCAATGCAATAAAACTGAAATAAGGATATTTAAATAGAATCTGCCAATAATTGAGAAAGTTGAATACAAAGGCAATGATATGAAAAATTCAAAAGAAGTTGAAGGCATGATTATGCAAACAATTTATTTCAATTAAATAAGTTTTAAGTACTTTTTGCCAAAATGACAAGCAAACAAAAAGACAAGCGAAAAAGGACTCGAACAAGGACTCGAAGAAGGAGCATTTAACAAGCTGTTGATCATGAATTCATGTAGTAATGTAGTAGGAATTAAAGCTTCTTCTACTTCAATGAGGAAGGAATAAGCAGTCTGTATAAAAAAAAACGTTTAAAAATTTCATAATTTTATATTATTTTTTTAATTAAAAATTCTTTTAGCGTTTAAAGGACTTAGGATATAAAGGGCAGACTCCATTTCGTATTTTTAAATTTCAATATTTATTTTTTCACATTAAAGATTTTTGCTGAAATTTTCTTCTATGAGTTTAACGTTTAAAACAAACACGTATTAAAGGCTAAATAGCAGCTAAATAAGTGTAACAATAACAATAAGAAAAACAATTTGCGAAATTGGCAATAAATTAATTACGAATGTGTATTTCGCAGGATGAGAACCGAAAATTCAGCAATAATTTTGCACTCCTAATGAAAAAATACGGCTCCTTTTATATGCAGCAAAATAATATTTATGTATTGTATTTGTATTTGCTATGTACACATTTCACTTCGCAAGTTAATTATTTACTTAATTTCAAGATTGCTATCCTCTTAGATTAAACAAATTATTCTAGTTAATTATTTGCAAATAGCGAAAACAGCTTTGAATATAATTTCGTGAAAAAGTAGTCAAAAATTCATTCGCAATAATTATAATAATAATAATAAATAAATACCATTAAGCTTCTAATGAGTTTAGAAAAATAATAATAATAAAATAATCAAAAACATAATTTGTCCTTAAAAACTCAATGTCAGCGAAGAGCAAAATCGTAATTATTAAGAAAATCATTAGCATATTGTACTTAAGGAAGAACGCCAAACACCGAAACACCGAAACGTTCAGATGCTCAGATATATAATGAATAATAAAGTTTACAACACACTCTCGAATACACATAATAAAGCCATAAAAGTCCTTTTTTTGCTAGGAAGCGGAATTATTACATTATGCCAGGCGAAGGAGCAATCAGCGTAATTTATTATGTGACTGACGCTCCATATGCGCTGATGAAGCATATGCGTTTGCTTGGCGCTGATGACTGCTGTGGGCATAATTTACACTCCGAGATGCCTTAAAATGAGTGTTGTGTGTATTTCGTATTTATATATCGTAAAACTTTTACTTTAATATATAGACAAATGTAAATATGTCCCATTTAATGACTATAGACACAATACTTTTATATCAAAAAAGAAAAAAAATTGGCTTTATGTAATTATTACTATTATACGGTGGAAATAATTTTCTTATTTAAGTATTAGTAAGATTAAAATTCGTTTTTCTTATAATAAATTTAGCATCATAATAAATCATTATCTATTGATATTAAAAATTAATAATAATTAATTAATAAAAAAATTAATTTTTAATAATTTAATAATAAACTGTTTAGTAGTTTTGTGGTTGTCATATATACAATAAAACAATTAGCTTAAGATTAATGGTACTAAAATTTAACAATTAAATTAATTGTTTAGTTCATTAATTAACTGATTAATTAATTCAGTTATTCTACACCTGGTTTATGATTTCATTATAATAAAACACATCAAGTGAGTTCTATAATGAGCTTTTACAGCAAATTAAAAAAAAAAACAAATTTTGCTTAGTTGGGTAATGAACACTGACTCTGAGCTACAAATTTGACAGGGCACGAGTTCAATCCCTCGATATTTACAGTCTTAAAAAATTATTAACGAATAATTTGGCAATACGCGAAATAGCTGTATGAACAGCCAAAAATTCAATTATTGAAAATAAAAAAATTTTGTTGTTATAATTCACTACTGTTCGAAACCTCTCTAAAAAACTATTAATTTAGAAATTAATACAAAAAGTCATATTTATATATCAGAATTTGATAGTAAAAGATAGTAGAATATTACAATTAATAAGCAAATTATAATCAGGGGTACCATCAGCAACCTTTGAAAAGAATTTTTGGTTCCAATTCGTGTCAACCAGTAATTAAACTGTATTACTGTTTAATTTGCAGAATCAAATTATTAGACCATGACCAACCATATTTTCTGCACTATATGTCAACATAGTTAACTTTTTGAAATACCGAGATTTATAATTGGTAGTGCGTAAGTTATTGTTAAACATTATTTGTGCAATCTATGTAAAATTTGTATACGTTAGGCACTAGATGGCGTGTTGTGAATTTTGTTACAATGATGAATGTAGAAATGTGACGTTGATACCTGGAGAAGTATGCTTCAGCAGCATATAGCGTAGTGAAAAAATTTACACATTAAAAATCGATTTAAAATTGAAATCACGTTGCAGAAAATACCGTCTAAACCAAGCAGTGGTTAAGAAGACATTATGACGACTATGCTTTGTTAAAAACAACATATATAAGTGATTTCCCCACTTCTAATGCGACTGCAGGAATATCGTATATTTTAAATACATTGTATCTCAATATTTAGGCGTTGTTCTAAAAACGAACAGAAGAAGCAATCCAGTGATAAGTTATAAAGGAAGTGAAGAGAAGTTCAGAGAGAAGTTAGCATAAATACAATTTGTACTATAATAACCAGTCTATTGTTGGTAATTTTGCTTACTTATTTCCTCAACTAAATGACCCTAGTAACTTATTATTATTGCTTCATCTTAATATACGGCTGCAAGCTTGGTTCTTCTACTTCATATGAAAATTCTTCAGTCTTGTAAACTATGCCTTGATTGCTTTTTAAGCTTTATTATTCTAGAATAATCTTCTTCCAAGTTCTCTTCCTTTTACTCTCTTTGAATTGGCTAATGAATTTACTTAGAGAAAATAGTGTACAATTTCAATTTTAAAGAGTATATATGATAACAATTAAATACACGATGAGAAGGAACTACTCTAATACCAACAGTTAATATTTTCAATAAGGAATAGCATTGTGATTTCCTACTAACTTCTATTGAAATAACCATTAAAGCAATCCCAAAAACAAATTCAAACAGCTTCAATAATATCGTCAAGTGTCTAGGAAACGTGACTGTCAGTACCTTGTCAGCAGTTCGTGCATTTAAATTTAGACATAATACATTATATTTTTTATAGATTAAAATCCAAACTTAATTGCCAAAATTCAGTAGAAATTGCAATAAAAAACGTTCTCCAATGCAGCAACAAATGGCATTGAATAAAAATAATGATTCATTTCATTGCTTCGGCATTTATTTTTATTACCGAAACATTTGAGCCATTCCCAGCCTCAGTTTGTATCTCTTCACGTTTTTATGTTCAAACTTTTATTTAGTGTGTAAAATGTACGGAGCAACCGTTAAATTGACGTAAGTACAAAACAGCAGAATCATAAAAAGGAGTATTATGTCACGTAATAATTTGATGTTGAAGGTTGTTCCTTGCAATAAATTTGAATTGCTTCTCCAGTCAGTTATTCGGTACTGACTGCAGTCATTGTTAGGAAAGTCGTTATTACATGCCTTACGGCTACGCTACTCAGATTTGCAGATACTTTATTTCCAAACATCTCAGTAACAGTTGTTCGAATTTAATTTTCAAACATTTTCGCAAATAATGTTAAATTTTGATCTTATTTAGAAATTTTTAGATGCATTGAACTCAATAGAGTAAAACGAATCATTTAAATATCTGAGTTTCAAATTAAAATTCAAAATTTTAATTTAAGTCATATAAATACAATATAATTTAATATGTGGAAATTCTAAATCTATAAAATTTAAATATTTACTCTTATTACTTCATCTCTGCTATAACCAAACTGCTATAATCTCCATCTCTGCTATAATCTCTGCACTTTAAAATTTCAAACCTGTGGTATCTCCTGCAATGCGTGTCTACCAGCTCTCGAAAAAGGACACCAGAGCACCTTAAGTGTCTATGTACAAATTTGGTCAGAACTAGGCTTAAGTTTCTGGGGCCCCCTTCTTCAACACACTCCACGATATCTCTAGCATTAGCCAGATTCTTGCCTTTATGCTTCTGGCTGGTTCTAGCTTGACCTTCTCTCTACTACCCCCTATTACGAGGTTTTGTGGATTCCAAACGGATTTTTTAGCTAATTGAGGAGGACTCGTTCCTCCCTCCACCACAACTAACTAATTATAAAAGGCAGCATATAATAAAATCCATTTCCAATTAAACCAAAAACTTGGAAGAAGAATATACTAGTCAATGCCGTAAGCTCTTTAATTATAGTTAATTTTAATATGTAATGTATGAAGGAAAATACTCAATACTGAATAAAGAAATACTAAAAGTTGATTTTCATTTTATTAAAAACAGTGTTCATTTTAACATTAAACTGAACATTTGCTTAAATGAATTAAAAAGAAATCAAAAAATATTTAGTTTGAATGGAAATATCTATATCTGAACAAAATTATTATTAACTCATATATCACTTCTGAATGAAAAAATGTATATTATACCTAAAGATCTTAAAAACCCAGTAGATATATTGCATATTCCACTTATATCTTATAGGGCCAGTACTGAAACTATAGTGTGTAGACAAAAATATTAACCGCAAATATATCACCCGTAAATTTTTCGGAAAAGACAACTATAGAGTTGATAAGGTAAATATATATGTTAGCTAATGAGATTTTTATGTTAGGATAAGTCGTTCATAAATATTATGTTAAATAAATGCGGAATAAATATCTAACTGAGATATTACTTAATGGTAAAATAATCAACATAAGATCAAAAGAAAAACTGCTTAAGCGATGGATGGGTATCGATTCCACTATTAATCTGTGTATATGTTATTAACACCACTTAGTCGATAGTAAATATTTTGTCAAGGAGAATATATTAGCCATTATAATATATATATTATATGTTACTATATAAATTATAATAGTGTATAACTAATTTATATTATAGTCAACATCACTTTAAACTGTAATATAATATAGTGTAATTGATCTCTTCTTCGTTTATGTTTAGACTCTGTTGTGACATCAGATGAAAGTTATTTATAATTTTTTGGAAAATGTTAATTAATACTTTTATTAGAAGTTTTATTAGAAGACTTATTGTTAGAAGTTAACTTTAAATATTAATTACTTAAACCATTTCTGCATACTACAAGTGAATTTAAATGTAAGAAAAATGTGTTTAAATTTCCTGTTTATTCGTTAATTTTTTGTTTTCTATATAAATATATATTAAATAAATTTACTTTAAAATATTTTCAGTTAATTCTTTTATAATACTTACTTTGGAAACGTTACGGAAAAAACCTCCTGCGTTTTGTTTTACGAACTTTTAGAGCGGAAATGTCAACGAAATGTAAGGAAAATGGAAAAACTGAAAATAAAATATTAATATTTTTTATTATTTTTTAGAGCAAAAAGTATAGTTTCAAGGATGTGTTTAATAGCATAACGTTAACATAAATGTTTTGTTTAAATTGGTTAATACGATTACTGTAAGACTACAACACAGTCGGTAAAACTTTAAGAGTAATCATTTTTTTCAAAAAAAAAATGGTTTCTCAGAAAAGTCGAATAATCGATACCCTACTTTTGTTAGTTTTATAACAGATATTTAAGAAAAAAAACAACTTCAAGTTTCCTCCTCGGGGATTGCCACCTTGACATGGTGCGAAGGCTCAGTTGTTACATGCTGGCGGTAGCATGCCCCTGGTAGGGCCTCCCTTGCCAGTAAGTTTGAATGAGGAGTAATGAAGCATCGGTACTCATTATGAGTGGCTGCAAAAGGCGTCGGGACTTCAGGTTAGGAGCGGCCTATTTAAAAGTGACCTGTCAGTGACCTTACAGAACTGACATTATGCTTGTAACCCATCGTCAGGGCTATGCTCCCTTTTTTAAGTATTTTTTGGAAATAAAATATGAGTCTAAGCCCGATGGAATTACAGTCTCTAAGTGGTACCCGTTCTTATACGGTCAATCCACCTAATCCAGCAGTACGCACAACAGATTTTGAGGTGCGAAATTCACGCTTAAACAGAATCTCATCGTTAGGTACAACTGTAACCACAAAATGGCCTAATGTTCCCTGGGAACCTAATGGAATAAAGAAAAAGAACTTCAGGTTCACAGATTGAACTTTTGACTCCTCCTGCTACCGGCTTTAATAATATTTCAGTGTGAGATTTTAAAGATTTACTCTAGAATATATTAATGATATATAATGTTAGTCCGGCATAATATAATTTCAACTGCTCATTGTAAGCGATAAACAGCCACATGTAATAAAGTGCGTTGAATATTTTGCTGCATATTCGTCACAAACTAAAATCGTGCTGGGTTTCATATAGAATGTATGTATATGTCCTAGTTCGTAACATAAATATTCGCACTAAATTATTTTATTAAATCTTTAATTAAAATTTACACAACTACCAAAATTTAATTATTTTGCCTAAAATATGACTCTATAAACTGTGCGATTAATCCCAAACTTTACGAAATTATTGTTCGCTTTTAGTACAACAATTACGATCAAATTTTCATTTACATCGCAGCACGTAAGTGCTATATTGCAGCACTACAGCTACTGCCCGAGGTGCTGCATCCCAAACCAGGCGAGCAATGTGGTTACTTTATGATTAAAGCGTTCCATTAAATATTTTATATTTTGTAGTTCAAGACAAAGGCATTATCCGCCACGAATTTGCGCTGAATACGATGAAATTTATGTTTATTTAGGTCAGCGAGCAACGCACTTTATGCATTTCGTACGCAGTTTTCGCCACTAATGCGAAAAGTTTCTCGTATCGCGGCTCGCATGCATTCACGCCAGAACACAATTACGCGTACAAAAACCCTTTAGGCTCAATTTTTAGCTTTTGTACTGCGGAGCACACAAAAGATACATTTTCAACGGCAAAAACCCAAGCAAAGCGATTTTCTGAATATAATTCAACAGCAATTGCGGGAGTTTGGGTATTTAATTCAGTTAGTTTAGTTTAAAAGGTTCGAAGTTTAAAATTATACTAAAAATTAGTTGAAGGATTAACACAAAAAGTTTTTTTAAAAAGAAACTTTAACTCAGCATCTATTGATGTTAAGAATTACTCGATATGAGTGCGAACGTTGTGTAAAAGTATCTGAAATTTTTTCCAAAGTTTGTGAAATATGCTTACAAAGCACTGCTTCATGCAAAAGATTTTATTGAATAACTTAACAAACACGATTGATCAAGCACCATACTCATCTGACATGACCTCGAAGCACTCTTTTTTTTATTCCCAAAGCTCAAACTGCGACTCGAATGATGACTGTTTCGAGATTATTGTTGCTATATAAGTAAATTCTTTGCAAGGACTAAAGGCTATAGCTACCACGGCCGATAAAAAATATATGGAAGATTGGATGAAGCGCTTGCATGGTTATGTTTAACAGAATGGGGCCTGATTTGAAGGCAGCGAAAAAAATTGTTGATGGATTGATGACTTCTTGTGAATGTTATCAAATAATTTTAGATACTTCATGTGTATATGAATCGTGTTAAGTTGATTACTTCTATGTAAAGTTAAGTTAGCATATATTCATAAGAAAAGTTGGTTAATTTCAAACTATTATGTACTGGCTTAATGAAAACATTAAAGTACTAATTTGCTACTGTACAGAGATTAATTATATATGTACATAAGGCAATTACTGAAGGTTTTACATTTAAGTGTTGCAAACAAAAAAGTACTAGAATGCATAAGTAAGGACAGAGCTTTTGATCATCTTTCGAATGTATAGCGATTCAGATAGGTAACACTGTGAACAAAGCTGCTCCTGTTCAACTTAAAAGTAAAATCTGTACTATTTTACATACGGGTGTAATATGTGAAAGAACTCAAAGAATATAGAAATCTACCTACAAGTTTTAATTAACCGGTGTTTACGTCGCATTCTAAAAATATGCATACATGTAGGAATTTCCAATGAGGAATTGTGCAATCTGGCTAACCAACTAACTAACCTGCGAGTAAGGGGTTGGAATATTCTCGACGTAAGACATTCCTGTCGTAAGAGGTGACTCAAATCTTGGCGTCATCCGGTACTGTTTGGAGGGCTTCAGTGCCGGTAGTTTAGTGGAGGCTGCGGTTAAAACCCTGATTTACGTGGAAAGAATGATTGTATTTATTTCTTTTCATTCGACTTGGAGTTACATTTTCACACCCGGTACTGTGACCCAAACATCAACAGAGATTGACTTGGTCTCGCTCCTTACCAAGAGGGAAGTCGTGCCAAACAAAGAACTTCAATTGATGTTGGCGAAATGTCTTGATATTTGTGTTTAGAACGCCATGGTGTTGGACCAACAAGGGAAATAATCATGTAAAAACTCTGGACATCTGACTAACCAACCGTGGGAAATACAAATAACTAGTTAACGCATAGAGGACCTGTATATAATATAGTTAGATAAGCACTATCATAGAATCTGCAAAAAACCGTCGACCAATCAAACCAGCAAAAATATGGCATCGAACTGTTGATAAAGAAATTGCTGATGTCCAATACATGTGAATTAATGACACGAAAATAGCATGAAACATAACTTGACGTGGCACCAAACACGGGAACACCATTAAACATTATTTTATTCAGATCAATATATATATCGTGTAGACCCTATGCTGCAGCAGAAGTTAAGAAGCCAGTAAGCAGTAAATTCCAATTAAATCATATGAAGACAATTATAAATATTTAATGAGATTCTATTCACTGCTCAATATTTCGTATAACATCATTTACTTGAAAACAAACAAGGCGGGTGATAATATAGGGAATTTCTTTTCGAGTTCCTACTATACACAATTGCCTGGCGATACACACTCCCATAGCTTCGCATGGTTGCTGCTCTAACACTTGAAGGTACGAAAGAGAGGACTGGGGGTGCATTATCTCATAGAACTCATTTTCATAATGAAATATTACTTCCACGTTCATGTTCACGTACTGCATAACAATCTATTAATGAACTATATTAAAATTGCATAAGTACAAAAATAACTAAACCGATATAAGCTATCTAGACTTCAAACTCTTAATACCGAAACACATACAAACTATATTTAACTTTGTTTATATTTATATTGAACTAAATAATATTTATGTAATCCTCATTGAAAGTATTACAGTTGAAGTTAATAATGAAATATTTGAAATCCAAATTTTGATTACTTCTTAAACAACCAATAATTGTACCACTTACGGAAATATAATTTTAAATAAATGTGTTTTATATGGAATAGCCATTTATTAAATACACATTTGTTTAAAATACATTGTGCTTTATATGATAATTATCATTAATTACCTGAATTTGAATATTGGAAGTACTTATAAATGTAGAGACTGAATTGAAATGTGACGAAATAGCTTACAAATAAGTTTTCCATTTAGTCTAATTATTTATTCGATTCAGATTTATTTTCAAGAAAATTAATAGAATCATAAACTGCTGTCTAAAAACCTCAAGTACATCACTCTCTGTTGATGATTTGACTTATACATATGTACATATGCATACAGATGTTTCAAATGCTTTACTTAATAAACTGTATTAAATGTTCTACTAATACTAAATTATACTAATTATACTAATGTACTAATGCAACATGAAAAATATACAAATTTTATATGAGCTTAATTTCAAAATTATCTAAAGTTCATTTCAAAATACCCACAACAAAACACAGTGTTTCCATTTATTTTGCTAATAACAGTAATGCTTAAAATTTGACAATGAATATTTCATTCATGTATTGTTTTTTTTTTTTTGTAATGTTAAAAGATAAATTTCTATAAAATACTGTTCATTATAAAATTGCTTGTAATACTCCCACACACCTTTCACTGGGCTCATGTGAAGTGAAGACAACACCTGTTGCTGAACCACACATCCTTGAAACTCATAAAAAGTAAACTTTATCTCATACGTCGACAAAAAAGCAAGTCAAGTTTTAGAAAATTAAAAAATTATAGAGCATAAGAAAAATGCAGCTGTGACCTACTGAAGTGCTTTATGCACTTAAGAATGCCATAAAGCAAGGATATTCTTTGAGACCTATGTGAGAAGTACGTATGTATTTCCAAAGGACTATTCAAAGAAAAAGCCTTGAGTACTTCATCAAACAAAGCAAGGATGTATTTTTTCTTTGTAGTTCAAGTGCTTATGTTGGAAATTTATTCAGCAAAAACCTTTCACTGAAATTTGCTATAATTTCCACATAAATCTGCAGCATTCACGTTACTGTGTAAGCAGAACACTTCAACATCTCACGCAAAATATATTTGAAATACACACTATTTACCCCTTGTGTATTATGTATCTGTTCCAGGTAATATATACTTAAGATATATATTGCAAAAAAAAATTATACTAATTATTTTAATGTGATTCGATGTTATTCTTAAATCAATCCGCTTTGAGAATATATTTATATATTCTATACATCAAATAATACACACTTCACAAGCCGCTTAGTAATGTTAATTAACTGCTCAACCCTCTTAAGTTATGGGCTTGTACTTATCATCCTTACTATTTATTCATGTTTTGAACGAAGCCTATTACGGGTTCAAATGAAATAGTTTTTGTACGGCTAGAGATTGTCTTATGAGCTGAAGATGAGTGCTTACTAAGCCATAACATTATATGTCTGAAGTTAAATACATTCCAGTTTCGAAAAAGTTTGCCTTAAAATCAATTTAAGGAAGACAAAACACCTAACGACTGGTTACAGCTCCGCCAGTGGACATACTCGTTATTTTGATTGTTGCAAATATGTATAAGCAGGGGAAAAAACATAGGCAAATAAACCGACCATAAAGAACCTTCGTGGGGGTGAAAATCGGAGAAGAACCAGTCCTGCAATACAGACAAATTGGTTAGAAAGTGTAAACAGTGTTCGTGGATAATGGGTAATGTCGAAAACTTCCCTTCTGTTTGAAGTCATGAAAGTCATTTCGCCACCAATATTATTAATTACCTGCAAGAATAAAATCAAAAAGACACTTACCTCTCTATTTGGTGATGGTGCTGCCTCATAGGATGTACACTGGCATCAGCTCCGTTGATGATAATCTTTTGATGTTAGCCTCTATTACCAGAAGTTTGAGGAAGTCTTGTATTCATGGGACTCCGCGATAGTATGCCATGAATGCCGATATAATCTAAAGAGCCTTGACGTAGCATTGAATGACCATGGCTATGATTGTCATTGAATCTAGAGAATAAAAACATTTTAATGCTATTTTTAACTAAAATACAGGATTTGAGTTAACCTTCACCCTCTACGAGCACTATAATAACAATCAAAGGTTCTTGGATCAGCACGATTTTCTATGACGGTGCTGTAAGCATTGTTATCATCCGTTATCGGTGACACTTCGCTGGACAACTCCATACCGGTGAAACTTTTACCTACCAGTTTTAAAGAAGAAAACCAATGCCCCTATCTTCAGAGAAGAATATGTTGATTATATCACTTATTCCAGCATCGGGGAAATTCGATCAGCGTACTATTGACATAGCTTCGCAATCGGTAGCTGAGTCAGAGGCGGCAACCCCTGACAGTTGTTTTCAAGCGACTTGGGGTTCGCTTTTGTATACCCTAAGGGTGACCGATCTGAAACCGTAGTTAATCACTCCATCGCGAAATTTAAGGGGGTGAAAGTTTGTTTGTTAAGAGCGCTGATAGTCTCCCTTGTGCTGCTCGCTTTTAAGGATAGCTAAAGTTTCCGCTGTCAGGGAGTGCTTTGCTGGAGCCAGGCTTAGGAGCAACGACGTTGTGAGGTTTATTCCACAGAAGCAGTTTTACGCTGCGTATCAGACCCCAATCTTTTTAATCGCCTTTTTGTAGAGATCAGTGAAACGTTGATCTAAACAGGCAATCAACTTGATATACCCCTGGTATCAGTCTGCATCACGACAGCCTGAGGGGCTAAGATGTAGGACATATCTCCATATAAATGTTGAGATGAGCCCGCTCAACCACTTTTTAGTTAACTTTGAAGATTTTCCTTGTTCAGTGCAGGCTTATCAGTTTTTGTGAGTTCCAAGGGAAAACTTTTTTACCTTATAATTTTTTTAATTTCATTTTGTTGTACATTATTTTATTATTCTATGCTTAATGTAATGAAAATTCGTTCATTATTGAATTTTATTATTTTTTTTTTAGTTTACGAATATGTTTTAGATAATGTAGGAGTTTCTTTTTCTACTTTCTCTTTAGAATAAATTTTATACAACTAAAAATATTTTTTAACTTTAAAATATATTAAACGATGTGAAATTTGTTGCTAAGACATTTTTACATTATGAAAAAACTTTCTCTAGCAAAAGTCCTTTAGGCAATATATTCCCATTTTTTTAATAAAATGCAGTGAACTTAAGGCGTTGTAATTTCTATGTCCCATAATTTATAATTCAAGCTCAACTGCGACAACAGAAAAGGTCAAACTTGGCCTTTTAATTTCAGAAACCCAAGGGCTCCCTTATAAACACAAAAATGTCAAAGCATAAAAAATTAAATAAAGTTTTTTAAAATAATTTTAATAATCCTAAAATAATCAAAATGATGTAGTTATAGACGACACCATAATCCACTTCATTGTGCACATTTCCACAGCTTTCACTTTCACTTTCCAATTCACTGATATTCATTGTTTACAAATATTTTTTGTGTTATAGGATTATTAGTAATCTATTAGAGTATGTGGAAGACATTTAAGGCATACTCTTATAAAGTTTTTTGACAAAAAAAATTAATAGTTAAGTTTAGAAGTCGTAGTTTTTTAATAAGGTTGCACACCGCATAGGCAGGTGTACACAAATCGGTATAATGCGCCGAAAAATCCCTTATTTGAATTCAAAGAAATTCCGTTGATACTAATTAAAGATACACGTTCGGATATAATTTCCTCTTTGGGAGCGAGCGAGACCTATTTAACACCTCTGCTATTTTTGGGGTCACAGTACCCGTTTGGAAAATGCAACTTCACATTGAATACATATAAACAAATACATTCATTCTACTCGTATGATATTGGGTTTTAGCCACAGCTACCATGATACTCCCATAAAAAATCCAATCTCTATCAGTATGAACAATCGAGGCTATGGACTATGAACATTGTGGTACTACACTTTAATCTCCAGCAAGTAAAACTCACTCACTACTATATATACTTCAAATTGTATGGAGTGATGTGTACTGGATTTAGTTCGCCTCTTACACCAGATATGCCATATCTCGGGAATATTTTAACCCTAGTCCCGAAGGGTAAGTTAGTTAGTCGAATAGGTATAATGAAATCGTTTCTTTTTTTTGTCAAAAGAAGGAACATAATTATGAAATTGTCACCCTTGTATCTTGTTAATTTTTATCTTAAAGTGACATATGCTTTAACTACAAAGCAGTTGCCAAACGAAAGACCGAGAAGCATCTTAGTATGTTTGATGATTTTTTGTGACGCAAAATGGCGAAACAAATTGTTTGGATGAAACTCTCTGTCTCGGAAAAAATTAAAATTATGTTGCCTTCTATTGATTTCATAAAATATTTTCAATTGTAAAAATATAAAAGACAAGCGAAATAAACCGCAGGCTGTATTGAAAATTTTTATATATATAAAATTATATGCAAAATTGAATAAAAATATCTCAAAAACAAACACTGAACGATATCGTCAGAAGCTTCCAATTTTTTCTAATTTCTTGCTTCGAAGTATTGTAAGTGGCATCGCTGAGAAGAAAAAACCCAATTTAGTAAGTTTAGCAGAAAATTGAATTTTACTAACTGCTCCGGACACATTTATGTCCATGTAACAATGTAACAATCTGATAACTTAAATAGAATCAGTGCCGATAATATTCATAATCCATCAATGTGGTTTTGGAGCGAAGAATGGTTAAAAGTCGGACTAATGAGTTTAACCACAGATTGAAAAAAAAAGAAATTGAATCCATATTGACTAAAATATTAAAATTTTTTTATCATTATATAATTTTATGCTTTTAACTAAGATTAGTTAATAAAAGTCATTACCGGCAGATAAAAACTAATTAATCATTGAACAGATACTGTGTGGCATCATGCAGTGTATGTAATTTGGGGCATCAGAGCCATGCATATTTCAACGCTAATCGGAGTTTCAAATGCAATCAACAACCCATACACGATATATCAATTATAATTACAAAATAATATACTGCGATGATGAAAGAACACATGTTGCATGAAACTTTCACATGTTGCAAGTAATTTGCAGTTACACTGACATTGATTGCAATTTCTACAGCAATTATCCGCAATTTCAACGTATAAGTTAACGCATTAATCACAGTTGAAAACAAAACTTGAGGTGGGAAAATAATATGTCTTAATTGCATTAAGTTTATTTACTGCATGCAATATGCATTCAAATGCAGCAAATGCAGCAAACGTTGCTCAAGTGTTGCCTGTGCGTTCGCATTGAAACTGGGATTCTCGTTGTAATTAAGGAGCTCATTATCTGCACATAATCATGTTATGTTCACGGTTTTATGACTGCACAAGTTACAGTTATGATTTTGTACTCGTATTCACTGCTTGCAACACAAATGCCATTCATCTATCTACCCGTGAAAATCTAAATACGAGTACATTAGGCTTATACAAAAGTGACTCAAACTAATAATTTAGTTTGATATAATAATATCAAAGGATGAAAGCAGGATAATAATATTTGAGTATAAGCATATATTTTAAGGTGGTATTTAGTTGTAATTAAAAGAATAGATTTATTGATGATTTTTGGGGTTTCAAGAAATTTTTGTAGTTTATCACATACTGTACACTGCACATCGTCGCATGGAAAGACTTGCTGCGTCAGACCGAAACCCGGTAACGGATTGCTATGACCAAATAAGTAAGTAAGTAAGTACAACGCATCGTAATATTGATGATGGTATTGTTTGATTGATGTTGAACTGTTCAAATGCAGAACCTCAGTTGACTATGATAAAATATGTTACTTTTTAAACACAATAATCTTACCGCTAACAACAGAAGGTTGTTCTACAGTCAGATAATCAGATCGGCACTCTTCAAAGTGCCATGGTGCATATTCACGAATGACACATGCTAAGAGACATCTGAATAGACCTGGTTAGAAAATACATAAGGGACAGAGCCCTGAAGCTATACGCGAAAATTGACAGGCTGTCTTACATTGCACTATCTAATCTCAGAGCAGTCACTAGCTGTACGGGGCGGTATGGAGATCTTTGATCAGTCACCGAATAATCAGCGAAGCTTCTGAGGAATACCTTTAGGAGGGACTCTGTAGAAACCCACTAGCTAAGAAAGAGTAAAAGTGACCAGTTGCTTTAACTCAGAAAAACCTTAACAAAACATAAAATATGCATAAGAACAAATTTTATAATATTCTCTTACATTTCATATAAACGAACTAAAAATTTTTTAAATTTTTTAAGGGCATAAATTACTAAAGACACGTACATGTAATAATAAGAAATAATATCCTTTTTATTCAATGCGAGAAAACATTTTAGTAAAAGTAAGCTTTTTTGTGCAAATTTCATTGTTGACAAAAAGTGTCCTTGCACTAATTGGCGCTGCTAATGAGTGTATATTTTCGAGACAAAGATATTAAAACAAATAAAACTGCCTAAAAAATAATCTCAGTGTTGAAGGTGTGGCAGTGCTACAGGTGCAAGGATTTGCTTTCATTCGCACAATGGAGATGTCGCACAGAAATTATAAACGCAGAAAATGCTTTCAGGATTCAGAAACTTTTTGTGTCAGGGTAAAATAATTAGTGCATATAAGCATTCATAAAGATTGAAATAATACCAAGTTACTTTTTATATCTTATTTCGTAAAATAATATTAATTGTTCAAATAAAAAAATAAATTCAATAAGAATTTTAAATGTTCCGAAGGATTTAAATTCAAGCAAACTAACGGAAAGAAACTTAAACAGGATTCAAAAGGATTAATTTATATATATAAAATTGTGTTTTTAAAATATAAATACTTTGAATATTAACTTTTACTGTTTAATTGTGAATTTATATCGTTCTCAATGGGCTATCAAGAGAGTATCTAAAAGGAAATACCAGAACAATATACTGGTCAGTCGTATTTGTGCAGCATTTTATATATGCAACTAACGCATTATTGTATATGTAACTAATAAAAAGTGACATAAAGAACTTAAGATCTTCACTGTAAAAGAAAGAAATTATAAATAAAACACATACCTGTAAAACACTTGACCCTAGCGAACTAGTTCCTCAAATGATGGATAACTCAGTCGTTTAAACAGACACACCCTGCTAGATCCTTCTAAAGACTTGCATAGTAATTCGATTCAAGCTGCTAAATGTTAGTTACTGTAAATTTGGTTGCTAAAATAATTTAAACTATAAGGAATTAATATAATTTATTGTTATATGTATATTAAAACAAGTAGCAAGTAAGATAGCAGTGTTTGAAAGTATAATATTCAGAGAAAGAAAACCGGATGTAACGCATGAGATACAACCATAAGCTAAAACGGCAGCTGCAGATGATACAATCAACAAATTTCTGAAAAAGCAGCAAATAAGATGGGTTGGACATCAGATAAGAATTCCAGATATGAGAGTATCGCTTAAGATTTATGAGAACGAAGTACGAACAAGCA
>NC_051846.1:184454767-184485040 GCF_002237135.1 Teleopsis dalmanni | reverse complement strand
AAACCTTTCGCTAACAACTTTCTCCTGCACACATGTCTGCTTCAGTACCGAAAAGTCGGGTTTATATAATTCGTTATCGTCTTGTTTGGATATTGGGTTATAATAGTAGATTCAAATCTCCTTCGTTATGTGGTAACTATTCACTGAAAAAATTTTCGCCAATAACTTTCTCCTGAACACGAGCCTGCTTTAGTGTCGAAAATCCGGTCTGATATCACTCATCGTCTCATTTTGATATTGGATCATAGCATTAGATTCAAATACCATTCATAATATGATAATTATTCAGTAATTTCACATGAAAAATGTGATTAAGCTGGTTAACCCCTGACCAGCTTCATAAATTCATTATCATTCGTTTTCAAATGCTCAAATAAATATGCATTAGAATGTATTTTTGTTGCATTGTAAGCGATTACGGTCATCAAAATTTGTTCTCCAGTCATATGTATCATACATATGCATATATATACTATGAAATGTATTTTAAAAATAATTTTTTTAACCTTTTAATGAGAATAATTTATTTTATAACAAAAATAGAATAATATTTTCATTTCAGTTTCTTGAAATTTGTATCTTTTTAGTGCGGCATTCCTATATTTGTTCATCTAAAGCACAACAGCTCAATACAGACAAATGCTTAATGAAGGGGAAATGTTTTATAGTTTAATAGCCTTAAAATGAGATACTTAGCAGCATTCGCAAAGGTTATAAATTCCTAGAATTTACGGTTATTGACACACATTCAACAGGTTTTGTATCTGCGACTGAGTCTGCGACTGAGTGTGTGTGTGTCATATTTATTATATTTTATGTGTTTAATGAAGTGCTAAATTGTTGTGTTACTTACACTTTACGAAGATGCTGTGCAGTATTCGATACACTATCTTATTTTGTAGAAACAATAAATAAATTCAACTATAGAACAAATAAAATTGAAACATTTAGTCAATCGATTTTAATTTAAGTCTATGTCGGGTATATGTATTTGTAAGCATACATAAAATAATAATATTAATTTTTTAATATTTAAAAAAAATAAATAAAATCTCACTATTAATATTTCCATAAATAATATAAAAAGTATCGCAACTATACTATTAAGGAGTTCTTACCTATGGTGCTCGTAGTTCTTTATTTTTACTTTATTAGCCCAAAATACCTATACAATATAATAATCATAAGTAACAATATTAGTTTGCTTATTGCTATAAGTAAATAATTTTATTATTAAACATTTTAAAAAATACTAGATAAAATATTTTAAACATAAACTTCGCTACAACATAACTTCGAACAATGAAAGCACTTGGTTAAATGGATTGGAATGAGAGAATAGACACGCAATAAATTATACAACGAACCAATATATTTTGAAATATATTTTTGTATATATACTTTCTTGTTTATTATCTCATACTTGTCGATGTGTCGGTTCTTTAAAACAATGAAAAACCTGAAAGGAACATTCAAACAATAGCCACCTCACCTATTGAATACATATAACAGTCAGAGTTTCATATGAATTGTAAGTTGCAACAGGAACAGCTACAAAGTTAACAATACAGTACGTAGATACACTGAAATATGTGAAAAAAATTGCGCTTAAGATTGTATGGATTTAAATTTTAGTTTAAATAACGCAACTTAAAGAGTTATCGATAGGATTTTAATAGTCAGAAACGGAACAATCAAAATAAAAAAAAGAAATTAAAGCCTTCAATTGGCTTAGTGTCAAAGTGTAATATAGTCAAATGATATAGATCCGGAGACTGACTCAGAAAAAAAAGGATTAAAGGAATGAGATTAACATTCGTTAATCTAAACATCACACTATATCAAAGTGAGAAGACACGTTATGATTACGAAACCGGCTCAGTTAAGCGACAGTTAAGACGTTAAATTTTGTAAGAAAAGGGTTAGACTGGAATATGACTAAATTGAGCACAAAGTTGGTCAACATATAAAAAGGACGTCATCAAAATTACTATTGTAGAAATTAGGTGCTCGAAAAATATTGTACAAGTAAAAGCCCTATCAGCATTTCATGTAAACCCATAGGGAGCAAACGGCAGAAATTTGATATCTAATATAAAATTAAGAACCACCATGTGTCAAAAGTTTGTTAGCCTAAGGTTAAGGAAAGGGAAAAAATTATTCCCAAAAAAAAACATGATAAATAGTCAATATAGTAAATGGCCTTAACAAATTGGTTATGCATGATTGGGGGCCATTGCTTCAGATCTGAAAAAAATATACCATTTTGAATTGTAATGCCAAAAAACGCAGAGAAAAACTTCCAATAAAAATTATAACATTTTTATTAAAGTTTTTAAAAGGCTTTTGCATAGATTTAATTCAATTTCTCACCAAAGGTATTTTATTTTATTTTTTTGTACTATATTTTCAAATAACAAATGTTTAGATATATGAAACTGAGATGAATATTATTTCAATTTATTTGTCATAATAGTTTTTATAACTAATATTTTATAATTTATTTGTCAAAACTTGAGTTGAGATTTATTCCAAGAACTATCACTGTCCTATCCAAAAACAGTTTATCACTGCTGCAAACTTTTTCGTTAATAGTTCATCAGTTCCAGTAGTTAGTGATGAATCTGAATTTAAAAATTAATTAAGTTGATTTATTACCTCCTCTTCGAACTGTACACAAGTAATGGAACCAATAATGTATTGAAGCAGTTCATCTTCATCATTTGAACTTTTTCTGCGTGGGCTGCCGATAAAATTGTTACATTCCCCTTTTTTTGGTTTCCACATTACAATTTAATAGAGAAAATAAAATATTTTATATAAAATTTTGCTATAAATATTTTGTAATTACCTTCTTCCGAAAAATAATTAATTTTAACTTTTTCTGAAGAAGTTTCTTCAGCATTTTCCACGATTGATGCATTTTTATGAGCAAACCTTTTAATTGTTGTGCCCACATCTTGCATTTTTCTTACAGTAATTATAAAAAGAAAATACTGTTAAAAATTAATTAACTAAATATATAAAATATTGCATTTTCTTTTATATGTCACTTCAATAACTAACTTACTTTAATTCATCCTCCATATTAGGTTTTTTAATAAAATAAAAGAGAATTATTTCTAACAGTTAAGAAAGAAAAAATGACATATTAGTTCTGAGTAAAAACGGTTACTCAACTTTCAAATCATTCACAATTGAACCTTTGCTTCTTCTAATAATCATAATGAAGTGTTCAAATTATATGAAATATTCTTATCAAATAATATTGCTTGAAGTAACATTTTTCCAAAGATTCAGTATTTGTAATCTATTTTATAATATGAGATTAAATAATATAGTATAATATGCTATATATAATATAGCATTTCTTTAATACCATATAATACATCAGGAACAATACATACTTATTCGGCACAGTTTTACATATTCGTATTGTCGTGATGCCACCAATTGTTCGTACTACATATCACCTCATCTTCCACTGAAGATACCCATTTTCACTATGAAGAACATTGTAACATTTTCATGTAATCACAGGGAGTGACTGGGAGTAATCAATAGTGACTATCATAAGGAACTTCTGTTTATCAACAAGACATTGTCATGTATCTCCAGATATATTGCATTCAATGCTTTCTGAAGATTGAAAATACGCATACTGATGGCACGAACAATCAGATGAATAATACCAATATTAAAAGATTCAGTTAGCAGCATTGCATTTTATTAAAATGCAACAAAGTGTGTCAATAACTTTACCCATATGAGGTTGAAAGGGTGATCTTGACTAAAACTCCTTCTAGTATCAAGCTGCTGATCGAGATTTTTACCAATTCTAACGAAACTGGTGATTATGGGCAATGTCATTGAATATTTTGCTGATATATATACCAAAAACACTTACTCTAATATGAAAATATTCAGTCTTGGCTCTTCTCTATGGCTTGAAGCACTGTAAATATGTGATTAATGATGGATTTGCCAGATCTGGACACAGATTGATAAGCTCAAATAGGTTTCGATGGCATCGGTCATCAATCATATAGCACAAAGCAACAGTACTCTATACTGTTATTGTTTCAGCGATTAATTCCTTAAGAACTGGAGCAGGCTGCAGGATCGCCTATGTATATGATTTAGTAAGACTTAAATAAATTTCAATCACAGAAATTCTTTTATTCAAACAAAAAGTAACTGTATAGACTTCACTAATATTGAAGAGGTGAAGTTCATATTATGTCTTCAGTTTTATAAGTTAGGACAAGGTTGAGATAGCAAATTTGGTCTGTAGTGAATATAATCACTCAAAAACTGCTGTACAAAAAAATAATGTGTGTTTGTAAGTAATGGCATTAAATATCAATTAGACAATTAGATAAAAATATCTCATAAAATAGATTTCGCATTTCCTATAATCAATCGTGCTGCAATAAACCTTAACCTCCATTCTGTGCGATGATACCAATTCATATGACTACTTTCTCTTGATATTTTTCACTTTTCAGAAGTTTACTAAAATATCCTTTTTATTTTATTTAATGTGCAATGATGTTTTTTTTTGTGTATCTTAAGAAAGTAATTATAAATAAATTAAAAATCAAAAAAGTTCTTGCACTTACGAGTCCTTACACCATTTTATTTTCTATATCCAATGGTTTTTATTCCCCACGTGTTACGAATAATAATGACTAATTTTATTTTCCAAACTTTCCTGATGCTTTTTCGAGGTCCCTTGTTCTCTCAATCGCGCCAGCCATCTTAACAGCATTAACAAATTTTCTAATGCTTCTACTTTCACATTAAGATTAAATAATAAAATGTTCTCAAATTTAAAAGTCAACAATAGCACAAATCCATTTTCGTGAAAATTAAATTATTTTCTTTTAAGACAAAAAGATGAAAGTAAGGAAAATAGATAAAAAATTGTAACTCAAGAGGTCAACAGCAGTCTGGCATAAATTTGTATCCTTTTAAGTGCGTGAAGGTCAAGTACGTTCGCGCGTACTGCATTATGAAGTCGCTTCCAAGGAGCATAAATACTCACTCAGAAATGGAAGACATTAAAAGTATTCCTGGGAATTTTATTGCGATTGAAGTTTGTCCGTGAATCCACTTAAATTTTAGAACTTTTTGCCTTTCTTCTCCCTGGTGAGACGAAATTTTAAATGTAGAAATTAATCTAAAAACTTGTTTCGTTTAAAGTTAATTTTATTATATTGCATATGGACAGATACTATCTTAAATATGTCCCTCTATTATTTTTATCAAATGTACTGACTAAGGTGGTTTGCAGTAAAAGAGAATTTGAGAATTTATTTGTCAGATATCTGGAGTGGTATCACTTTTAAGTAAATTAAAGCCATAATAACCTAATCTATTAGTACAGGATACCAATTTCAAAAAACCGATTAATCTTAATTAAATTGTTAAAAGTTGATTGAATGGATCATTATTATTTTTTTTTTTTTGTGTAGCAAAAAGCTACGAATAATTAGTCCTATTTCATTTTTTTTGAATATGCTGAGAAAAATGTTCAAGGAATTTTAGGTGTGAAACTTTTGATTCATATTTTGGGGACAAGGATACCCTCTTGTTTAAAGTCTTGGGCTATATGTAATATGTAATTTTCCAATTCACCACATCTTCTGGTTTTATTGAGACTATATCCTATTATAATAAGAAGGTGTTGTGGTTATTTCGTAGTGGATTCGTAATTCGTCAAAATCTCAAGTCCTAAGTAGAAGAATGTTACGAAAATAATAGCTGTAGAGATTAAAGCTTATATTCTTACGTATTGTTATTATTGTTCGTTGATATGGTTTTAAATTAGGCCTCTAAGCCTTGTTGCCTCAATATGAAGTAGTATAGAATCTACTTTACAGAGTTTTATTGCCTCTTCCGTAAGAATATAAATTGCCTGGAGCCTATTCCGTATGTGCATTAGCGCAGGGCATTTTAAAAGCACGTGTGTCATCGACTCCTCATTCTCTTCACAGAATCTACAGTTTACATCTGTAGGTATACCCAGTCTTGTAAGGTAGTATTTTAGTTTACAGTGCCCTTTTGGGATTCCTGTGATGTTTCTAAGTTTTTCTTTTGCTAGGTTCATACCATCCTGGTATCTCTTACTGTTATAGATACCAATAACTGACTTGGATTGCTTTAATCCTGGTATATTGTTACGTATCACTTTCTTTAATAATATACTAGTAAAATATATATGCGGGACATTGTTTTTAGTTATTGATTTCCAAAAGCTTATAGTTTTATTTGCATGTCATATAGTGTGACGTGGCACATGTTATAACAATGTATGTTGGTAGAACAGGTAGTGAATATAAAAATGATATTGATTGATATAATTTGTTCCGTTTTAATTACAAAATACACTTCAGTATATGGGCTTCTGATCTTCTCATTAAGGACACGATATTTTCACCATTTTGCGCTGGTCAAGCCGAATTCACCACTTCTTCGAGGTATGTTCTTTTACTCCATATTCAACGTTGTTGTCCATCTGGAAGAATCATATGCCATTACTTACAACTTATAGAAGCAATTCCATTTCGATTATGTTACTTACTATCTAGAAACTGCTTCGAAAGGGGCTAGTTCATGGCTATTGGAAGTTAATGCTGAGTATGACAATGGGTTCGTCTATATGATCGTTGTTCAATAACCCTGTAAAAATATTCAGTCCTACAGATCAATCATTTTCAAAGTAAAATATCTTAATCAAATAGTTGTCTGTTGAAAACTGTTACGCTGTTTTTATTTTAAGTGCAATAGAATAAAAATCATTTGCAAAAATTTATGTAAATTATATTAAAATAAATATTAATCACATCATACTCATATTAAATGGAAAATCACAATTTACTGAAATATGCACCTACATCCTTACCTAACTCAAAAAAATCAACAAAATGATTAAATAGTTTACAAAACCGTATGTTTCTATTTTATTAATACTATATTGTTTAAAAAAATTCTATTCAAAATTTTATTGTTACTTCATTAAGTAAAAATAGATGAAAATAAAGCAAATCATTTCAATAGACTGGCATGTGGGGCCAGGAATACACATTCATCCCTCCTTGCTGATCCCTTCAAACATGAGAACTGTAAAGTAGTTTAACTAAAATAATACATTTTAGAGAAATAGAATAAAATCAGGGAAAATGTTAAAGGTATTCCCAAATATTTGAAAAGCAACTAAGCAGTCCTGGGAGCACCAGGTGTGATTATTACAGTAGCATGAATCGATTTTTTTGTAAGTCTTTTTCAAATAAAATACTTTACACGTAAGGATAATATCCTGAAATAATAAAAGCTTCAATAAAACTAATAAGATTAGTCTACACCCAAAAAAAACACTTTTTGTTATGTTCAAATAAGAAATAAAATAAAAATTAATAGCTGAGGGACAGAACACATTGTATTATAAGTAAAAGTCTTCGGATATTGCAACAATTTTTATGATATCACTTAAAAGTTGAAGCAATTTTTTTATTCTTATATACGTATAATAAATAATTAATGATACAGAGTGTTATGTTATTAATTAGAGTTTAATGATTATTATCAATTTAACATATCGAGTGGTCAATCGGATACTATTTTATAAGGATATGGATAATTAAGTATTAGTCATCTGAGTCTGAAAATCCTTTATTTTAGATATACGAGTAGTAAAATAAAATATATTTCATGAAAAAGAAACTTTTAAATCTTAACTTAATGTTTAAATCTATAATAATACATTTAAAATCGTTACAAATTCGTTTCGGAAAAGTCACTTCAATGAAAATGCAATGCAAAAGCCGCTAAAACCGCCTTTGGTGTGATAATTTTGTATCGAATTATGCAAATTGTGCAATAGAGCCCGCCTTCGCAATATAGGAATTTCTGCTAAACAATAGGACGTGGGTGGGCTGTGTAGTTTGTACAAAGTAGTGAAATCTATTGTTTTGCCAACATAAATAACAATTTTTAAACACTGCACTACTATATATACAGACTGTGGCATTTGTTTAGATAAAGTTTGTTACTTTCATCACAATACATGGTACTAACAGTAAACGATTGTTCGGAATGCTTTCTAATTAAATTCAGCAAAAATAGTATAAAAAATATTTAACATGTTCGTTAAAATTTAATTTAAAATATCTAACGAGTTTTAATTATACTTGCATTCCTCCTGTGGAGAGTTAGGATTAGTAGTAATTATAGTTTTTTGTCATGCCGATAAATAATTTCAACCAACAGTTTGTGATCCATCACGAAAAACTTGTCAACTTTTAGTAAGAAAAATATATAAAATAGATTATTTAGGTTAAAAAGTGATTATTAGATCGTTGCCTAAGATAAATAGAATATAATAGGTAAGCCATTTGTGAAAACAACTCCTCAATTCCTTAAAAACTGCTTGACCAATAAGGTCCTTGTTATACAAACAATCATACTCGTATGACGAATGATTATGCCAATTTCTCGTTCTTTTTTCTAGTCATGACCAGAAGACAAGTTCTATAGGGAGCAATATTACAATTGTCTATATCATAGTTTTATAACTATTTAAACACCTCTTTCTTTGTTTAAATTATAAAGGCATTCATTTTGTGAACTTATCCAGACAAAAATACATCTATTTACTTTCAATAGATAAAAATTCTGATATATGCTACTGAGCAACATTGTATTGGGCAACACCATGCCGAGGTCCCAGAAGACTAAACTTTTTATTGAAGTTTCTCATATTTAATTTTTTGATTCATATTGAAGACAACAATTTCACATTCGATGTGACCATAACTATCTGTATAACATGGCCCTAAACTATTTACAACGCAGGGTTGTCAAAACTATAAATTTGTCTATTGAGTATGGTTGCTGGAAATTCATAGAAAATTTACAGTTAACTGTCAAAACGTATTTTATATTCAGTGATGGTAGTGATGATATAAAATAATATAACGTAATGAATATAAAATGAATATAACGTAAGTAGTTGTGCGATTTAAAATTGAAAGGATTAAAGGAGCCTAATATTCTAACACTAATATGATGGAGTTTTGCCGAAGTAATTTATTATATGCATATGTAAAACTTGTCATTCATTATGACGAAGTATATATGTAATTGACAACATTTCGAGTGTTGCCACCTTAAATGGTGTAACAAAAGATTACATCTATTATTAGATTACAAATTCTTGTATTAATTGCTACTCTAAAAAATCCAATATATCAACTGTGAAACCAATTGAGATTATTAGATAAATTATTATTAGTTATGTTGAAGCTATTTGAGCCAGTGCACTTGAGCACTTTTACTTTTTCTTAGCTCATTGTTAAATATGTTTTTAACTATTATAAGTTTTATTAAAGAAAGATTTTAGAGCAGATATAGCTATCCTGCGTTCGTGATATGAAAGAAAAAGTGAAAGAAAAAACTGACGGCTCAGCCCGCTCCGGTGCTTCCCTAGATGTTTTCCTGATGGTTCCGGTGTATATTACCCTAGAGGCCATTTAGAGAAGCACTTATCTCTACTTTCTTCAACTTGCTAATAACAGATGGAAAACACTTAAGTCATGTGCAACTTCCAGGTTAACATGGCCCACCTGTAATTAAATTATATCCTCGGAACTGATTAAAGGAGACCGCGTGAACACTGAAAGGCTTACTGTAGTTCTCTCTGGTCATTGGTGTATACGTATCTACGCAGAGAAACTGTGTATAATTCTCAATGCAGAAGTTATGGAAACCCGAAGGAAAAGGAAACCATAATACATTTTCTGTGAATTTCCGGTTTTAGCGTCAAGAAGAAATAGGTTTTTAGGAAGATATTTCTTTAACAGTCTATCAGTGTTCATCGGTAGACGAGAAACCTATTAAATTATCCAAATTCGATGGGAAGGATTTAGTCTCTACTCTTCTCTACGGAGAAAAATCGCTAATTGAGGTACTTGGGAGTTAACTAATAACCTGCCACTGCAACCAACCAATGATATTGTATTGTTGATTTTTACAAATCAACTCTGGTAGTTGACTTATCAATATAAATTATTAGTTTCATTAATGGTGCTTGGTGTGGTCCTCATACCGACTATCGCTTTAAATGTACGAGGAATATAGAGAAAATTTAAGGCCTGAACAATTTCTTTCAGCCGAAAGCATAAAGGATATAAATAAAGTGCATATTTAGTTGTAAATTATCATTTTCACCTTGGCAAATATTTATTCAAATAAAAATTTATTTACGCGCAAAGTATTATGTGTATGTATCCTCAACTTATTTTAACCAACCCCATTCCTCTTGAGCAATATACGAGCTATATGGACCATATATGGACTATATGGTTTTAGTTTACTTCACATATGATTAGATACATTACATATCATCGTTAGTGCAATAATTGAAATAAATTGCGAACTTTCATTATATGTGAGAATTTTAGTGTAAAAACTTATACTTTGTAAAAGTATAAGTAAACTAAAATTTATATTTAATTAAAAAAGTAGTATAAGTAAGAGTAGTGTCCCTATTGAAACTCAAATTTATCTCCATTTAGAATTATTATTTAAATTTATGCGAAAGAAAACATTGAGAGTTAAAATATGTGCCTGACTATGTACGGTCTGTGTTCAAATGTTATAATGTATTATTATACAAATAAGTATATGTAAATAAATAATTTATATTTTTAACAAAATTAAAAAAAGAAAATAAATTTAAAAATGTTAAAAGAAAATATAATAATAAAAAAAAATATCTTGAAACACTGGCATTCCCTCGAAATGAATTGAAGGACTAAATGTCGTATGTACACATGTTTATTAATTATTAATATTGCATAGCATGACTGAATAGCAAACAAAAGTATAGTCGATATAATAGTTTATCTGAAAACATAGACACCCTTCCGTTCGTCCCCCCCACCTAGTTCATTTTGACTGCGGTCCTTAACAAAGTCCGTAAAAATTTCTGTTTAAATTGTCAGATATGTTTGAGGTGAGCAAAGCAAAAAAATGTTTATTTTATTTGATTAAAAATATTTCTCTAAGTTTAAAAAAATTTGTTATTAAAACAAGGAATATTAATTCCCATGAAATGCAGATAGACCCCTTTTTGGTTAAAAATATAAAAAATATTTGAGCATTTTGTGATGCCCCCCAAAAATCTTGTGCGCCAACAGTTTTAAATACGTTAGCTCAGATTTTAAAATAATTAAAATTTCCTCCTTTGTCTGTTATTAAATTAAAATAGATTTATAGTCTATAATATACTCCTATCAATTTTCGATTTAAACTTAAAATGGATTTTTCAACAATACTGAAAAAATAAATAAATTCCATAAATTTAATTTAATACTTTTAAGACTTCATCCCATCTGGCTTCAGGACTTATTATTCGGAAATATAAAATGTCATATCCTTTGGTAGAGACTCGACATTTTGCAACCACAATTACCAACAGCATTAAATTAATTTTTATTTCATTTTACTTGTGGTTTCATTTGGCTAAAATTTAATTATTGTCCTTTTGCATTTGCGCCATAAACAAGTTGCATGTCATGGAGATATCAAAACGGGCTTGGGCTTGTTACTGTAATAAATTGGCGGTGTACTAAGTTTAGCCTTTGGGAAAAGTTGTCCTTTGACAAGTGGCTGAGTTAATGGCCTTTAAATAAGTGGTTTTTGTGAAACGATGATAAAAAAGCAAGAATTGCCATCATAAAGTGGTAAAAAGGATACATTAGGCTTTGTTTTAGCAACTAATTGTTCTCCTGTGGCTTAGTAAATGTTCCAACAAGAATTCAGCATGAAACTAAGGAAATTAAGAAAATGTTTTTAAAAAATTTTATAAAAAGATGTATATCCTTTAATATAAAAATTTATTTTAAAATCTTTATAATAATTATTGTTACAAATTTTATTGAGAGTTGTTATATATTAGTCTTGAATACTATATTTAGATATATCTTAATTTCGCAAAAATCTTAATTTCATCTTCGTTTCAGTGAAATTAAGTTGTTTTTTCCATACAAAATTCAGACGAATGGTGTTTGGAGCATGTAATTTTTAACATTCGGTTTGTAAACAAAAGACATATGATTTCCTTAATTTGAGGCAGTATGAACACTTTCGAAATTAACTTAATTTCATTTTTAGGAAATTAAGGAAATTTGGCTGTCTGAACATTGTATAATTCTATACAATGTTTATTTTAAAGATTATTTAAAGATTATTTTTTTAAAATGCATAAAATATTTTTATTCTTCAAAAGGAATTATATTTATTATAAAACTTTAAGATATTGAATATAAATTGTACATTTAAAGTAAATATTGCACGAGTTTAGTTCCAGTATATAAGTTGAGATCCATTAAGACCTATTAGCACATTTTATGTCTGCATAACACTTGAAGAGCTTAAAATATGTGAACTCTCTGAACTAAATAAATGTATTATATTATAATACATATATAATAATATTAATTGACACGTCTAAGAGTTCGTACTAAAATATATAATTGGTCTATATCTTTTTATTTTTATATTTTAATTTTTATTGTGTTATTTTCATGCATATAAGATCAATTGAGTTGTGAAATAGATTTTCCTTCTTTCTAATTTTTGTTTACTTCATAGTGACAACTCTTCAATTGTGGGGACTCAACAGTAGTGATCGCATGTGGACTATAAAGTCAGTTGGTTATTAACGGTTTGGAATAAGAATGAATAGTAAAATTTAGATTAAAGTGAAATAAAGTAATGAGCTACAAAGTTTGACAGGAGTTTAGGGAATAAGGAAATTAAATCTAGCCTGCACTAAAATACAGAATATACTTGTTTTAGTAGGATAGACCTTTGTTTAATAAAATTTTGAATTGTTTATTAAACTAACCTTACACAAGCTGAAAAAATTAAAACTAAGTTTTGTATAGATGAAAACGTGAATTGATCCAAATAATTTAATTTAAATTAAATATCGTTGCTGTACAAGTATTGTCAGAGATTAGTTAACATTGTGAAGAGTACTCTATTACTTCTTCAGGTTTTTTGCTAGGAATGTAGTAGATATCTGCTAACCAACCACTACTATTAACCAACTTTATTAATTTTATTATTTTTTATTAAAAAAATGTAAGAAAAATTTTATTATTTAAGAAGCAATAATTTTTAAGAGCAAATATATTTTTTTCCTTTTAAGTGGACGTTAAAAGATTAATCTTCGAAACACTTAAAATCACATACGAATATCTGAGTATCTTTTACATAAAATATTCGTGCCAAAAATTCTATTCCACCTACAAAATTTTTCAATATTATTTTTTCCTCTGCTTCCTTGCTGTGGACACAGTTCCTGCAATAAATCAGTATCCTTGACAAACAACCACAAATACGCATATCTGAAAGGAGCATTAAAATAGAAAATTAAATATGTGGCAATGCTGAAAGTAGTAAATTCACACAAATGCTTATCACAAAAATGTGTTGGAAAAACAAAGAGGTGGAACCACATATGTTATCAAAGTGTCTTTCTTTCTGCTCTATCAGTAGCAAAAGATATATCTTTTAAATTTGTACCAAAGACAAATGATTTTGTTGTAATAAACTAAATTTAAAATTTTTTTTATTTACATACAAATGAAAACCTTTTAAATATTGTAATAGTTTTATGCTACTACTGGTTTCTGAAAAGCACGTTTTTTTAATATGACTTCAATGCCCAGTTAGAAATCCGGACAGATTTTTGATATCCTTTGTGCTTAGTGCTGAACTCTATTTGAGACTTTATTGGTATCTTTTCGCCGTCACAGTTCATTCAGAATGTTTTAAATTATGATATCTCCACAAGCTGAATTCTTCACTATGTGGCTTCTTACTAAAGTCCAGAAGAGCCTAAGTATAATTAATTGATATTGGGTTCTGTGTTTGCTGAGACAGCATAAACATATAACTTTATTCCAGTGATGGGCTTAGCATGTAAGCTTACCAGCTCTTTTCTTTTTGATCTATAGCCACTTTATATAGCTATTATAGCCAATAGTGAATTCGTAATATTAAAAAATGTTTAGGAATTTACAAAAGTAAGTGATTTTTGTACTAGACAATAGTTTATTTGAATACAAGCATCAGTTTTATTTCAGTCTATTTTAAGGATAACAATCTCATATATAGTAAAACATAGACATGGGGATATCTAATTATAAAAATGCTGTGTTATGAATAAAAATATTTCAAAAGAACAGAAAAGACAAGTAATGAACTTTTAAAGAATCAAAAGTTCAACTTTCAAATAATTGGTATTTTTAGGAATAATAAAAGTGCTAACAAGATACGTATTCTGTTAAAAAAAGTACCTTCGCAAGCTAAATTATCTTGCGGATATTACTATTACCTATATAGGTTTCCGATCAGAGGAATATAAAGGAAAATAAGGAAACCAACACTTTAGCTCGCTATGGCGCTTTCAAAGACATCTTGCTAGAGATACCGGTACATGCATCTCTAGAGACTGCTAAAAGGGACACATCTCTCTATTTCTGCAGCTAACTAATAATAGATAGAAGGTGGAGTTACAACAAATTTCGACTGATTTGGCGTTTCTACAACAAAAGCAGGTCAAGCAAATTTACTAACAAGACAGACAGAGTAAAGAAACTTGCTGTAACTTGGGCAAAGAATACACAATCAAACACTGTATCTGTGACTGTCTAGCTTTGATCACGAGTTGGAATAGATTTTTAAAAGAGGTTCCGCCTCTGAGCACAACACTATAGTAATAAAATGAAAAATAATTGTTGATTATGTGGGGTGAAAGAATGTTTGCCGATCAATCACAGTAACTTACCACTAATAAGAGCAATCTGAGCTTCAAATGTATAATATATAACATATATATAATCAATAAAGTTAATTTAATTGTAATAATCTATATATTAAATATTATTTAATGTTTATTTATTCGTATAAATTTAATTGCTTAAATAGGACTTATAATTAGTTGCAGTAATATATGTTATTTGCTTTGTTGTTGGCTTTGCATATCCTCATATAGTTTGAAGTTAATAAACTATTTTTACAACTTTTCTGGGAAGTTACAAAAAGTTTCTCTTACTAAATGTTATCTAAACTGAATTTAAAGTTTAAAATAAGCTTTTTTTTCTATAATATGCAATTATGTTTCATAGTTTTCTGTAATTACACAACATAGCAACTCTTCCGCTGCATAAAATCATATAACTTTCATGGCAACCATAGCCTAAAGGATAAATTTGAAATGATACATAAGCCAAAGCGATTCTGAATAAAGTAAATTATAAAAAAATATACTTTTCTATAAACTCGTAGTAATCTACAAATAAGAAATTGTAAATTTTTGTATTTAGTTAAATAAAAAATAAAAATAAGAAATTAAATTCGATTATATAAAAACAGAGCAGCAATATAGAAAGAATAATTTTAAAAATTAATTTTGAATATATATAAATCATAAACTTCTGATACAAACAAATTCAGGAAAAGGATTTAAGTCACTAAATATCAGTTTAATTTTATATTAGTAGCAATTTTATATTAGTAGATGCAAAATTGCGAGCTCAAAATATCTTTGTAAGAGCATAAACATTTTTGCGCTTAATGCAATTAAATCGTTCCATTGAATTATTTTACAAAATTTCTGATATGCATCGAGTGAGTTCCACACAATCTGCATTACTGCGTAATCCTTTAAATGAAATTTATGAACATTGCAATCACTAAGCACTGAATTTTATGCATTTTATGCCTGCGAACATAAATTAAGGCGCCAAAGCGAGATTCGCAATCTGGCATATAAGCGTTGTTCGTCCTGCGAAACTGATTTTCTGACTAAAAGTGCCTGGAGATTTCAGTGCAAGCTTGAAACATATCTATATATGTTACTCTATTACATACGAATAACAGTGTAGAGTCATCGACTCAAAGAAAAAATTATGCATTACACAGTAGTGCATTATATAGATTGAAATTAAATATCAACTATTATGAAAATTTTGTACAGTTATGATATCATTGAGTGGACAGTGGTATTGTATAATGCAGGGAAACATTAGGAATATAAAACTAAACGCACCAGCAGCAATAATTTTGGTTACTGTGGTAACTCCAATTATTAGAGAATCCATTGTTGCCATATTACAGTTTATGCATGGATTCTATGGACATATGATTGATTTTGGGTTAGAACATACACAACAACATGTTTAGAGCATTGCTTCAACATTGTAATTATTTTATATATACTATGAGTGCTATCGATCAATTTTTAAATATAAATAGCTGATTTCTGATCCGTTAAGAAAAATTCTATAATAAAAGATACAAAACATTCACTATCTTAATTGTTTATTCTTAATTGAAAATAGTCTCCTTCCGTTTCTTTACCGCACTACAAATGCTCAATTGCATTTCTAGAAACATTTTAAATGCTCATTTATCGGAATTGCTTTTAGTCTGCCAGTTAAAATCTTCAGATGACCAGAATAATATGGAGACGATTTTTTTTCATCTTCAATTTAAGTTAGGAAAACAAATAGAAACAGCATGGATCCAAATTAGGTGGTTGAGGTATATGATCGATAATAATAATGACTTCATATGTCAAGAATTCACATGTCATGATTATTTTGTTGACAGTCTGGCTCTCAATAATGCTGCCAAATTCGTTGTATTGAGTCCCATATTCGGTCCGGAATTCCTAGATAATATCTTATGTTAACTATTTAACTTTGTGATCATCTAGAGTAAAGTCACAATACACAATTCGCTTTGAATCAAAAATAAATTATCTTGGAATTAAAAATAAATTCACTTTGCACTATTCACTTTGAGTCTCAAAACAGGAAAAGGGTCTAAAAACATAATTTTTCTTTACTTTTGTCATCTGGGGACTTATAAAACGCAATTTGACGTTTAATTTTCGGCTTGTATTGAACACACCACGTTTCATAAACTGTTACAATCAATGACAGACTCGATAGATACTCTCGGGCCATGCTAAACGTATTTTCGCAGTGTTCTATTCTTAACTCCTTGGTTGTCCGTCAGAAGACTTAGTGTGAAATATATGCAGAGACTGTCAGGTAATTTAAATCTTTGTTCAAAATTAAATTGATTTTGCTTTTCGGTGCTATAGTTTTCTCTTGAATCTATTTTGCAGACACAGTGCTTGTTTTGAAGGATTTTTGTGACTTACTTTACGTTTGGTTCATTGTCAGTTGTTTTCTTATGGCCAGTTGTTCAGTTATAGTTTTCAAAGCCCTCTAAAACTCAAGTTTCGTCTAGGCCAAACTAAAAGAAAACCTGTTCGCAGGATAAGCATTGGGTCCCTGATACATTATTCTGCACTTCATGCATTTCTGTGTAAGCCTACTTAAAAAAATATGTAAAATTCCTTACTGTTTCTTTGACCGATCCATATAAAGTGACATTACACAAAATGTTGAATTGCAATGAAGTGTGAAACGAATTCGACTAAATCTCGATGATATATGGATTATGTATGTGGAAACATTTATTTGCAGCAAATAATTTTTTAATTAATTTAAGACTTCAACTCAAAACAAAAACTGAACTTTGTATCTGTCAAGAAGTATCGTGTGATACTGCCACATGCTTAAATAAAACTCTACCGTATATTGGGACTGGATCGTGTCCTGTTTGTCTGCCACAAGTCACATTTTTATCTCATACTCATATTATATTTGTTTTAATAATATTTTTAACAAATAAAAACACAAATATGTCAATATTAAATACATAAAAATATTAAATAACACCTAATTAATTTCATTCTTCTAAATTGCACTTTTCATAAATATTTATTATTTCTATATATTTTTTCTCAACATTTGTTATTATAATTTAAATACATTAAATTATGTTTAAGGATTTATTTGTTGTTAAAATTTAATTATTTGCACCTGATGTTGACAATAAAAAATAGTTACAATCAACACATCGCAAAAATAACTAACAATTAAATTGTTGACATTTAGATAAATATTTCATCAACTGAGCAGCATTAAAGCAAATAATATACAAACTTAGTAAAGTCATAATTGAATAAAAGATACACTGTAAAATTATTTTAGTAACTATTAAAATAATGAGCTGACGAGCTCCTCACAAGGACGACACCATTTATATGAATTCCCATGAGATAAAGCTTTTAGGATTTAATTATATATTTTTATTCCATTTTTTTTTCTTTTTTTTTGTTAAACTAACATTTTTAACATTAAAAGTTTTCAAATTAAGATTCAAATTTTTTTATATGCATACAATACTCCTTTTCTGCCATGAAAGGATATCCAAAATCTGCAAAACGAAATTAAAAATTTGTTCCAAAAGTTTTATCCTTTATAACTCGTTTTGCTTTTCTCTGCTTTTAATCCTATTAACTTCTGCTTTACCTGCAACCTTTACTTTTTCATGCGCACAGCGTTTTTGTAGCTCAAGGCTTTTCATCTTGTAAATTTCTTTTCATCATATCCTGCCACTAACGACTTAACCTGGCTGTCTACAACTTTAACTTCAGCTCTTTTCCATTTTTGTGTGTCATTTCTATGTTTTCACAGTTTTTCCGAATAAATTTCTTTTATTTTCAATAGTGCTTTTTCCTACTTTAACTTTCTTATACGAGCATTTCATTTTCCGTCCTTTAACTCTTCATAATCAGTTATTATCACTGGTGTAATAATTTTTTTATTCTCCAGATACATATATTCTTTTGATAAAATAGAAAAAATTAACCTATAAGGAAAAGTTTTTGCCATTTTATTTTATAAATTATTTCATGGTTCCATGTTCTATGGTGAAAAGGATAACAATGCTTATTTAGCTTCAAACCAATTCATAGGATTTTATTTATTCACTATAACGATTTCAGAATTAAAGTTTTTATTTATATAAGTAATATAAGGCTTTTTGGATATTCAACTTTGACAGCTTCAAAGGAAACTCCACCCAAAAACAAAACATGGGTCATAACACCTCTGATATCTCCAAAACGAGTGATACGCATTACTTTAATAATATACTGATTTTGTATACATTAATTTGAAAACGAACTGGTTGTCCTACTTTCATAAACGTAGGAGTTTTGGTACTACTAAATATTAGGAAAATTTTTAATCTCCTTTTGCTGAAATATTCATTTTACTTTAAACTTTTCTAGAATATTCCTATGCTTTCCTTTGTTCCTTGCAAACATTTTTGTTAGAGGAATTTTTACCTTATCACTTAAGGTTTACCAATAATCGTTCTTTGAGGTCAGCTCCTTACCTTTTCTTTAAAGAAAATATGCATAAGTTCTGCTGTGCTATTGAGTACTAATTAATAGATGTGTGAAATTTTGCAAAAAAATATCGATATGTAGGTCATTTCATGATTGAAAGAAAATCAAGTAATTGCTTTCATTAATGGAGAAACAACTCCATTTATGGAACTGTTGCACCATGTATAGAGTGAGATTTCATAGATATTTGAAAACTACAATTCGTTGTCGATAAAAGGTACCTCTTTGACGTAGATCATGTTGACATATATATTTTTTTACTGGGATACATTTAGAGAGAGTGATTGATCCGAATAAACCATGAACTTTTCAAGCTTCATCGCGACATTGACATAATTTAGTGAATTAACATATCTTGTTAATACTTCTTTGGCTTGGTCATGTCTACGGTGGAGTGAGCAAATTGAAGCGGATTAACCGGACTTGATGCACGAGACTGGAGCAGGTACGCAAGCAGTACAGGAGACATGTTGTGTCAAGCTGAAACCCGGTAATAAGATGTTATGGCCAAATAAGTAAGTAACATTTAGAGAAAATTTATTAATAATTCAAATGAAATGCGTAATTGTTTTTCATTCTTTACAAGTAACTTTATTTTATAATATTCTAGTTATCAATATATTATTAAAATTTAAGAAAATCACATAACAAAAATTTAATTTTAAAACGATTTACTTCCTTCCCAAATTCTTAATTGATAACTATTTTCTTCATCCCTCTAAAGATTGTGATGAGAAAGAAATGCTAATCAGGAACTTCGTTTTTCTTTTGATTAAAGCTTTCCAACCTGAAATCTATGACAAAAAACCCAATTAATTATTGAACAATTCGAGGTCAGACAATGAAGGCACTTACCATAATGTCTCCCTAAGTTGCTGGTGTAACTGCAGGTGTAGTGGCAATGGCAACTTGAATGACAGAAGCTTTGTTGGCAGTCGTCTAGACTGCAAAAAATAGAAACCAAAGCTAATTTTTTTTCAATTTAGTGATAAATTTTCAACTTCAAATCAAGGGAACAAAGAGTCAATTAAGAAGCAAGAAAAAATTCTCGTAATACGGAGAATGTAAAAAATGGAAGAATTTGAGTGAACTCATTAACTGGTTCAAAGAATTTTAATCTAGACAAAAAAATAATTTGTGGCTGGATAATGAATACTAATTGCTGTAATTAATATTTTATTAAATGACATAACTAAAAAATTGCATCTAAATTAGGTATTTGGTTTAAATATAGTTAAAAACGTGATATATGTTATCGCATACCTATTGTGATTGAAGTTAATCAAAATATCGGAAATTTTTTTCATTGGGAATATCGTAATATCCAAAAACAGTAATTTGTAGTATAATCAGCTGGTAGTGTTGTTCCGAAACAAAAATAATATAAAATATATATAGGTTACTCTTAAGGATTGTTGAAGCCATATATCTTCCACATTCATATATTCAGTTACAGCACTGTTACTCGACAAGATCTGAAGTGGAATCCACGAGGTTTTAGGTGTCTTACTGCTTAGTTATTATGTGGAGGAGAACATTGAAGAATAAATCAGGAGATGCTGATTACTAATTAAAGTGACATGATTGCGTGTTTCAATAATAAAGTCTTTATGCTCAACCTAAGATGGCACAATTATAATATACATATATGTTATTTATTTATTTCTATTTGAGCCAGTGCACTTGAGCACTTTTAATCTTTCTTAACTTGTGGTATTTTTAAAACTCCACTTTACACCTTGACTGAATTACCACTTCACTTTTTTTATTACTTCATCAGACTAAGCAATAATTGACCTTTGATCTGCATACCTCCCCGAGGAGCCTGTAACCATACTGAGATTTGATAACGCGATGTTGGTAAGTCTGTCATATGTGTAAAGTAATAATAGGCAATAGAATAATTAACTATTGATTTTTTAAATAATTTTTGATATTTTTAGTTTGAATTATTCTTAACCAATATGAGCTATCACATCCCGGTATCCTTTTCTAAAAGTTATCAGATTTCATACACACATACATTTTTTATTTGTTCAGGTGACATATATGCTATATATTCGTATTGTTAATTAAATTTTTTCATTTATAGTACAAAGCATTATTTTTTTATACATATTTAGCATAAAAAAATTATTTTATATTTATTTTATTTTATTTATTTCATATTGTTTATTGTAGTAATATACTTGATAAATCATCGATGACTGCCTGTCATCAATATTTCTCAGGCAGAAAAGTCACAGCGGAAATGTCTACTCCATATCCGGTTTGGTGTTATGATATGATTGTTGACATTTCACTAAAAAAAAAACGAATTTTTAATATAATTTTAAAAAGAATAACATATTCGAATAATATTTTTAACCTCATCATATGTGAATATACAAATTGTGTGTATATCAAACCGAAATAGAATTGCTTCCAAATTATTTATATGTTGTAGACCAATTATTGTAGTCAATAAACCTCAGATATCCGATTACATTAAGACTGAAAAGTTTTCGGAAATTCTCATTTAAAATTCGCGCGCTGTATATTTTTCGATATTTTAAGTTTATGTAGTTTGGCAGCACTTTCCTTAATTACTATGCCAAAAATGAGCGCGATCTGTCAGACAGTTCGTTTACGGCAGCTGTTGAAACCAGTTCACCTCAGTAGTGCGTTGCGAAATGTCTTCGACGGTCTTACGACCGTCCTGAAAGGCTTTGTACCACTCATAAACTTGAGTTTTCGATAAAACTGATTCCCCATAAGCCTTTTGTAGCATTCGCAACGATTCTGCACACGAAATTCGTTCGAAACACAAAATTTGATGCAAACTCTTTGTTCAATATTTTTTTCCATTGTTTTTTTCGCAACGCACTACTGAGGTGAACTGGTTTCAACAGCTGCCGAAAACGAACTGTCTGACAGATCGCGCTCATTTTTGGCATAGTAATTAAGGACAGTGCTGCCAAACTACATAAACTAAAATATCGAAAAATATACAGCGCGCGAATTTTAAATGAGAATTTCCGAAAACTTTTCGGTCTTAATGTAAATATAAATTTAACAAATTTACAAATTTTATAATATACGAGCATTATCCTCTTTATTTTTTGTTTTCGATTTGTTCTATTTTTGTGGTATTCGACATTTTTTCTAACATCAATTTGATTTTATCTACTATGTTGGCTTACAACCAAAGTTTGCTGGCGACATCGACCACAATCAATCCACTGGTTCGATTGCAATTTCGTTAAACTATTAATGGGTTCAATTCTGAGAAGATTACTTCAAATGATTAGACCACAGAAAAGGAAGCTACAAAAGTTTTGGAATGGAAATGTATTGCAAAGAAAAACCAAAAAACAATCGAAAAAATAAAATCTGATGAAGTAATTTATTTTGTTTTTAGGAAAGTGTTTTTGTAAATAGTTTTCTGTTTGGTATCCTTAAGTGTTAAGCTAAGTTTATATTACAAAATAATAAGGTATAAAATTCTTAAATATAATAGTTGTTAAGTATTAATACATATTTTAGAAAAGTATGTACTACTCTTTTCAATAAATATACTATTGCATCTTTGTAGTATAATTCAATAAAGATACTATTTTGTTCAAAGTTTGGTGTCTTCTAAGTAAATCTTTTGATAATGAGTTGAGTATTTTTATGAGGCATAAAAGGTTTCACTGAACAATATCTAAAACTAAATGTACATTAAATAACTTCGAAGACATTGTTAAACTTGTCTACCAAGCTATTCTGATAAGTCAATATACTAAAAAAAGTATATATCAAAATTTTTTCGACTTATAATTTATATAATAAACTATTATGGAAAGGCTGTCCACTACCCGATTTGGTCCTATGTAAAGGATACTTTTTCGGAAAAATGCATTTGCCGATGTAAAGATGCTTTTCGCAGGCCAAAAGCTTCTGACATCCTAAAGAATATTTTAGCCATAGACCTAAAAAGAACAATTTTTAATAAAAAAACAAAACAGTTTCACGACTTTTCATTATTCTTGGCTATACAAAGTTCTGTTTATTGTAAAATCAACCTGGTATCTGACTACAGTTTACATCTATATATAAATTTGCTATTTAAAATAATTGCTTACTACATTTTTGTAGAAATTTTTAAATATAAACTATGCTTAAAAACAATAATTAAATTTGTCGAAATTATCTTGCTGCTTATCCCGGGGTATTGTCTCCCCTCCTTGAAATTGAACCAATTATGCTTTCATACTTAACTTTCATTGAAGATAAATTGCAAAGCTGTTCAGTTTCTCCCTCATTTAACTCTTGTAACTTAATACCGTGAATCGCTCCTAAGTAGATTTCTTTCACTCAATTGCTTTTGTGTTGCATGTTGACCTCCGCTAAGCTCTTATCACCTTTGTTCATGTGAAGATAGAAGTTGAAGCTACTTATCTGCTAACAATGGGCTTAGATGCGTTTATGAATTTATATAAAAATATCCTGCTTAAGGTGCGATTATTTCTTCTGTACAGTCAAAAATAACTTGGAAAGGAAGCATCAAGAAAGAATTATAAGACTGTTTTGTGCTTAGTAACTTACGACAGATGGAAGTTCGATATTTTAATTCTGTAATGCAATAAATAAAAATTATTTAATAATAAATAATATATTTTTTTATTTAAAAACATTTAATATAAAAACAAAAAACAATCACGAAAGAAAATATATGCATATATAGATAGTTATATATGTGATTGACAACTGAATTAAGTTACATCAACGATTTGGGGAGCTCTAATCTAAATTCAAATAAAGCCAACGGGTTTACCTACATTTGATTAAATAACAGTGTGAGTATAAGGTCCTGTTTCTAGCAATGATAATTGAAGACACATTGCGATGAAGCGAAGCAAACATATGAGATATTACTTTTGGATTATAAAACTCAAAGATAAAAATTAACACATCTAAGCAATAATTTCTTAACAATATAATGCCTGTAATGTTAGCTCCTTAAATATTACTTCAACTTTTCGAAGCTTTTAGCATTTTAATGTTCGAGTATGTTTAATGTTCAAATGTAATAGGACAGAACAGCATATTACACACCTACTTGCATTATATGAATCTAAAACGCAGTTAAATCAGATACGTTGTTTGAACATATATAAACGTTTTAAATATACGAACCAAACGTTTGAGTTCCGATAAACTCAAACAGCTTTGAACTACTCGATAAAACCGGGTTGATCATATGCACCAACAGCCTACTAGTCTGTAGATAATCGATTTGTTGCTCCATAGTTACCGTAGTAAAATTCGGTAACTTTAAATAAAGTTTTAGACCCTCTTTTTTACAAAGTGGACTGATCTAAAAACGGATCATAACGAAACGCTGTTAATTGACAGCATTTATTTTTGGAAGCAATGGCAGGAAAATTTATAAGTAAAAACCGGTATTGTGTGTAGGGAAAAAATTGTAGTAGAAAGTCGACAAAGCTTAACGCGTGGACAACTTAATTTTAACTTCGACAATAACAATTACTTCTCGAAAATAATTTCAAAACTCGAGGAGAACTGTTAAAGCCCAACTACGTTCCCTATACAAACTCATTACACCCGAGATGCACACTATGCAATACTGGAGAAAATATAATACCTTTCCTTAGTAAATGTCCAATTTCAATGGAGTAGCGTGTACACTATTTCGGAAAATAAACGTTAGATATAGACGAGTCAATGAGCCTGATGAATGGTGAAAACTGGCGTGTCTTATCAATTGATAGGAAAATGGTAATTCGTTATAGAGAGAATATTACTTCATATTACAAGCATTTTAATATTCATAGGTTGAAGTTCTTAATGTTCCACTTATGGTACATTATATTTACTGCAATGAAGAAAAATCAATGGAGATTAATCCAAATTTCTGATTGATGGTAAAAGCCATAGTTGTATAATGAATAATTAAAAAGCTTGTCAATTAAGTTAGGTTATACTTGTTTATAGTTAATGTATAAAGTTAAAATTATGAATTTAAAGAACTTGTATATAATAAAGAAAAATTATACTACTAGTACAACAAAATGAATAACACCTGTTGTAACATTATTTATGGGTATTTTATTTGAAATCTATTTGAACAAATGGTTCGCGATACGCAAAATAGTTCCCTTCTGATCAAAACGTGTTCTAACCTCTAATAATAATAATAATAATAATAATAATAATAATAATAGTTCACTGCGTAATATCAACTGAATATATGGAAAACGAAATTCTATATAGTAGCAAAATGTTTTTTATAGAAATTTGGACATAATCTTATAATTTTTACTTTTCTAAAAACCAAAAAAAAAAATGTTTCTTCCATTGTACTTTTAGTTGGTAGACCAATTCCATGTGTTGCTCTTATTTTGCTTCGATTTCAAAGTATCCATGACAATGGATGTAAGGATAGGTTTCACTTTGCTGGATGCCAGCTCGTTACATTGTGCTCTTCAAAATGTTTATGAATGCTGCTAACCTCATATCCTTTTAATATTCTTACGAAATCAACCTTGATGCCTTAATGTGTTACTTCAGCTCTTAAGCATGCGAAATTTGTATGGCATGCATGGTTGAGCAAAGCAAAGTGCTTGGTTGGATGGTAAAAAGTACGTTAGTTACTATTCAATGGCAGCAGAAAGCATGTAAATGGCATGAAAATGCTTCTTTTTGTAAAAAATGGTCAAAGAAATCATTTCAAAATTCCTTTCATATTCCCAACAATTTTTTGTAATTGTCATTTAAGATTTTTGGCTCTTTAGGTTTGATCCTTTCTGGTTTTTAGAAGTTCACTGAATTCGTAATACAAATTTAGTATGAAATATGGTTTCAATGTCCATTATAGAATATTTTCTTTGGAAAAATAAGAAACGAAGCTCTTTTCCAATTATTTATATATAAATGATTTTACATTTATTTATTTATTTATATTTATGCATTCCAGATGTAAGGTAAGTATACAGTTTGTACAGTTTAGTAACATCTAATTAAGTCATTAGTAAAATTTTTTATTACATACACTGTATAACATCATACGTCAAATTATAGTCAAAGGATTCCAAAACACCAATTTGATAGTCGATTTTTGCTACTCTTTAGTAGAATGATACTAGATAATAGAATCAATTAATTATTTTAATTAGTTTTTAGAAATATATTACATACAAAGTAGTGTCTATGGATTGCGCCGAAATTATATGGGTATTACGTCCTTTGATGCTATGCAATGATATCAGAATTCTTCAATATTTATGGCAAAGTTTATTTTTCTTCTGGTGAATGAACCTTGTATAATCGTAATTTTAAAGTGTCTTCAAGCAAGCATTCATCTTCCAAATAGAAACGAGTAGTTTCCCACTAATTTAAGTGTTTAATATTCAAATCTTCAACAATATATATGTTATATATATATATAGTTATTGATAATAATAATTATACAATGTATAATAATTTATATAAAAGTTATAACTTTTTTATTGAATAAAAATAAGGTATTAATTACTGTGGATTATATTAAAAGAAAAAAGAAATCAAATCATATAAACTGAAGTTTAGCATTGCAGTCAATTATTTGTTTCCTACCTTCAATAGATATAGCTTGTGTTATATCAATAAAGTTGTCTAATTTTCTATTCATAAGTTAACATCATTGTAAATATATATCACAGCAGTTGGAAAGTATTAAAGCTGAATTAAGATATGCATTTTGTTGAAATTCGACTTTATATATCAATATGATTTCCTTCAAGAGCAACACAATCATTCGACCGCCTTTGAACTACTAGATAAAACCGGGTTAATGCACATATGCATAGACCACCAACTGTTCGATATCATTTCGATACCAGTCTCGTAAAAAGATTTATTATTAATCTCAAACTTTGTGTTTGTTTTGGCGATGCAATCTTTATTTGATAAATATATTTCTCCATTTTTTCAGATATTAATTTCTTAGAGTCACATCTGACGAATATTGTGGAAGTGGAAGCAATTCGAAGTATATTTCGTGCAACTTGTAACCATAGACTGATCTGATTATATGTATTGTCCTGATCAAATATCATTGTTTTTTCGAGTTATCGTCCTTTAAACACTACATTCTTTAGATTGTAAGCAAATTATTATATTTTTTGCTATTTCAAGTAAGGCAATGAATATTCTACCATGCGTATTCCAAAATACAGATGCTTTAAACTTACCAGCCAACTGTTGTGCCGTCAGGCTCTTTCGACGATTTCTGCCATTTGCTGTTCAATCAGCTGACAGACACTTTGACTCTGAAGAGAAATGCTGAATTCATTTTTCATCCATTTTCCAAAAATACATTTTCTTTTATCTAAATAATTTCATTTAGCACTTTGTATAATCGACCTCTTGTTTAAGGGTAAGTACTTCCTAATAAAAACATGATTTTTTTGATAGAGTTGGCATTCATAAGTCTACCTTTTCAGAACTTTACAGCCGAAACCTTTTTTACTGGTATCACGAACTTTTTACTGGTCTATTCTATTGTTTTAAGAAACTAATTTTGACAGTTTCTCAACACTAAAACAAAAAAACCTGTGTATATATTTTTATAATAAAAATATATCAGATATTATCTGTCTTTTTTTATTGTAATTCTATACTCTCATGCGTGTCATAAATACATAAAATGAACGTATGCTATATAATAATAGTATATATAGTTTTATCGAATTTCTTTTAGTTGTTCCACAATTTTTAGCAACAGTTAAGTGCATTTTAGATATTCGAGTAGAATTCTAGATTTTCATTTAACGTAAATATTTAAGCTGACAACACTTAAAGTGTCAAATTTAACTTGGAACATAAAGTGTGTAATGTTATTACACAAACATAACTAAACGTAATGGGGATATGGCAAACGTTTAGTGCTTCCATCTGGAACAAAACAACGTAATTTGAAATTATACACCAACTCCGCTTCTACTACAACGTAGTGTTAAGCAGTAAGCAGTTTGTCGTAGAACGCATATGCAGTTTCAGATACTTTCACATAAACTTAAAAATGCTTTCACAATAGAATAAAAGCGCATTGCAGTTACACTTCTGCCCATAAAATGTGCAGCTTTGCTGTTATTGTTTTCCATTGTTAGTTGTTTCACACAAGATTTTGTCATATTATTTCTATCAATTTTATTTACGTTATAAAATATGGGAAAGGGACTGCAATACTCGTACATACTGAAATGTGAGGTTTATGCTGAGGTGTCATTTTACAAGGACTACAAAAGCGTATCGCTACGTATTTCCAGTAATAAATAAATTTGTTAAAAATATTCATATGAGTTGGAAATATTTCTTGGCTGCACTGTCCGGTAGATATTATTCAAAGAATATCTTTATCGAAATAGTTGGGCCCTTAAAGCAGAATAAATGAAATAGGATTTTATTGTACATTTACGTACTAACTAGGAAACTAGAAATAGGAATTTCAGACATTACACTCTCACAGAAAATATAATTAAGTTTTATTGTATATTGTTTTATTAAGTTTTATTATATATATTTTAAATACATTGAAAATTTCTTTTAGTACTGAAAATAACCATAGCCTTTGGGTAATAATGAGCGATCTTGAAAATATGTACATATATATATGTATATATATGCAAAGTCATGAATCGTTAGTCAACAAAGCTTGAACATGTTTTTTCATGTAATATCACATATTTACAATGAACCTTAACCGCAGCTTTCCTTCTGTTTTTACTTACTTTTATTATTTATAGCTACGTTTATGCAGATGCACTTTCATTGCACGCATTTTTCACATGTAAGTTTATGGATGCAGATAACTTTCTAACATTTGTATTCAAGTGTTGCGATGCTGATTTTTATTTCAGCATTTCAAGGATGCTCTGTAGTTTCATATATAGGAATGCTATGCATAGATGCATATATGCATGTGGGTATCACGTACTGGTAAATAAGTACATCTAGTTTTATAAGAAACTTAGTTGGGTTAGATATTTTTGTGCACTACATAACATATTTTCTCCAAAGTTGGAAAAACAGCAATGCCTATAGATAAAAAGGAAAATTGATTTTTCAGATAATTTTTTAATGATTATTTTTATATTACATATCTTTAAATCAATTTATTATAAGTAATAATCAAATAAGAATGATCATATTTCCTTACTATTTTGTTTTCCCATTCCCTTGTAAAGCCTGTTGAATTACTTATGTTTTGCTAAAGTCATCTACTATATAATAAGATCATGGAGCTGCATCTACTATGACTTTGAATAAGTGCTCTACTATGACCAGGTATTTTATAAAACAAAAGTTTTATTGTGTCATTTTAGTTATGGTATTATATTTATGTACGTCTTAAATATTTTTTTCTATAAGTAGGACAATATAGCCTCTGACAAAATTTCAAAATTTTGAGGTATATTTGCCACTCTTTGTAAAATAATAATACTTTGAAGTGTATAAATAATATATATTAAAATTACATGCTAATAATATAAATATTTTTAAATATATGTATATAAAGTTTAATTTCAACATAATGAGAAAAAAAAATTTTTTTTTTCAACCATGTAAAAAAAGAGTTGGGTGTATTAACATATTAATTGAACTTCCAGTCATACCCGAATATTCATTAAAAATGAAAATATTTCGAATTATACAAATAATATATATTAAAATTACAAATCACTAACATAAATATTTTGAAATATATATAAAATTTAATTTAAACGTAATGAGAATTATTATTAATTCTACTCACGTGATATAGTTATACCATATGGAATATATTAAAATCATTGCAAATATTGGAAAAACCACAATTTTACAGACATAAAAATTTGTAATTATAAATTTTGCACATATTAACATATCTAAATACATCTAGATACAGAGATGTAGAT
>NC_051846.1:184441854-184454667 GCF_002237135.1 Teleopsis dalmanni | reverse complement strand
GGGCAATGTCATTGAATATTTTGCTGATATATATACCAAAAACACTTACTCTAATATGAAAATATTCAGTCTTGGCTCTTCTCTATGGCTTGAAGCACTGTAAATATGTGATTAATGATGGATTTGCCAGATCTGGACACAGATTGATAAGCTCAAATAGGTTTCGATGGCATCGGTCATCAATCATATAGCACAAAGCAACAGTACTCTATACTGTTATTGTTTCAGCGATTAATTCCTTAAGAACTGGAGCAGGCTGCAGGATCGCCTATGTATATGATTTAGTAAGACTTAAATAAATTTCAATCACAGAAATTCTTTTATTCAAACAAAAAGTAACTGTATAGACTTCACTAATATTGAAGAGGTGAAGTTCATATTATGTCTTCAGTTTTATAAGTTAGGACAAGGTTGAGATAGCAAATTTGGTCTGTAGTGAATATAATCACTCAAAAACTGCTGTACAAAAAAATAATGTGTGTTTGTAAGTAATGGCATTAAATATCAATTAGACAATTAGATAAAAATATCTCATAAAATAGATTTCGCATTTCCTATAATCAATCGTGCTGCAATAAACCTTAACCTCCATTCTGTGCGATGATACCAATTCATATGACTACTTTCTCTTGATATTTTTCACTTTTCAGAAGTTTACTAAAATATCCTTTTTATTTTATTTAATGTGCAATGATGTTTTTTTTTGTGTATCTTAAGAAAGTAATTATAAATAAATTAAAAATCAAAAAAGTTCTTGCACTTACGAGTCCTTACACCATTTTATTTTCTATATCCAATGGTTTTTATTCCCCACGTGTTACGAATAATAATGACTAATTTTATTTTCCAAACTTTCCTGATGCTTTTTCGAGGTCCCTTGTTCTCTCAATCGCGCCAGCCATCTTAACAGCATTAACAAATTTTCTAATGCTTCTACTTTCACATTAAGATTAAATAATAAAATGTTCTCAAATTTAAAAGTCAACAATAGCACAAATCCATTTTCGTGAAAATTAAATTATTTTCTTTTAAGACAAAAAGATGAAAGTAAGGAAAATAGATAAAAAATTGTAACTCAAGAGGTCAACAGCAGTCTGGCATAAATTTGTATCCTTTTAAGTGCGTGAAGGTCAAGTACGTTCGCGCGTACTGCATTATGAAGTCGCTTCCAAGGAGCATAAATACTCACTCAGAAATGGAAGACATTAAAAGTATTCCTGGGAATTTTATTGCGATTGAAGTTTGTCCGTGAATCCACTTAAATTTTAGAACTTTTTGCCTTTCTTCTCCCTGGTGAGACGAAATTTTAAATGTAGAAATTAATCTAAAAACTTGTTTCGTTTAAAGTTAATTTTATTATATTGCATATGGACAGATACTATCTTAAATATGTCCCTCTATTATTTTTATCAAATGTACTGACTAAGGTGGTTTGCAGTAAAAGAGAATTTGAGAATTTATTTGTCAGATATCTGGAGTGGTATCACTTTTAAGTAAATTAAAGGCATAATAACCTTATCTATTAGTACAGCATACCAATTTCAAAAAATCGATTAATCTTAATTAAATTGTTAAAAGTTGATTAAATGGATCATAATTATTTTTTTTTTTTTTGTGTAGCAAAAAGCTACTCAAGGTATTGTGGATCTTTCAGTCGTTATCGAATAATTAGTCCTATTTCATTTTTTTTGAATATGCTGAGAAAAATATTCAGGAATTTCAGATGTGCAGCTTTTTATTCATAATTTGGGGACAAGAATACCCTCTTGTGTAAAGTCTTGGGCTGTTAATATGTCATTTTCCAACTCACCACATCTTCTGGTTTTATTGAGACTACATCCTATTATAATAAGAAGGTGTTGTGGTTATTTCGTAGTGGATTCGTAATTCGTCAAAATCGCAAGTCCTAAGTAGAAGAATGTTACGAAAATAATAGCTGTAGACATTAAAGCTTATATTCTACGTATTGTTATTATTGTTAGGGGATATGGTTTTAGATTAGGCCTCTAAGCCCTGTTGCCTCAATAAGAAGTAGTATAGAACCTACTTTACAGAGTTTTATTGCCTCTTTCGTAAGAATATAAATTTCCTGGAGCCTATTCCGTATGTGCATTAGCAAAGGGCATTTTAAAAGCACGTGTGTAATCGACACCTCATTCTCTTCACAGAATCTACAGTTTACATCTGTAGTTATACCCAGTCTTGTAAGGTAGTATTTTAGTTTTCAGTGCCCTGTTAGGATTCCTGTTATGTTTCTAAGTTTTTCTTTTGCTAGGTTCATACCATCCTGATATCTCTTAATATTATAGGTACCAATAACTGACATGGATTATTTTAATTCTGGTATATTATTACGTATTACTTTCTTAAATAATATACTAGTAAAATATATATGCGGGATATTGTTTTTAGTTATTGCTTTCCAAAAGCTTATAGTTTTATTTGCATGTCATATAGTGTGACGTGGCACATGTTATAACAATGTATGTTGGTAGAACAGGTAGTGAATATAAAAATGATATTGATTGATATAATTTGTTCTGTTTTATTTACAAAATACATTTCAGCATATGGGCTTCTCGTCTTCTCATTAAGGACACAATATTTTCACCATTTTACGCTGGTCAAGCCGAATTCGCTACTTCTTCGAGGAAAGTTCTTTTACTTCATACTGAACGTTGTTGTCCATCTGGAAGATTCTTAAGCCATTGCTTACAACATATAGAAGCAATTCCATTTCGATTATGTTACTTACTATCTAGAAACTGCTTCGAAAGGGGCTAGTTCATGGCTATTGGAAGTTAATGCTGAGTATGACAATGGGTTCGTCTATATGATCTTCTTGTGCAAAAGGGCTTACTTGATTTTGTTTGAGTTTGAATTAATTTGATTTTAGTGTAATATTAGGATACTCGTTGTCCAATAACCCTGTAAAAATATTCAGTCCTACAGATCAATCATTTTTAAAGTAAAATATCTTAATCAAATAGTTGTCTGTTGAAAACTGTTACGCTGTTTTTATTTTAAGTGCAATAGAATAAAAATCATTTGCAAAAATTTATGTAAATTATATTAAAATAAATATTAATCACATCATACTCATATTAAATGGAAAATCACAATTTACTGAAATATGCACCTACATCCTTACCTAACTCAAAAAAATCAACAAAATGATTAAATAGTTTACAAAACCGTATGTTTCTATTTTATTAATACTATATTGCTTAAAAAAATTCTATTCAAAATTTTATTGTTACTTCATTAAGTAAAAATAGATAAAAATAAAGCAAATCATGTCAATAGACTGGCATGTGAAGCCAGGAATACATATTCATCCCTCCTTGTTGATCCCTTCAAACATGAGAACTGCAAAGTAGTTTAACTACGGTAAAATAATACATTTTAGAGAAATAGAATAAAATCAGGGAAAATGTTAAAGATATTGCCAAATATTTGAAAAGCAACTAAGCAGTCCTGGGAGCACCAGGTGTGATTATTACAGTAGCATGAATCGATTTTTGTGAAAGTCTTTTTCAAATAAAATACTTTACACGTAAGGATAATATCCTGAAATAATAAAAGCTTCAATAAAACTAATAAGATTAGTCTACACCCAAAAAAACACACTTTTTGTAATGTTCAAATAAGAAATAAAATAAAAATTAATAGCTGAGGGACAGAACACATTGTACTATAAGTAAAAGTCTTCGGATATAGCAATAATTTTTATGACATCACTTAAAAGTTGAAGCAATTTTTTTTCTTATATACGTATAATAAATAATCAAAGATACATAGTGTTATGTTATTAATTAGAGTTTAATGATTATTATCAATTTAACATATCGAGTGGTCAATCGGATACTATTTTATAAGGATATGGATAATTAAGTATTAGTCATTTGAGTTATTGGCAACGTATAGTAATCCTTTATTTTAGATATACGAGTAGTGAAATAAAATATATTTCATGAAAAAGAAACTTTTAAATCTTAACTTAATGTTTAAATCTATAATAATACATTTAGAATCGTCACAAATTCGTTTCGGAAAAGTCACTCCACTAAAAATGCAATGCAAAAGCCGCTAAAACCGCCTTTGGTGTGATAATTTTGTATCGAATTATGCAAATTGTGCAATAGAGCCCGCCTTCGCAATATACGAATTTCTGCTAAACAATAGGACGTGGGTGGGCTGTGTTGTTTGTACAAAGTAGTGAAATCTATTGTTTTGCCAACATAAATAACAATTTTTAAACACTGCACTACTATATATACAGACTGTGGCATTTGTTTAGGTAAAGTTTGTTACTTTCATCACAATACATGGTACTAACAGTAAACGATTGTTCGGAATGCTTTCTAATTAAATTCAGCAAAAGTAGTATAAAAAATATTTAACATGTTCGTTAAAATTTAATTTAAAATAACTAACGAGTTTTAATTATACTTGCATTCCTCCTGTGGAGAGTTAGGATTAGTAGTAATTATAGTTTTTTGTCATGCCGATAAAAAATTTCAACCAACAGTTTGTGATCCATCACAAAAAAATTGTCAACTCATAGTAAGAAAAATATATAAAATAGATTATTTAGGTTAAAAAGTGATTATTAGATCGTTGCCTAAGATAAATAGAATATAATAGGTAAGCCATTTGTGAAAACAACTCCTCAATTCCTTAAAAACTGCTTGACCAATAAGGTCCTTGTTATACAAACAATCATACTCGTATGACGAATGATTATGCCAATTTCTCGTTCTTTTTTCTAGTCATGACCAGAAGACAAGTTCTATAGGGAGCAATATTACAATTGTCTATATCATAGTTTTATAACTATTTAAACACCTCTTTCTTTGTTTAAATTATAAAGGCATTCATTTTGTGAACTTATCCAGACAAAAATACATCTATTTACTTTCAATAGATAAAAATTCTGATATATGCTACTGAGCAACATTGTATTGGGCAACACCATGCCGAGGTCCCAGAAGACTAAACTTTTTATTGAAGTTTCTCATATTTAATTTTTTGATTCATATTGAAGACAACAATTTCACATTCGATGTGACCATAACTATCTGTATAACATGGCCCTAAACTATTTACAACGCAGGGTTGTCAAAACTATAAATTTGTCTATTGAGTATGGTTGCTGGAAATTCATAGAAAATTTACAGTTAACTGTCAAAACGTATTTTATATTCAGTGATGGTAGTGATGATATAAAATAATATAACGTAATGAATATAAAATGAATATAACGTAAGTAGTTGTGCGATTTAAAATTGAAAGGATTAAAGGAGCCTAATATTCTAACACTAATATGATGGAGTTTTGCTGAAGTAATTTATTATATGAATATGTAAAACTTGTCATTCATTATGACGAAGTACATAATTGACAACATTTCGAGTGTTGCCACCTAAAATGATGTAACAAAAGATTACATCTATTATTAGATTACAAATTCTTGTATTAATTGCTACTCTAAAAAATCAATATATTAATTATGAAACCAATTGAAAATATTAGATAAATTATTATTAGTTATGTTGAAGCTATTTGAGTCAGTGCACTTGAGCACTTTTACTTTTTCTTAGCTCATTGTTTAATATGTTTTTAACTATTATAAGTTTTATTAAAGAAACATTTTAGAGCAGATATAGCTATCCTACTTTCGTGATATAAAAGAAAAAGAGAAAGAAAAAACTGACGGCTTAGCCCGCTCCGGTGCTTCCCTAGATGTTTTCCTGATGGTTTCGGTGTATATTACCCTAGAGGCCATTTAGAGAAGCACTTATCTCTACTTGCTTCAACTTGCTAATAACAGATGGAAAACACTTAAGTCATGTGCAACTTCCAGGTTAACATGGCCCACCTGTAATTAAATTATATCCTCGGAACTGATTAAAGGAGACCGCGTGAACACTGAAAGGCTTACTGTAGTTCTCTCTGATCATTGGTGTATACGTATCTACGCAGAGAAACTGTATATTCTTTATAATCCTCAATGCAGAAGTTATGGAAACCCGAAGGAAAAGGAAACCGTAATACATTTTTTCTGTGAATTTCCGGTTTCAGCGTCAAGAAGAAATAGGTTTTTAGGAAGATATTTCTTTAACAGTCTATCAGTGTTCATCGGTAGACGAGAAACCTATTAAATTATCCAAATTCGATGGGAAGGATTTAGTCTCTACTCTTCTCTACGGCCAAAAATCGCTAATTGAGGTACTTGGGAGTTAACTACTAGCCTGCCACTGCAACCAACCAATGATATTGTATTACGTTATAAATAAATATATATAATAATATTGTGGAATGTACAAAGTTGGACTCAAAATGATAAATACATTTTATATATTTTTAATAACATAACTTCCAAACAAATTTCAAACTTACTGAGATATATGGAAGTAAATAGTTTATTTAAATAGCAATAGTTGCCAGAAGTAACTTAAAGTACTTTTCGGATTTCTTTTTACAAACCAGTGCCATCCTCTGTCTGATTTATACGACCATGAAATCTAAGATACAATGAATAATGAGTTGACTTATCAATACCAATTATTAGTTTCATTAATGGTGCTTGGAGTGGTCCTCATACCGACTATCGCTTTAAATGTACGAGGAATGTAGAGAAAATTTAACGCCTGAACAATTTCTTTCAGCCGAAAACATAAAGTATATAAATAAAGTGCATATTTAGTTGTAAATTATCATTTTCACCTTGGCAAATATTTATTCAAATAAAACTTTATTTACGCGCAAAGTATTATGTGTATGTATCCTCAACTTATTTTAACCAACCCCATTCCTCTTGAGCAATATACGAGCTATATGGACCACACCAAAACGGTTTTAGTTTACTTCACATATGATTAGATACATTACATATCATGGTTAGTGCAATAATTGAAATAAATTGCGAACTTTCATTAAATGTGAGAATTTTAGTGTACAAAACAAATAAGTTCTGAATAGAACTTACTTTGTATATGAATGGCTTTAATTCCAGTGAACTTAAATTTATATTTAATTCCAAAAGTAGTATAAGTAAGATTAGTGTCTTTATTGAAAGTCAAATTAACCTCCATTTAGAATTATTATTTAAATTTATGCAGAAGAAGTCATTGAGAGTTAAAATATGTTCCTGACTACGTACGGTCTGTCTTCAAATGTTATAATGTATTATTATACAAATAAGTATATGTAAATAAATAATTTATATTATTAACAAAATTAAAAAAAAGTAAATAAATTTAAAAATGTTAAAAAAAAATATAATAATAAAAAAAAATATCTTGGAACACTGGCATTCCCTTGAAATGAATTGAAGGACTAAATGTCGTATGTACACATGTTTATTAATTATTAATATTGCATAGCATGACTGAATAGCAAACAAAAGTATAGTCGATATAATAGTTTATCTGAAAACATTGACACCCTTCCATTCGTCCTCCCCACGCAGTTCATTTCGACTGCAGTCCTTAACAAAACCCATAAAAATTTCCGTTTAAATTGTCAGATATGCTTGAGGTGAGCAAAGCCAAAAAATGTTTATTTTATTTGATTTAAAATATTTCTCTAAGTTTAAAAAAATCTGTTATTAAAACATGGAATATTAATTCCCATGAATGGCAGATAGACCCCTATTTTGTTTAAAATATGAATAATATTTGAGCATTTCGCGTTGCCACCCAAAAATCTTGTGCGCCAACAGTTTGAAATACGTTAGCTCAGATTTTAAAATAATTAAAATTTCCTCCTTTGTCTGTTATTAAATTAAAATAGATTTATAGTCTATAATACACTCCTATCAATTTTCGATTTAAACTTAAAATGGATTTTTCAACAATACTGAAAAAATAAATAAATTCCATAAATTTAATTTAATACTTTTAAGACTTCATCCCATCTGGCTTCAGGACTTATTATTCGGAAATATAAAATGTCATATCCTTTGGTAGAGACTCGACATTTTGCAACCACAATTACCAACAGCATTAAATTAATTTTTATTTCATTTTACTTGTGGTTTCATTTGGCTAAAATTTAATTATTGTCCTTTTGCATTTGCGCCATAAACAAGTTGCATGTCATGGAGATATCAAAACGGGCTTGGGCTTGTTACTGTAATAAATTGGCGGTGTACTAAGTTTAGCCTTTGGGAAAAGTTGTCCTTTGACAAGTGGCTGAGTTAATGGCCTTTAAATAAGTGGTTTTTGTGAAACGATGATAAAAAAGCAAGAATTGCCATCATAAAGTGGTAAAAAGGATACATTAGGCTTTGTTTTAGCAACTAATTGTTCTCCTGTGGCTTAGTAAATGTTCCAACAAGAATTCAGCATGAAACTAAGGAAATTAAGAAAATGTTTTTAAAAAATTTTATAAAAAGATGTATATCCTTTAATATAAAAATTTATTTTAAAATCTTTATAATAATTATTGTTACAAATTTTATTGAGAGTTGTTATATATTAGTCTTGAATACTATATTTAGATATATCTTAATTTCGCAAAAATCTTAATTTCATCTTCGTTTCAGTGAAATTAAGTTGTTTTTTCCATACAAAATTCAGACGAATGGTGTTTGGAGCATGTAATTTTTAACATTCGGTTTGTAAACAAAAGACATATGATTTCCTTAATTTGAGGCAGTATGAACACTTTCGAAATTAACTTAATTTCATTTTTAGGAAATTAAGGAAATTTGGCTGTCTGAACATTGTATAATTCTATACAATGTTTATTTTAAAGATTATTTAAAGATTATTTTTTTAAAATGCATAAAATATTTTTATTCTTCAAAAGGAATTATATTTATTATAAAACTTTAAGATATTGAATATAAATTGTACATTTAAAGTAAATATTGCACGAGTTTAGTTCCAGTATATAAGTTGAGATCCATTAAGACCTATTAGCACATTTTATGTCTGCATAACACTTGAAGAGCTTAAAATATGTGAACTCTCTGAACTAAATAAATGTATTATATTATAATACATATATAATAATATTAATTGACACGTCTAAGAGTTCGTACTAAAATATATAATTGGTCTATATCTTTTTATTTTTATATTTTAATTTTTATTGTGTTATTTTCATGCATATAAGATCAATTGAGTTGTGAAATAGATTTTCCTTCTTTCTAATTTTTGTTTACTTCATAGTGACAACTCTTCAATTGTGGGGACTCAACAGTAGTGATCGCATGTGGACTATAAAGTCAGTTGGTTATTAACGGTTTGGAATAAGAATGAATAGTAAAATTTAGATTAAAGTGAAATAAAGTAATGAGCTACAAAGTTTGACAGGAGTTTAGGGAATAAGGAAATTAAATCTAGCCTGCACTAAAATACAGAATATACTTGTTTTAGTAGGATAGACCTTTGTTTAATAAAATTTTGAATTGTTTATTAAACTAACCTTACACAAGCTGAAAAAATTAAAACTAAGTTTTGTATAGATGAAAACGTGAATTGATCCAAATAATTTAATTTAAATTAAATATCGTTGCTGTACAAGTATTGTCAGAGATTAGTTAACATTGTGAAGAGTACTCTATTACTTCTTCAGGTTTTTTGCTAGGAATGTAGTAGATATCTGCTAACCAACCACTACTATTAACCAACTTTATTAATTTTATTATTTTTTATTAAAAAAATGTAAGAAAAATTTTATTATTTAAGAAGCAATAATTTTTAAGAGCAAATATATTTTTTTCCTTTTAAGTGGACGTTAAAAGATTAATCTTCGAAACACTTAAAATCACATACGAATATCTGAGTATCTTTTACATAAAATATTCGTGCCAAAAATTCTATTCCACCTACAAAATTTTTCAATATTATTTTTTCCTCTGCTTCCTTGCTGTGGACACAGTTCCTGCAATAAATCAGTATCCTTGACAAACAACCACAAATACGCATATCTGAAAGGAGCATTAAAATAGAAAATTAAATATGTGGCAATGCTGAAAGTAGTAAATTCACACAAATGCTTATCACAAAAATGTGTTGGAAAAACAAAGAGGTGGAACCACATATGTTATCAAAGTGTCTTTCTTTCTGCTCTATCAGTAGCAAAAGATATATCTTTTAAATTTGTACCAAAGACAAATGATTTTGTTGTAATAAACTAAATTTAAAATTTTTTTTATTTACATACAAATGAAAACCTTTTAAATATTGTAATAGTTTTATGCTACTACTGGTTTCTGAAAAGCACGTTTTTTTAATATGACTTCAATGCCCAGTTAGAAATCCGGACAGATTTTTGATATCCTTTGTGCTTAGTGCTGAACTCTATTTGAGACTTTATTGGTATCTTTTCGCCGTCACAGTTCATTCAGAATGTTTTAAATTATGATATCTCCACAAGCTGAATTCTTCACTATGTGGCTTCTTACTAAAGTCCAGAAGAGCCTAAGTATAATTAATTGATATTGGGTTCTGTGTTTGCTGAGACAGCATAAACATATAACTTTATTCCAGTGATGGGCTTAGCATGTAAGCTTACCAGCTCTTTTCTTTTTGATCTATAGCCACTTTATATAGCTATTATAGCCAATAGTGAATTCGTAATATTAAAAAATGTTTAGGAATTTACAAAAGTAAGTGATTTTTGTACTAGACAATAGTTTATTTGAATACAAGCATCAGTTTTATTTCAGTCTATTTTAAGGATAACAATCTCATATATAGTAAAACATAGACATGGGGATATCTAATTATAAAAATGCTGTGTTATGAATAAAAATATTTCAAAAGAACAGAAAAGACAAGTAATGAACTTTTAAAGAATCAAAAGTTCAACTTTCAAATAATTGGTATTTTTAGGAATAATAAAAGTGCTAACAAGATACGTATTCTGTTAAAAAAAGTACCTTCGCAAGCTAAATTATCTTGCGGATATTACTATTACCTATATAGGTTTCCGATCAGAGGAATATAAAGGAAAATAAGGAAACCAACACTTTAGCTCGCTATGGCGCTTTCAAAGACATCTTGCTAGAGATACCGGTACATGCATCTCTAGAGACTGCTAAAAGGGACACATCTCTCTATTTCTGCAGCTAACTAATAATAGATAGAAGGTGGAGTTACAACAAATTTCGACTGATTTGGCGTTTCTACAACAAAAGCAGGTCAAGCAAATTTACTAACAAGACAGACAGAGTAAAGAAACTTGCTGTAACTTGGGCAAAGAATACACAATCAAACACTGTATCTGTGACTGTCTAGCTTTGATCACGAGTTGGAATAGATTTTTAAAAGAGGTTCCGCCTCTGAGCACAACACTATAGTAATAAAATGAAAAATAATTGTTGATTATGTGGGGTGAAAGAATGTTTGCCGATCAATCACAGTAACTTACCACTAATAAGAGCAATCTGAGCTTCAAATGTATAATATATAACATATATATAATCAATAAAGTTAATTTAATTGTAATAATCTATATATTAAATATTATTTAATGTTTATTTATTCGTATAAATTTAATTGCTTAAATAGGACTTATAATTAGTTGCAGTAATATATGTTATTTGCTTTGTTGTTGGCTTTGCATATCCTCATATAGTTTGAAGTTAATAAACTATTTTTACAACTTTTCTGGGAAGTTACAAAAAGTTTCTCTTACTAAATGTTATCTAAACTGAATTTAAAGTTTAAAATAAGCTTTTTTTTCTATAATATGCAATTATGTATCATAGTTTTCTGCAATTACACAACATAGCAACTCTTCCGCTGCATAAAAACATATAACTTTCATGGCAACCATAGCCTAAAGGATAAATTTGAAATGATACATAAGCCAAAGCGATTCTGAATAAAGTAAATTATGAAAAAATATACTTTTTTATAAACTCGTAGTTATCTACGAATAAGAAATTGTGAATTTTTTTATCTTAGTTAAATAAAAAACAAAAATAAGAAATTAAATTCGATTATATAAAAACAGAGCAGTAATATAGAAAGAATAATTTAAAAAAATAATTCGATGAAAGTAATTTTGAGTATATATAAATCATAAACTTCTGATACAAACAAATTCAGGAAAAGGATTTAAGTCACTACATATCAGTTTAATTTTATATTAGTAGCAATTTTATATTAGTAGATGCAAAAATTCGAGCTCAAAATATCCTTGTAAGAGCATAAATGTTTTTGCGCTTAATGCAATTAAATCGTTCCATTGAATTATTTTACAAAATTTCTGATATGCATCGAGTGAGTTCCAAACAATCTGCATTACTGCGCAATCCTTTAAATGAAATTTATGAACATTGCAATCACTAAGCACTGAATTTTATGCATTTTATGCCTGCGAACATAAATTAAGGCGCCAAAGCGAAATTCGCAATCTGGCATATAAGCGCTGTTCGTCCTGCGAAACTGATTTTCTGACTAAAAGTGCCTGGAGATTTCAGTGCAAGCTTGAAACATATCTATATATGTTACTCTATTACATACGAATAACAGTGTAGAGTCATCGACTCAAAGAAAAAATTATGCATTACACAGTAGTGCATTATATAGATTGAAATTAAATATCAACTATTATGAAAATTTTGTACAGTTATGATATCATTGAGTGGACAGTGGTATTGTATAATGCAGGGAAACATTAGGAATATAAAACTAAACGCACCAGCAGCAATAATTTTGGTTACTGTGGTAACTCCAATTATTAGAGAATCCATTGTTGCCATATTACAGTTTATGCATGGATTCTATGGACATATGATTGATTTTGGGTTAGAACATACACAACAACATGTTTAGAGCATTGCTTCAA
>NC_051846.1:184432629-184441754 GCF_002237135.1 Teleopsis dalmanni | reverse complement strand
ATTCTTGATGATTGCTCAGTAAGGACATTGACCGATCTGCATTCGATGACTTCTGTTGTGATATCCTGCTTAAATATATAGCATGTTTAACATTATTCTATAATTAGCCCCTCTCCTACATTTTTTCTTTTAATACACATATGATGTATACATACTATTAAGATTAATTTAAAGTAAAAAATGTGTCAATGGATTAAAGATATGAGGATTGAGTAGATAAAAATCAATAAATTTGAGCAAGTAATAATTCAATTATTAAATGACCTATTCAGACATATTTATCATTTTTAAAATATTAACTAAAGTAAATATTTTATAATTAAAATTTACAGCCACACAACAAATACTCTGTAAATAGAAAACCGCAAAACTCGTCTGCTTATTTATGTACATAATTGAAAATAAATAACATCGATAAATGGATACGCAAATAAAATTTTTTCACATCGCCATCAAAAATATTTATTTACTTTTTATGAATTTATTTGCCAGAGGTTATAACTTAGATAACAACAATTTTTAACAAATATTGTAAAACTTAATTTTTACGATTAGTTTGAGATATGTAAATAAATGCAAATCCAGTTTAAGTTTCAACTTGTGCTAAGGATTAGAAAACGATAAGGGAAGAGGTGTATATATTCACTAAGACGGCTATAAACTCTCCAATCTCCGGTTTAGTATTAGATTACAAAAGCTTCTTAATAATATAATATGTAGGTTTAGATTATTATAAAAGGATTGATAGTATTTATAGGTCTCATAAAGGAACTCTAGTTATACCTTCTGCATAAAAAGTACCCGGAATCGCATTTGAAACACGCAGGTTTAAGATATCGATACAATTATTTTTCTACAGGTTAGTAGCATTGTATTGTACAACCAAATGAGAATTCAGCGCAATTTGTTGGCTAGTTTATTTATATTTATACTTTTGAGCATTCCCCGATGGATCCAATAGAAAATCTAGCTGAATGAAGAGTTCGTTATAAATTTTGTTTAAGGATATTAACATTCCCCGATGGATCCAATAGAAAATCTAGCTGAATGAAGAGTTCGTTATAAATTTTGTTTAAGGATATTCACATTCCCCGATGGATCCAATAGAAAATCTAGCTGAATGAAGAGTTCGTTATAAATTTTGCTTAAGGATATTCACATACCTGCGGTATATAGAATTGAAACCATAATACTGAACTTTATATCTTCTTTGGAATGAAATGCTTACCTAGGTATTCCTATCGCTTATGCATCAGTGGCATGGACAATTGGTTTATATATTTTGAGATTTCATTCTACTCGTTATAAAGCCCACAAGTTTCATTAGAGTAAGTTCCCAGTATTATAAAGAGATATAAATTCACCTGCAGTGACCTGACTGAATTTCTGTAAAGACTCTTAAATTATTTTTACTTAGCTGTACATAATCCTGAAACTGTTTTAGGTTGATAACCCTTATAAGCGATATCAGTTGTAATAGTCCTAATAGATCTTTCCCATATGGTTTTTCTTTTTTTTTTTCTTCTTTTAAAATTAGTTCAAAAAATTATCTACTCTTGAGTCACATAACGGTTCCGGGCTTACAAGCAGCTTCGATGTCCCTTTCCTGACAAGTTTTTCTGAAATTTTGTTGTCGAAAATTCCAATGTTACTCGAAGCACTTCGGATCTATATTTGATTTTTTTGGCCAAGGATATACAGTTTTTCGAGACACTCCATCACTACTCTTCTTGTAGACACCTAATGCGAATTAAGTGTCTCTATCGATTAGGATGGTTATTCTATGGTTTTGATAGTTACCTTCAAGGCTGAAGTAGACACAACTATCGATTGCATATTTTTTATTCAAAGAAAGCTGTGCTTTTCCGAGTATTTCAATTCTTATTCCTGAACACCTGTTCTGGCTACATCTTCAGTGTTGTGTGGGTACACACTTTATAACAAAAGCTACGAGTATCTGTTAATTTTACTACTATTAGCTTATTAAAGCTCTGTGTAATTTAAAACTCTCAGCTCTTAGCACTGCTTTTTCATACACAAATACATTGAGATACCTGCATTTTAAAGTGGGATGATTCTTACCTTATACTAGTTTCACATTCCTTTGGTTTTACAATTCAAAGAAATTTTTTGGTTTAACTTGAAAGTTGAAAAAAACTTTTTTCCTAGTTCCAAAACCCAAACAGCATTAGTTCTGTTACTTATTCATGCTCGACAGAATATCGAAACTTCTTTTGGTGAATGCAACAAAAATTTGTTTCAACTTTTGGGCAAAAACTAAATTGCATTTAGTGCAAAATTAATCAGTCGAAAAAGTTTGGACAACTGCAAACAGAATGCGAACACTAAAAGTAATTCAATTTACTTAAATTGGTAGTTTTAATAAACTCTAATTTAATTACTAAATAAAACCGTAAAGGTTTGTTTTGTAGTTTACTAGCTAAATAAAATCTGGTACTTCACAATTGCAAGGACATTGCTCTATGAAATTAGTTACTAGATTTGGTTTGTGAAATAAGTTAACGTAATTTACATTTGCAAACTTTTCAAAAAATTTTCTGTTTCGAAACAGTTTTCTGCAATGCAAATGTTTCGGTAAACCGAGAGCAATTTTTCAAGTAATTTTCACATTTCTTAAATTTTTCCATGCGACAGAAGTGTAAGTCTAAAGCTTTAACCATGCACCCATGAAAAGTTACGTGCTCCATATTTAAAGCGTTTACGTGATGTCCTTTATTTAATGTCTAAAGTCACATTTTGCACTGTGATAAAATTTTAGCTGCTTAGTGTCATTGCATTTAAATGTGCACCCGACAAAGGACATGACGAGAAAAAGTAAAGTATGCCCTTGGGAGCCTGGCATGAATATGTTAAGATGGGAAGATTCTATTTAAATTTAAGGTGAAAAATTTCAAACACTTGAAATGCTACAAAAAGTGAAACGAAATAGCGATCCTTGAACTAGATTCCTGTTTTAATTAATGGAATTTAAATTTTATAATTAATTATATTAAATAAATTAATAACATAATTAATTATCTGTAATAATTGCACTTGTGGCTTAATATCAACAAATAAAGTCGCTTTAAAATAAAGTTCTATATAAGCCTTTCAAACAAATCCTGTTACGAGTACTCCTAGCAGTCAACGAGCACAGCGCAAATCCTATTAAAGGCATTAAAATTAAATAAAAGTACTCAAAAGCTGAAGTGCCACTCACCTCGCTTAAGTATTCTTTAGTAGACGAAAAAAAAAGTTAATTTTACAAACACAGCAAAAGAATATTAAATTTCGTTAATTTATAAATTCAAGGGGTTCTGTTGGAAAATCTATGGAAGTGCCATAAAGCAGCGCAAAATTAAGTTAATTCTGACTCAATCGAGTATTGCCTAAAAATGATATTATTTTGGAAAGTCTTCAAAATTATAAAAATACACATGGATTTATTGCATTAAGGAAAACATATTCACACTAAATAGAGTTTTCCTAGGCAGCTCTTCAATTCTGGAAAAGGAAAAAGGGTCAGTTTGCCCTTCTTGTGAGAAAAGGAAAAAAAAAATATCATCCCACACTCTTAAATAAGTATAGAGATAATTGTTAAAAAATAATCTAAAAATTAATTTAATTTAAAAAATAATTAAATAATAATAATTTACTCTACACCCAAACAGACAAGGTTCTGAAGCAGATTATTATTATAGTGGTTAAACGTGAAATTGTCATATTCCAGTATCTTCGCTTTACTGTGCTTAACTTTTTGATTATTGATTACAATGCTATAACTAAATATATACTAAATTTAGTCAATAAAGACTTATATTGAATAATAACCAATATAAGTGAGGGAAAGCTCTCGGATGAGATCATATTGCACACGAATATATCATGGTAGTAGATGAGGATAAGTTATACTCAATTTCGTATCAATACTTCTTTACTATTACAAATAACATATTTTAATTATGTAAGTTATCTTTCACCAATTCCAGGGTTAATATTAATGATGCTAACACCCTGTATTTAAGCAAATTACTCTGAATTTATAAAGAGAAATAAGTACATTATAGTGCAAACACTGAACTGCGAAATGTTGGCATAAAATATACCAAAAAGGACAGCTCGAACATATCAGATAAAGTAGTAAAGAATGTAGTTCTGTACTTTTGTATTCTATTCTTATTTTGTTTAACTTCCTTTATATACTCTCTCAAATACTCTCTCAAATAAAGTATTTAAGCCTGAATGGTCATGTATTTTGCCTGCAGATGATCTAACACGAAAGATATACAAAAAATGTAAAAGTTTCACAGTTTAACCTGAGCTATCTGCCGGTTTATCTTCGGACATATTTACTATATATTAAATTCAACTGTTGAGCAACCAGTGTACTCTTATTTACGCAGCCGATATATGTAAGACATAAAAGCTCAAAGAATAGCTCAACGATGCTGTTAACAGTTGTGAAACGATACTTGAGGACAAGGAATGACGATTTTGATATTGGAATATCAAAGGTTCAATCGAAAATTCAAATTTATTAATGTCTATTAGAAAGTGTCTCATTAGTGCAGTTAACTTTGAGGACCACATTATACATCAGTGCAGGAAGACATATCGCAGAATACTCACTATATGACTTAACCACACATTTTTTTAAAAAAGTAAGATAGATAAGAAGCTAACCTTCAAACTTATAATGGAGTCCAAATACATAATCCAAATTTATTAAAGTTGGCCAACAAACGAGTAACTGCAATAAAAATGTAGCAACTAAAGGAAACTCTGGGAAACCATATAAAAAGCAAGCTATTGTAAGTTGATATTCAACACAAAGTCGATTGTCTCCAACTTAAACGGTTTCGTCATGTGTGAAAAATTTCGTATTTGAGAAAAAACCAAAGGAGTCGTAAATGCAAAACACTAACGAAAAAGACCTCTTAAGCACCCAAGATAAAAGAGTAAGGCTTCAAAAACAGTAAAGAGAAGAAAAAAAAACGGTGAGTAGTTAGAAAAATGGCGCAGAGCTACAAGAATGGAAGAGATTCTGATAGATCCACCACACACTACCGTTGTAATAAAAGAATTTGATAAAGAAGATGGCAAAAAATTAAAGGATACTATTTCTTTCGACGTGCTATTTTTTTCGATACCTGAAAAGCTATCACAAAACTATAAGACTTGAATCAATTAAAACTACTTTTTAGGAATAATTTGTAAAAACACACACAAAACTTTGACCGGTTCATTGTACTGCAAATATTTTTGAGGAAGGGGATGATGATGCTCAATATGATGCTTAACTAATTTTACGTATTGGCTTTAATATAAAGCCACTTAACTTAACTGTATATATGTTAAACCATATTGTTTTTCAGTTGAAGTTAAGGACATCTGATAAATCTGCCTTCGCTAACTCTGCCAGACCGCAGATGTCTCTTAGACATTTGAATCGCTTCGTTTGTAGTCGTGGGCAAAGACATAGGATGTTGATTGATAGATTTCACTTGAAAGTTTTTTTGCCTTTTTTTAACTACAGATTTTATTCTAGAAAATAAGCTTGCAAAATTAGTTTTTCAACGAAATTTTATTTAAAAAAAGTACTGCTTAAATGCCTTAAATGCCGGGTAAAAAGTCATTATAAAAAAAAATTATTTTCAATCAGTAAAAAGTCTATCGAAACAAGAAAAAAGATTGATTGAGGCTTGTTTGAAATCGATTGAAATAATGTATTTCGTAAGCTCGTATCCTGTGTGTTTACATTTTATATGTTTCTATATAAATTGCTGACAACTTTCGATTCGAAGTACGCAATTTGAACTTATTAATGAGCGCAATTTTTCATCAGGGGAAAAAGGATCTAAACAGGAGTAGACAATGATGTTATCATTCAGAAGCGATTGATTTGTCTGCCTTTTTAAATGTAATATTGATTAAATTGTTTCGGTAGGTACGAAAAAAAACTTGAACTAATGCAAAATTTAGTAAGCAATTTTAAAGACAACATCTGCTATTTTACAACAATATGTCAATCACACTAAATTGATTAATTATGTCTAAGTGTTAAATTTAATACCTTTTTCTTACTGAATTCTATTACATATTTAAACAATCGGGAAAGGAGTTTATGGAAGATAAAATTGAAAGTGAAATACCGAACAGAAAAGGTAGTATTATTTAAAGTAATATTTAATGTCTTCATAAGTATTAATTTAAGAATTTTTATAATATAGTGCTTTTTGACACTTTTCAACAATCCTTACTTCTTGTTATATACAAATTTATTTACAAATTGCAAGAACTCTTAACATTGCATAAATCACAAAAGTTTCTTACGTCTCGTAAAAAGTTGTTATTAAAAAACTCAATCACACCTCGAGGCTAAAAAAGTAATAATAGTTTTCGAGATACAATGCCAACTCATATTTTAATTTGCTGAATTTTCTTTCTACCTCTCTTCATCAAATTATATAGCTTTTTGGTGTAAAATTTGAAATTTCGCAATAATTTACATTGTTAACATTTTTTTTTATTTCTTACATAGCTTAAAATTTTAATATATAAGAATTGCAGCACAATAACTTCACAAATTATATTTTTCGCAGAAAAGATTTCATATTCGCTACTCTGTACAATATTAACAATTAAAGTTGTAAGAAAAAATCACAAAAAAATAAGTTTTAGGTCTAAATAAGGTCAAGAAGTCGAGGTTTTAAGTTGTAGACTTTTTACAGTGATTATACTAACAAAAAAACATTACACCTATCACATACCACCAACTATATAGTCAGATATCGTGATGTTGAAACGAGAATCAATTGACAAAGCCTTAAGTTTGCATAATACAAGTCAAGCTGAGGCGTCTATAAGTGAGTCAACGACCTAAGTGAGTCGGCGACCTATAAATTGTATCCGAATGAAGAGTTCTTTTCAAATATAGAATATAACACTGATAAAACACAATTGGAGTGTTCAGTATGTACTGTGAGTAGCTGATTTCTTATCTATTTTTTATTTATTAAGTTCTTTTTAAATAATGTAATAATTTAAATAATTTTTTTATTAGTTTATTTCTATGTTAAATATTTTATTTGAATAAAATACAAGGACGAACCAGGAAAATATTTTAAAATATATTTTAAATAATTTAAATTTTCAAGAAAAAATTCAATCAAATATTTTAATTATAAACATTACTGATATTTTAAATCATTTAAAATCCAAACTTATTAACTTATTTGCATATATAAAATTTAGAATAAAAATATATAAATACCTGATGTGAACTAATTTTCAAATCTAACACCATTTTCGCATCGGTCAAGTGGAAGAATAATCAAAGGCAGTTGAAATGGGACAATGCCTATTAATAATGGTTATAAAAATTCTCAGACAGGTTGACATAATTCTGTGCTTATTAATTACTAACTATTGGGATTATAAAACATAATTTCTTTGTCCATTTATTTTCTAAAACGATAAACAAAACATTAATGTTCAAAACTATACTATTATTTTTTTTTGCAGTAAATGGGCTTTGACCTATTTTATGTAATTTTTATTACACGTTTTTTTTTTTTGTTTAAAAAAAAGTTAAAAAAGTTGCAGTGACGAATAAGAACTGATGAGTGGTCGATACAATACTAAAAGCAAGATACCAACAGAATACCGTTTACATCTCAAAGAATATTTATGTGAAATTATATTAGTAACAGCAATAAAGTTTTTCACCTTCAACACAGCTCTGTTACATTCAATATGAAATGTTGTAGCGAATTTTTCAAACTGTTATTAACAGTATTACAGTAACAGTGGAATTTTTAACAATACAGCTTGTTAACAGGTGTGAATATGACAAACAATATAGCTAATAAATTAAATAATTTTAATTCAATTTTGTTTGTTTTGTTTTAATATTTATTGTAAAATTTATTTCGTTAAATACTCAAATTCGATTTGTTCATAAATATATTAAATCGTATAAATTAATTAAATGTTTATTGAGAGTTATACTAATATTTGGGATTTCAAATTTAATTTACTTTTAGTTTAATATAATTTTAATTTTAATATAATTTAATTTTAATTTTAATTCATTTTTTTTATTAATTCAGTTTATTGAAAATAAAATTCAAATATTTGTTATTGATTGTAATGATTTTCTTCAAATCAATAATATTTTCTTCTTCTTCTTTTGCTTCTTGAAATCAATAATAGCTTATTTATTATTTAAATTATAATTTCATTTTATTTTAAGAAAAATTATCTATCTTATATATCAAAACTAAAATGCTTTTGGTTACATTTAAAATACAAATCAAACAAATTAATTCATTTTAACATAAGTCTATAGATTAACATGAAATTTTTCCAATCATGAAATATGATATGACTGTTATCTTTTGTTATAAAATTATAGCAAAGGTTTGGATTGGATGCTGAGTCCTTTCTGAATTCAACACATAATTATAACAGAAATATAAATCTAGAAAGTGAAAGTGATTGCTTTTATTATCTATAATGTAAATTCACGTTTTTCTGTTAATTAATATTAAAGTTAAACAAAGAGAAAAAGTTAGCTCAGTATCAGTATAATCAGTATAAATTTCAAATAGAGTTGTAAATTGAGTATATATATTACTGTTTGATATATTATTCAGGCTGTAGGTTTTTTTTATACAGGTATCCCTCAAGTTATACCACCTGAATTTTGATCCATTCTTAATAATCCAATGCGTGGTACAGTGAATTTCAATACAGAAGAAGAATGGACTGTAAAACCAGCTTAAGGAAAATTTTAATATATAAATTATCATTGTTCAATGGCCTTTCTAAATGAAACTGACTATAATTCTCCATTGGAGACGACGTTGATTCATAATAACGTCACTTAATAGTTTTCTTATATCAAATTAATTTTAGAAATCTAAGAGGTTTGAGTACACACAACACATTCAAGAACACTCTTGTATATCGAGATTATGTACATCTTCTCAATATATAAAATTCCTACTTTTGACTTATGTAGAACGCAATGCTATACATTCCACATTCAATCTTAAGCAGTATATCCACCTAAAACTAATAAGTAAGGGTACATATAAAACTGTTATTAACCTAAAGAAAAT
>NC_051846.1:184393512-184432529 GCF_002237135.1 Teleopsis dalmanni | reverse complement strand
AGACATTACTTCCTTTAAATGATATTGCTCTCTCTTTGCTAAGGTAGTGTGTGTTAGAACGATCTTCTATACATCGTGTCCAATTTATCTAGAATGACTTGGAAAAACACAGAAAGTATTTAATAAGTCATACCTTTCTTTTATTACGGCAACACATGCACAGTTCTTTGTTGAATCATCGGTACGAAAACATAGATAGTATAGTGGGTATCAATACCATCTAGAGACAAAACATCAAGGAGCTATGTATATTGCTCAATACATTTGTTGTTTAACTGAAGTATCTATAGCGGAGGTGTCTATAACGATGTCCTCGTAGCATTAAAGAAGGAGTAGTGCTGTGAATTTGCTTTCTTTATTAAACAATATGGATAGGGAATAATAGCATGAGAATTTATTTTGAAATAAATAAATAGTTACTCGTGCTTCAAAGTATTTGAATATCATGTTTATGATGTTTGAGAATGTTCAACCTAGTAAAGCAGCAAATCTTCCCAATGATTTATTTTATTTATTTTTTAATTTCATAAAATGTTGACAAAATTTTGTTAAAGTTAAATCTTTCTAGTTTAATACACAATATACATATCTAGAGTTACTTCTAACAATAACATAAGCACTGCCGTTTTTAAATATGGTATTAAATGACTATTATCATTTGGACTGTGTTTATTTGTAACTTACTACTATACATAGAATACTCAGGCAAATTATACGAAATCTAGTCACATAGTCTAACTAAGGAAAACATAGGTATGTCTTTTTTTGTCGTCCTATAAAGCCAGGTGTGTGAATTGCTTTTCCCAAGAGATTTAGTAGGAAGCGAATAATGGATATGTTAAAAAATCATTAAAAACCAGTTGTTGAAATTTATATAAAAACCAGTAAATACTACAAATATGATAAATTTCTTATAATTTATTATTATACTGGAAAATGTGTGCAGATATTGAAGGGCATGAATGAATTTTAATATTAAAAACTAGTACTCATATATTTATTCATATTTTTAAAATAGTTGTACCTTTCTTTATTATATTATGATTTACATTGTCTGCATTTCTCTTTTAATAAATCTGTATAAATTTCAAATTTTTAATGGATTTTAAATCAGGCATATCAATAGAAAAGGATTCGAATACCCATGACATACATCTGATTAGTTTAAGCTAAAAGCTTTTCTGTGCGTTACTTTTCTACTCTCCGAGCACTTCAATTTACTTTATCAGAACTTGTGCAAAAATAGCACTAAAATGGAAAATTTATGACATTTTATTTGGATTTCATATTTTCTACAATTTTATATCTTTTGTTATGATACCTCAACTTTGCATATAAACCTTTATAAAAACTTGAAGCACACTTTTCCTCATGTGTATTTACTGAATAACTTTAAATAGAAATGGGAAATATATACATACAACGATATATATTTGTATATAATATGTGGTACATTGGCTTTCGAATAAAATTGCCAAAGGTTTTAAGTCAATTCCCTTTAAATAGAATTGCCATAGGATATCATAAGCTGAGATATATTATTGGAAATAATTGGAATTGTTGACTTTGACTATGTTGAAAGGTAAGCAACGGCCATAAATAAATTAGATTGGATTATATTAAGAATCTTAAGAAATGTCTTAATAAATATATACCTGTGTATAGGTATATATGTAATCCACATGATTCTCCATTATCATTATCATTGGAATGTTCTTTAGTATAACTTGCCCTAATTGTAAAATCAATCAAAGAAATTTTCAATATTTCCGTACTTAGATTTTGTTTAATCAAAATTACATATTGAATTGCATTTCATATGAAGTAAAATTATGCAAAATGTAGTTATTCATTACGATTTAGAGGAATATTTGAATTTTTTAAGGTGGTTACCCTAAAAGATGTCATTTTTTGAATTGACCTCTCCAAATTGGCTATACACACATGGAGAACAGTGACAACATAAATACGCAGTTAATGAACATTAACTTTTACTGTTTAAATAGCTTAATAGAAAATTTGAATATTATAATTCTCATATACTTTGTCTTATAGTACATATAAATTATACAAAAGTGTGAGGTTTGATTTACATTGTGACCGAAAAGTTTCCGGTCACAATGTACAAACGCAAAATTCTTAATCTTCATCAATATTTATTTTATCTCCTTCAAAATATGCTCCATTAGAAGCGATACACAAATGCCAACGTTTCTTCCAATCATCAAAACATTTTTATAGGCGCTTTCCGGTATGGCTTTGAGTTCCCTCTGCGAATTCTGTTTTACGTCTTCTATGGATTCAAAACGCGTTCCTCTGAGTGGTAATTTGAGTTTGGGAAACAGGAAAAAGTCACACGGTGCAAGATCAGGTGAATACGGTGGCTGTTCGATGGTATTTATTGAATGTTTGGCCTTAAAATCGTTGATAATGTTGGCTCGGTGCGAGGGAGCATTATCGTCATGAAAAATCCATGAATTATCCTTCCACAATTGAGGCCGTTTACGGCGGATAGCTCTCACGACCGATGCCTAGCTCTCGTGCTATCTCTCTAACACTCACATGAGGATTTTGGAACACGATTTCCTTTGCCTTTTCAATGTTTTCGTCGGTGGTAGAGGTCGAAGGTCGTCCAGAACGCGGCATGTCTTCGACGGTCGTACGACCGTCCTGAAAGGCTTTGTACAACTCATAAACTTGAGTTTTCGATAAAACTGATTCCCCATAAGCCTTTTGTAGCATTCGCAACGATTCTGCACACGAAATTTCGTTCGAAACACAAAATTGGATGCAAACTCTTTGTTCAATATTTTTTTCCATTGTTTTTTTCGCAACGCACTACTGAGGTGAACTGGTTTCAACAGCTGCCGTAAACGAACTGTCTGACAGATCGCGCTCATTTTTGGCATAGTAATTAAGGAAAGTGCTGCCAAACTACATAAACTTAAAATATCGAAAAATATACAGCGCGCGAATTTTAAATGAGAACTTCCGAAAACCTTTCGGTCACAATGTAACGTTACTTATGTTAATATAAATTTTTTATTGAATTTAAAACGGCTGTTTATTTCCTGTCGATTTTTTTGGTTGTATTTAATATTTTATATCATATAATGCACTTGACAAACTATGAAGTCTCTTAAAAAATATTGATGAATATCGTTTTCAGTGTCAGGGTAGTGAAGAAAGAATTTTTTTAGATATTGTGATCGTCTTTTTTTTACGGTTCTTTGCAAAGGTGCAGAAAGTGTTGATGGATTCCACATTTTTATCATGACTACTCATGTACCGTTCGCTATTGAAACAGCTATGCAATAGCTTAGTTCTCTATTTACTTACTTCAGTAAGTAAGTGTTTGTACTGTAGGTTTGACGAGACATGTTTACTAGACGTACTGCTGGAATATTTAATAGGGAAAGTCAAAGAAAAATTAAGAAATTTTAATTTATTCACTTATTAATATTTAATATTGCATCTGCAGTAATTGTAAGTCATCTGTATGAAACCATAATAATAAAAGTTATAATTACAAATCTTAAAAATTTAATTTGCCATATGCAAACAAAAAAAGAGGAATAATTTAACCTTCGAAATTGTAATCTTTTTTAAATATGAGAAGAAACAGAATATCTAAGAGTTATTTTGAGAAGAGATTGTTAACAAGTTCCGCTATAATCATCCTTTCGGCTTAGGATGTGTACATGCATCACTTATTCCTTTCAGTCTCAAAAAAATGGAATAATTAAAGAAAAGCAGTAGGTGGAAGAAAACTGAAAAACTGTACCATATACTTTAGTCTAGTTTCTACTTCTCTATACAATTTATTGTTGTTGTTTCATTTTTCATCATTCCTGTTTACTTTCTCTTTCTCTTTCGAGCTAAATAATATCCTTCAGAAGATTAAACCATTAAAGTACTTCGTTGTTGAAAGGAATTGGTGTCGGCGATTAACTTACTTACTCAACGATGCTTTAAAAATCATTTTATTTTGTTGAAGTTATTTTTTGCTTACAATTTTTTATTAACTTAAAATAATTTTAAATTAAAAATAAAATTAAATATTTTTATTCTATTATAAAGAAATTTAAAAAAGATAAATAAACACATCAAAATTAAATAAATATCTAAGCAATTATTTTTATTTACTTATGAGATTCTAAGCTGATATGTATTTAATTTTTTTTAATAATTTTATTACTTGAGACTTAAATGAAATTCTGTAATTGTCAAAGCCACTTAATAATTTTATTATTTCTGAAAAGTATAATTTTTTAAATGTAAAGAAAACATAAACAAACCGAAAAGTAAAGATAAATTAAATTAAGTTCAGAAGGTCAGTAGCTCAGGTTCGCTGTGCTTTTTTATTCGCTTTCAACGAAGGTCATGTAGAAAAATATCTGAAGAAGAGTATCTTTCATAAAATCTAAATACATACAAAATACATACATATAGTCAGTCGTAAATATAAATACTGCGCATTTTATAAATATTAGTTGACTATTTTATTGGTGCTCATGCTCCTCTCCCAAATCCACTTAAATGGGATATTTTTTATTTTATTCTATTTATTGCCACAAGCAAACAAAATATTTTCCTTTATATACAAATATATACACAAATATAGATACAATGGCATAATATACCATAATTGTCTGTCACTGTAAACTTATTTTGCAACAATCTAATTTTATCTGCTTTACACTTGTTAATGGATTTTGTTAACGATTTCGTATTATCTTTTATATTTCATAGTAAATTGGCTCGAAGCGACTTTTCTTTTGATAATGGAAAATTATTGGTAAGTGGAAAAACGTATTTTGTGGCTTTCGTTCGTGTTTCGAAGTTGAAATGCAGCTTTAACAATTCAAGGAATTTAAGGTGCTGTCCTCCCATCACTTGAGAACATAAAAATATAATCGATTTATACAAATACATTCAGATTTTATAAAAATCCTATAATTGCCTCTATATACTATACTATAGTGAATCTATAGTAAACCTGGCGAAGGCTACTCGACGAGTCCAAGGACGACTCACGCCTGTAATGGTTAACTAAAGAAATAAACAATATACCTTCTGCTCGAAAAGTATCCGGATTTTGTTGTTTGTTAAATACTCCTTAAGTAATAGACCTTTTTCAAAATGTTTTGTTATGTTGGTACAGCCTTTCTTGACATATGGTACAAATTTCAGCGCCATCTGTCAATTAATTTGTTTACAGCAGCTGTTAATGTGAGACTACCTCAAGTGCATTTAGCGATTCTTACTATGGAAAATTCTTGTTGTACGCGATTTTTTGACCAAACATGGCACCACTGTCATCGCGCAGACACCATATTCGCCAGATCTGGTTCCTTGCGACTTTTTCCTGTTCCCAAAACTCAAATTGCCCCTTCGTGGTAAGCGTTTTGAGCCGATTGAATCGGTAAAAGAGAATTCGCTGAAGGAACTAAAGGCCATACCTTCACGGGCATACGAAAAGTGTATGGAAGATTGGGTTAAGCGTTGGCATATGTATATCGCTTCAGAAGAAGTATATTTTGATTGAGATAAAATAAATTTAAAACAAAATTTGAATTTGTGTGTTGTATTTACAAAATAACAATATTATAACAATATTATATACTATATACTATATATCTATATATACTATATATATATATCTATATATACTATATACTATAATTTATATACTAAACTATAGTGAATCTATAGTAAATTTGACGGAGGGTACTCGACGCGGCCAAGGACGACTCACGTCTGTAATGGCTAACTGAATAAAGAAATATATATATAGTAAGTCTGTGAAAAATATATTTATTTAATATTTATTTATAAATTATTTTTGTCCCAATAAATATTCAGTTTGATTCATTCAGTGATTTCTTTATTTTTAAGTTAACACAGATTAATTCTTTCGGGATTATTTTTACCTGCATTTTCATTGAATTATCACAAGAGGGCGATTGTATGAATTATTAAAATGTGCTAAATGTTTAAATATTGTTTTTGTTTGATTTATTAAAATAGTTTTGCTGTCAATGACGTGCAGAAAATGTTGCTCTAATCTTATCAAAAGTTTTGTGAGACTTCGTGACAGCTAACAACATGTTAACTTGTCAGCAACAAAGGCCAATAAATGATTTATACTAAGGTATGCACACTACCAGCAATTGTTGCTGGCAAAACTTACTACTTAAGAATGTTGAGATTAAAAAACTTTTCCCACGTCATTTCCATATTGCAAGTTAATTTTAATTTCTGTTTTTTTTTTTTGAGATTTTATTGCAGGCAGTAATAAAATTCATCAAAATTATTGACATATCTCACTTTGTAAGCAATTTTATTTTTACTTTAGTTATTAAATAAAATTTTAATATAGTCATCTCAAGAGATATGTTTAACATGGCACTTTGGCAATAAGCTATTAAACAGTATTATATTGTAGTATAAATATTCATCAAAAGCTACAAATGATATGCTAAGAGACCTTAGAATAGATCCAGTCAAAAAATACATGTAGGACAGAGCCCTGAAGCTATATGCGAAAACCGAAAGACTGCCCTACTTAACACTATCTAATCTCATAGTAATCACTAACCACACGGGGAGGTACGCAGATCTTAGAACGGTCACTGAATAATAAGAAAGATTGTGAGTAAAGAAATTAGTCAGTGAAATGGGTGCGACTCTGCAGAAACGCCCCAGCTGTCAAAGAGTAAAAGTGCCCAGATGCACTAACTCGGAAAAGGCTAAAAAGCTAAGATGATATTTGGTAGTACTAGTTTAATTGTATATCATGAACTATGATTTATATAATGTATTGTGTGTAAAAAATAACTTACAAACTTAGCTATAAGCGTAGCTTCAGTTGTATGCATTGAAAAGGATAATGATACTGCTGATATGTTTGATTGTCAGTGATAAAATAATGTCTTTTTCTTAGAAGTACACCACTGCAAGGATGGAACAAACTCTTAACTTACTTCGCCAACCTTTCATCGCGTTGCAGTCCAATGCAGCTCTATGTATTCTCCATGCTGCGTGCGCCCCATTCTCAGTTTCACATATCAAGTGCGGTTAGTGTTCCATCGAGGCTTATAATAAAATTATACTTATATATTATAGTTGCGTAATATATAATAGTGAAGTTATATAAAAGGCTATTTTACCTCTTTCATTGCCGGTTGACTTTACAAAACATAATTCAAATCTTTAGCACTTCACTCTAACTTAAATTTACTTATGGAACTAAACGCACTTACTCTTAGATCATAGTATAGAAACATGTTCTATGTGACAATCCATGAGTGCCAGGTAGGTGGAGGTTCTGCAACAGCATGGAATGAGCCCAACAAGTAATTCATAGACATATTCCATGTTAAATACAATTACACATGTGGCTTTTTGTACTTTCTCTTAGGGGCTAGCGGTATACAGCACACTCCTACGACTATTCCCCCTGATGAATATTTCTGCTTAAAACACTGTTTAAAGTAGAGCTGCAGAAGTGGTAGAACTTACATATTTCTAGCATTATGAAATAAACTTCAGCTATTGTTCCACCTTATTGAACTCTGTTCACTATCTATCATTACGAGTAAGAACATATAGTAAAAATGGATTACAAATACTGTTTATAAGTAGACAGGGTTCAAATCAACTCTGCTTCACAATCTCTTCTTGCAACTTCTTCAGCAGTAACTATTAGAGCCACTGCTAAACAAAATACTTTATCAGCTAATATTCCAATGTGCTAAAGAATTTGTAGAAAAAAACTTCTTTAAAAATACTTTTATTTTTAAAATATAAAATATGAATACATATATATGAAAAAAATCTGAATTTATTTATAAACAAACATATTTTTTGATAATTATAATTTAATGATTTAATTGAAGAAAAATATTTTAATTTAATAAACAAAGTATTTTTACCTGTTCCTTCCAAACCCTAAAGGTGGGTTCTACACAAAATAAAATAAATGGTATTTTTTATTGTATTTATTTACCTTTACTTAAAACTTTTCTAACCTAATTTTGGGATGACTGAGTTTTAAATAAACTTATCTATGTTGACTAAAACAATTTGAATATTTCATTTAAAGCATCTGATACCAAATTGGAAATGTCACAAATGAGTTTGAAAAAAGTTTTAAATGTCCTCAGTATGGCATTTAGATTGAAAATCAATAAGACAATATGCGAGTATAAGAAAGTAAAAATTTAATATTGGAATATTTTTAAGCAATTAAATATCTAAGAAGTGTTATGGAACTAAGTGTTTTAATTAAGATTTTAAAGTGATGACTAAATTGTTTAAAAAAAAAATTAAATACAATTTTTTAGTAACTACTACCAAATTAGAAGAAATGGTAAAATGGAAATGGTATGGTGTCAGAGACAATAGCAGATACTAGAACACCACACACTGTTCGAATATATTCGAATGGTACTGAGCTTGAGTCAAATGCTCCAAGATCAAAGTACTGAAATCTTCGTGCAGCACTACTTTCTAAACTTTATTACTATATTTCAGCTTTTGTTTATTTATTGTTTTAAATGGATTAGTTAATATGATTTATATTTAGTCTAATTATAACAACATGCTCTCATAAATGCAACTACGTACGTATTGTATCTTTAATGTTCAAAATAATTGCAATGATTTTTTTATTTATTTTTAAAATTAAGAAATATTTATAATTAAGAAATTTCAAATTTTATATCTACTTATATGTGAAAGTAGATACAAATAAATATTTAGATATTTCATAAGTAACTCAAATAAGTATAATACCATAACACATGAAATATAATTATCAGTTGCAAACGGAAATAAAAAGATGTTGCAAAAGTAATGTTTATACTTTTTTGAAGAGTACGAAAGATATATAAAATAAGTATTGCAATCTTATTTCAGTATAAAAAAATAAAAAATAAAAAATAAGAAACAAAAAGTACCAAAACTACTTAACAGAACGTAGTTGAGTGAATCCGCCTTAGTTAAGAATACACCAAACCTACTTTCTATCTGAAAGATGTTTGTAAATAAAGTCAGCCAAAAGCCAAGAGGTGTTGGCAAATATTTCAAAATTATCCGAACAAATCTGCCAGAAGAAGGCGGAAAAGTGCGGTTGCTATGATGAAATGAGTTGAATTTTATTAGAAATACTTTCCAGCAAAAGTACATTGCATAAAAGGATAATGTGCTGAGAAGATAAAACTTACAAGAACAGCAAAAGGTACGAGTATCTAATGGAATTAGGATACGCCAAAAATGTGTAGGAGGGTAAAACACAATACAAATAAAGAAGTAATAAAAAATATAGAACAAAGTAATAAAACCGATAAAGAACAGAGAAAGTAAGTAGAGTATGGGAAATTATTTAACATAGCATTTTTTTTTAATCTGTATAAACAGCTAAAAAATACTTATAGGAAATTGAAAATTTATAAAAGTAAAAGCTAAATAAATAATATAAAAATAAAAGACACTTGAAAACTTATTTCTTTTAAATCATTGGAAACAAAGTATATCTAAATTATTAAAAAGATATCTGAAAATATGTCTCTATCTGTACAGAACTTAATAACCAGATCTTAATAACAGATATCTGGCAGATTTGTTGGTTTACTTATTTCTGCTCTTGACGTTTTTGTAGAAAATAGTGTAGCAAAGTCAGTTAAGTAACTGCATATTACTGAACAATCAATCCGTTAAGATTGATGTTAGATTCGTTGATACAGACTAAGCATAATCATAAAAGGAGTCAGACATAATTATCGAAAAGCATAATATCTGCAACACCTATAGAGATGGGACTAAAATGACAGAGGAATGGCTTACAAGCTGTCATAAAAGCGATACTAGACATCTCTCAAAAATGTTAAGCAATGCAAAAGATAGATTGGCTCAGAGACGTGGTCTATATATGTATTGGGTTAGTGGTCATTCAATCGTACAGGGAAATAAAATATTTAACAATGTTACTTAAATTGGCGCTAAACTTGCTCTGTATCAAAGAGATAATATACTCAGTACTCTGCGTATTATATATAGAAAAATAGATGAATATATACTGGAAAGAACAAAATACAGTAAAATCGCAGATATTATGTGCATCCTTATATTCAATAAAAAATCCACTAAGATCCATATTGAATGCCAGAAAAACTTGCAGAATTGTTAGACGTGATACCAGCAAAAGTACTCGATGTTTTTCATGGAAAAGTAAGGGCACTAAGAGTAATATAAGTTAAAGCTGAGAGGCGTCGAAAGATGATTTTATATGCTTGCTGGTTGAACTCTTTACGGAAATTTGATTTTGCACTGAACTATTATTGCAAATAAAAAATGAAACTAGTACTATAATCTCAAGTACAAAAAATAGTATGTCAATCCCGGCCAGTCATCCAAATCAATGCTAAGGCGGAAAATCTATGGTGGTAAGGGTATGCTCTCCTTTTAGTGGATTGAGAAATGTGTCATTGAGTATAAGCTGTTAAAATCTAGTGAAGCTGTAATGATAAAACTGTAAATGTAAATAACAAATTAATTACTTGAAGGAAGAAATGGCTATTGGAATATGTATAAGGTATGACTATAGACATGAATCCCTTGATTCATTCGACACGAATTCGTTATACATTGTGACCGAAAAGTTTTCGGGAAATTTTAAATAAAACGCAAAATTCTTAATCTTCATCAATATTTATTTTATCTCCTTCAAAATATGCTCCATTAGAAGCGATACACAAATCCAACGTTTCTTCCAATCATCAAAACATTTTTTATAGGCGCTTTCCGGTATGGCTTTGAGTTCCCTCTGCGAATTCTGTTTTACGTCTTCTATGGATTCAAAACGCGTTCCTCTGAGTGGTAATTTGAGGTTGGGAAACAGGAAAAAGTCACACGGTGCAAGATCAGGTGAATACGGTGGCTGTTCGATGGTATTTATTGAATGTTTGGCCTTAAAATCGTTGATAATGTTGAACAAATTGAGGTGAATCGGAACAAGCCGGGCGTTGACACGTCGCATACACAAATTGTCCACCAAAATCAAACGAGCCATCTCACGACCGATGCCTAGCTCTCGTGCTATCTCTCTAACACTCACATGAGGATTTTTGAACACGATTTCCTTTGCCTTTTCAATGTTTTCGTCGGTGGTAGAGGTCGAAGGTCGTCCAGAACGCGGCATGTCTTCGACGGTCGTACGACAGTCCTGAAAGGCTTTGTACCACTCATAAACTTGAGTTTTCGATAAAACTGATTCCCCATAAGCCTTTTGTAGCATTCGCAACGATTCTGCACACGAAATTTCGTTCGAAAAACAAAATTTGATGCAAACTCTTTGTTCAATATTTTTTTCCATTGTTTTTTTCGCAACGCACTACTGAGGTGAACTGGTTTCAACAGCTGCCGTAAACGAACTGTCTGACAGATCGCGCTCATTTTTGGCATAGTAATTAAGGACAGTGCTGCCAAACTACATAAACTTAAAATATCGAAAAATATACAGCGCGCGAATTTTAAATGAGAATTTCCGAAAACTTTTCGGTCACAATGTATTCATCACAACCATAGGTTACGTGTTTTTGTGGCGATGAAAAGCTATTTCGCTTAACAGTGAATGGAAAGTTTTACCTCTATCCTCATATATCTTAAACTTTATTCTAAGTAAATTTCTCAATTAAGACCAAAATGCAGTATCTGAAACAAGATGCGCTTCAATTTAACATTGGCTCGATTTATTCTTGACCTCAAAAGTTATTAGTTTTTTTGCAAGACATCTATAAGTTGACAGCAAGATTGGATAATACGTGGCGTCTGGCGTATAAAACCCGAATACATTTTTTGTTTAAAAATTATTGAAAACAATAATTCCAATAAATTAGCAGTTACTACTAACATATACAGTAATCTCTGTATACCCCGTATACACACGTGCAAAGGTACGCAAAGGTAATTATGAACTGTACAAATCCCCGCGTTATATGGGGGATACCCCTTATTATACGGGGATTGAAATCTCGTAATATGAAAACGCGTTATAAGGGTATGCGTTATAGAAGGGATTACTATATATTTTTATTATTATTATTAAGACATATGTTATTATTTAAAACCTTAAGATATGAATAGGTAAGAAAGATAAACTCATTTAAAAACAATACGACAACAACATAAAGTTTACCTTACCACATATTATTATAATAAACACATTAATTTAAAGGCTATTAAATAAAAATTTATTTTTTATTATTTTTATTTTATACGAGAATTTTAATATATAAATAAACGCAATCATAGTATCTTAACTTACAACGAGCACTTCACCATTACCATTCAAAAGCTTGGAATACTCCGAAAGCTCTGCAGGTGATTTAAGTGATTAAGATCGTATAAAAATATGAGTCTTTATTATTATTTTTAAATAATTTTTTATTAATAAGTAATTGTAATCTACTTTTACGAAACAAAAGACGACTTAACCACATTTTGCTATTTGCTCGTGTAGATCCCGTGAAAGCATGGAAGTAAACAAGGCTTATCATATGCAGTAATGAAATATATAAATATTCGTTTCCGCTGGTCTGTCCGTAATATGCAAAAGGATAATTAACTTAATTATATGAAAGTAGAAAATATGGTAAATATGGCAGCGTTGAGTGCTCATTTGCATTTGCTGCAAGAATAAACTGCAATGGCTGAGTCCTTTATGCAACTTTAAAAAATCCCGCTTTATTTATGAAAATTAATTATAAATTTCTTCTCTCACTAAAAATGAGTTTATAATAATGTTGCATGCTTAATTTTAAATTATAATGAATGTTTAATTTTTGTTAAAAATAGTTAAATTTGTTAAGAATATTTTAGCAGAAATATGTGTAGAATGTGAAAGAATAGAAGACTTATATGAAAAGTTTTGATTTCTTATGCCGACATTAAATTTTGTTCATGAAGTTTGAAACTTTTAAACCTTTTTCAATTTCAGGTAATTTATTTCCAAACTTTTTTCACATAAATCCATGCTATAAATATTATCATTGCAGACTCTATTTGTACGCACGTCAAGTAACTTAATTGTTTCGACTTAATATTTTATCTATTTTACTGTACCCGAAGTCTATTGGTCTGTTGAATAGAGGACTAAAAAATTGGGTAAAATATTTTGTTAAACCTATGAACTTGCAGAAAATTTCTAAATTAACACAAGGGAAAAAATGTTTCATTGTGAAGTCAAATATGTGTTTAAAATGCAGAAGATTTAATCATGTGAAATTACAATTTATACAAAAAAAAAAAAAATGGGGAATATTGATTAATAAGCAATGAAAAATATATACTTTTTACATATTAAATAGTTTAAACTCAATAAAGGAGTATGTTTGCTTTCTCCAATATTTTATGTCTTATGTTATATTGTTTTCACGTCATTAAGACGGTATTGACGACTTAACCCGGTAATGCGGTGTTAAGTGCTCTTATAACGGCATAACTATATATTATGACGGTCTTATCTCTCATTTCTAGTAGTTTAATTAAGTGCTGCGACATTTTCAAAGTCTAATATGCAGGCATCACAAAAAATGTATTGAAAATTAATAATAATAATTAATATTAATAATAATAACTAACCACAAAAGCCGTAATACAACCACAGTTAAAAATAAAGTCAAAATTAAAAAATTACCTTTTTCGTTTATTGTATCATTCATCAGACAAATTTATTCTAACGATCTAGACTCTACGACTAAGTTTATCTCAGCAAACACACGAACAACCCGTAAACGTGACAACATCTAAGATCTGAACGCCCATAAAGATAGCTCTTTTCGATAAATACTATTCCATGAACGGCTTCTGATCCCCTAACAGAATTCTTTATTCACCTTTTATTTTTCCGGTAAGAAGTCAGATTCGAGATTTATTTTGTTTTTGATATACTATTTTTAATATTTTTTTAGATTTCTTTTGTCGTGTTGGTAAATTCATATCTGCTCGCCCCCTACGATGTCTGTCATGATGGTGTAATCTGTAGATGCTTGGAAAATCATGACACCAGGGACTTGGTTTAGGTGTTCTTTATGAACGAAATTGCGCTAATTCGACACGAGTTTGCCTATGATTCATATCATGTCCTAACTATCATCATAATTATAGTATAACAATTTCTTGAGCGAACTGTTTCAGATTTGTAAGAGAATTGTAGTCATTGAAGGCCTGTGGTAGAAACGAGGCAAATCAACTACTATGTGATGGATTCCTACAAGTCTTATGTATTATTCAGTCATTGAATTATATGTTTAGTTTTAGATATTCCATTTAACAATAAATATTGTTTAACAACCATTGACTATGTTAATACCATGAAAACATATTAAAAAAAATTGTTACATATTTACGCATTGAAGTTTCTTCAATGATGGGACTCAATTTTGCTTGGTTGATATATCAGTAAACAAAATTATCGAACGAAGAGTAGGCCATAGACCATTGCACTTACAAAAGTCATTGTATGGTGTGGTGCTTGGTTTGGTGGGCCCGTACGTTTTCCAAAATAACGAAGATGTTATATTTATCATACTAAAAAAAAAATTTGTTTTACAATTCACTAAATTTTTGTATTATGTTTAGAAATACCAAGTGGGGATTCATTTCCAAATACCCCAGAATTCATCAACTGAATGTTAAACAAACCACACAATAGGAATTATTATAGCTTTGTTGTATGAGAAGTTTTCGGATATATAATTTCTCATTTTAATGATGTGAATTGTTAACCAATATCGTGGAATTATGCAAAGGGTCTTTTCACTGTGAGCAATTCTCAAACTTACAATGTATTAAAAATGAACATCCGCCAACTAATGTATAAATTATTACCAACTATGTGCCAATAAGTCATGAAATGTAATCTTAAAAACGGAATAATGTAAGATGATCCCTGTAGAATATCTCAATAATAAAATATCTGACATCTGAAGCCTAGTGTAGCAAGATCCAAACAAGATACTGAACTTATATGAATTTGGTTGAAATTTCAATCACAAGTGTGTATCTACACCTGTAGTGTATATTTCCAAGTGTGTAGAATATATCTACATTCTTTTTTGAATTCAAACACTGTGGATTCCAAATAGATATCGTATGGTTTAGAGACATGGGGTAATATATCGTGAAGGGATGTTAAACGGTAACAGTGTACAGTGCCACCAATTCACAAAATATACCGAAAGTTAACACTACTTTTATCCTTCACTAAATAAAAATAATATATTATATACTAAAAAAAATATTCCTATTTTCTTTAACAAATATCCATAATGTATGGTATACAAAATACAATATCATTGAAATATTTTGTGTTTTAAAAATAAAGTCAATACAAATTTAATATAAATTTTATTTTTAATACGAAAGCGAAGTGAAGTATTCCATATATTACTTAAAAGAGATAATAAATAAATAACTTGTTAATGAAAATGTACCAATCTAAATAAAATCGAAATTTATCATTTTTATTGCAAATGGGGAAAAAAAAACAAAAAAGATACAGATAAACAGCAGAACAAATAAATTTTTCTGGCAGTTCAATTGGCACTTGAGAAGCTTAAAAAAAAAGGAGAAGTCCACACCAATGGACAATGTTACCAAAAAATGATTTCATTTATACTAAAAACTACGAATTGAATTGAGTTGAATTGCTTTCAAACATTTGGCAGGATAAAATAAAATAAATATTTACGGAATCGATTACCCACGCACGGCTCCAGTAGAGGGATACTTAAGGATATTCTATCTGCCCACAAAAAGTTGGTTTGATATTTTTATCAATAAAACTGAAGTCGTTTCTGATTTAAACCAATTTCGCTATTTCACTCCAAACAATTATTTTAAATTCGAGTTGAGTTTTTCGACAGTTCCTTGTCGCAACGAACTTCAATTCTATTTATTTTTATATCTTTTTTCATTGGCAATAAAAATTAATATTTTAAGTTTCCCCATAAAGAACCATAAATGGGTTTTTTGGTAAAATGTATTATATACCTACATAGTATTATTGATACGATATCACTTGTAATTAACAAGGTTTGCAATAAAAAAAGGATATGAGGAGGAGAGAGACTCTTATAGTACTTTAAAATTATATATTGTTTAAAAATTAAATAATTTATTTAATATAAAATTCTATTTTTATATATAAAAGTAATATAAACAGAAAATAAAGTGCATTCATGTTCAACATATCGCTGAAGTTACAACTGTACTTACTTACCAGCACAATTCTATGAGAGCACTTCATATACGTACCGCAAAGTTTACTGAAGTGAATAACTTAAGCGAAAGAAGGATATGTGAAAAAAATCCTTTGGCAAAGTATTATGTACTGAAACTGCGGAACATGTCATATAAAACTTTTAATGGAAGTCATAAATAGAAGAAAGCAATTTTAAAGGAGTAGAGAATGGAATACACTTACGCTTTAAACAGAAAAATGTGTAAATTGTAAATATTGCACATTGTTTAGAACTTCAAAACAAGACCTCTTGGACATATGTGAATCCCTCATCCTTATAGGTTGGAGCTACCATTTTAATAATAATAGTTTTAACATTAACAACCTTAAAGGTCAGAAAGACAGAAGACTTCTTTTGCTGAAATAAGCTGATGTATCACACCAAGTTGAAGGACAAGCTTAATCACCTGCAGCAGTAGCGGGGCTTGGAAGCATGTCATACTGATGGAAGTGTGACTAATGACTAATAGGGACCCTACCTCGAAGTAGTACTAACGTAGTCCCGGAGTAGGACAAGGTGTCTAGGAATGAGAGGGAGTGGTTTAGCACTCATTTTCCCGGGTGCCGGATTGTGGTCAGTTCGAAGGCATTCCACTCCTCCTTGCCGCAAAAAAAAAGGTCAAAGTATAATGAGTCCACTTACCTACAATTCTCATAATTTATAAAAAGATAAACCTTCATATTCCTTTTAATAATTTTATGATAAAAAATTTAATGCATGGAAGGTCAATATCAAAAAATGTACCATATATTCGTCTTAACCAACAAGTAGCAAATGAAGCTAAATTTTTACAAATATTTTCAATACTAAATATTCATTGATATCCAATTTACTTAACCATTTCCAAGTAATGAATATTTAATGCTTTAAAAACTCAAAGAGGCACACACTTGCACTTCAGCGCACACATCAAGGATTCAGGCTCATTTCGTTAAAGAAATGGAAAAAATGGAGCGTGAAGCAAAGATAATGGATTGATATGTGCAAACGTTTGTGGAGATGCCATAAAAGCATATTGACGAAAGTATTTGTCAGTTTAAAATACACAAATATATATAAATTTTTTATATTATTTTTATTTTTTAAAAGAATAAAATGCGCTGGAGAAGGGCAAGTCAAATTTCTGCGTTTGACAGTTTATTGAAGTATTTATCTAATCGATGACGCATAACATTGGAAAATGGCTCAATAAATGTCGTTCGGAATAAAAAGTCACACATGTTCACTTAGGAAATTGAACTTTAACATCCGATATGTGAAGTTAACAATTCCAAGGATGCATATTTTGATAAATGCTTCTTCTCTTGTGGTTAAAATTGCTGAAGTATTAAATCGATAAAGAAAAAACAAAGCACTCTCATCGCATATGAATTTGATGAATTAAAAAATACATAACATTTTATTATTTTTATTTATTTATTACGTATATATTCTTTTTTATCAAATGAATTATTATGTGCTTCCATATTTAACATTCTTATCATCCCAATTTAGTATTGATGGAAAATTTTGAATATTTTTAACGAAATGTGTGTATTTTAGTCTTCATGATCTTCTTAAATTAAGTGTCTTCTTCTGTTAAGTATTATTTCGGAAGCTAAGCATTTTTAAGTCTAAATTTAAATTTCCATTGAAAACATTTATATTTTTCGTAAAACCCTGATTTTTTTCTGGAAGTTAGACATATGCAAATGTTAAAGAAAAACACAACTAAGTGAACCAAACATTTAAGAATACAAAATCTCTTTGTTTCCATAATTAAGATTCTTAAGTATTCAAAGCACTTGTTTCTTTCTAACATATTATATTGTAATATCACTGGCATTCATTCTTTGAAAACACACACACACAGGCTTGATTGCTCCTTTGTTATATTACATGTTGCCAGTAGGTCCTCTAATCAAATTATCTTCAATCGAACCATTTCTTTGATGCCATCCTCTAAGAACGAAGTTACAAATAACATAGGTATGTGAGATATGTTGCAGTTGATAATAAATTAGTATAGTTGAGTGGTTGATTTTAGTGGTAAGAGTGCGTCCTCTTCTTCGCAAGTAGCGCATAATCACTGTTTTCTTATCCCATACCCTGACATGAGTTACTAAGTTTTAAAACTTAATTACACAATTATTAAAGGAGTTTGCTTTTTAACTTAATAGAGTTATTCATTTATTCTCTGTTCAAACGTAACAACATACTAAAATTTTTTAATTATTTTTACTGTCTTCTCATCGCTTCAGTCATAGTCGTTGGGTGTAAAGCCCATTTTTTAACATTGTCGACTTATAAGACAGTGTTCAGTAATAATACTAAATGATGATTAATATTTTAATATTTTTCTCTGTCTCGTCTTCTTGTCATCGCTTTAGTCATAGTAGTTGGATGTAATGCCCATTCTTTAAGATTATCGACCCATAAGGAAGTGTTCAGTAATGATACTAACATATTATAGTTATTCATTTATTCTATGCTGAAATGTGATCAATTTTTTTTTTCTGTCTGTTTTTTTCGTTAAAGGCAATCTCATTGAAACTATAATTTTTACTGTCTTCTTATTGCTTCAGTCACAGTCGTTGGACGTAATGCCCATTCTTGAAGATTGTCGACAATAATGTCGTAATCTTAGTAATGTCGTTAGTAATGATACCAACCTTTAATAGTTATTTATCTACTCCATGCTGAAAAGGAACAAAGATGATGTTTGATATTTTCATCTGCTAATCGTTTCAGTCAAAGTCATTGTAATGGCGTTTACGATTGCTGAATCGTGATTTGATCTAGATTTACTCTCGCTCTGACAAATTTTGTTGCCCAATCGAACATTTTTAGAGTAATCTAAAACATTTTAGTAGTAGTATTAATATGAATTTATATATTTCATAATTACATATATCGAATCAAATCACAATTTATTTCTTAAGTCATATAAAACAGCTGTTAATTGCAGGGTAATCTTGCTACTCTCGCAAAATATCTAGAGTATTATAAATTAATCTCGAGTGTTATACATTTCGCTCAAGATTAACCAGTCGCAAATGAAAGTCGCATTAAAAATTAAACTTGATTAAAAAAGTTAACTTAGATTTAACAATTGAAGAAGACATAAATAATGCACATAAATCTTACTTCTACCTTATAGATATCAGGAGTTCGAATTAAATAAATATATTTAAAAAATTAAAAAAAAATATATAATTTAGAATGTAAACAATAATGTAATATTTTTTTAATCACATTTTGTTAAATTTTAATACTAAAAAAGGTAAGCAAAACTTTCATCAACAAATCTTACAAAATAAATAAATATCATTACGGAGTAAATCTAAAGGGTAGACTTTCATTCACTTTACTTATTGTAAATTTCATCAGGATGAAAATATATATTTTTTTATCAAAGGAAAATTGGTTGAGTTTTTGTTGATTAGGGTTCGTTTTAATAATGGTATTGCTTTGAGAAAGTTTTAGATTGAAAATAAATGAACTCACTAAACAAATGAACTCTCAAATTTTCATGTTCCAGTATTTGTATAAAAACCTAAAGCATGAGTTCATATGGTTTGAGAAAAAGTTATGTAAAGTTGTTTATAACAAAAATATATATATATATATAAATTAGGAGAATATTTTTTTTTAAATAGAAAATTTTTTTAATTATCTACGAGAAATGTTTATGAAAGATTCTCATGGTATTTAATTAACTTTAGGCATTTTTTCAACTTTCCATGAAATATATGCCATCATCATTCTTTGAAATTTAGTAACAAACTTTTTACATTACTTCACTTTAATTTGTTCTAATTTTTTCTTTTTCAAAATAAAGGAACACATTTTTTAGATACATTTAAACTTTTATACAAGTATAAAACCTTGTATTCCATAACCTAAAGTAAATAATACGAATTTGAAAAAACTAAGGACGTTGACCCGTTTACAAAATATTGGAGTATATGTCCATGTTTGCTTATATGTATAGTGGAAGTAATTAATTGAAATTAGACAGGATTTCATAAAATTATATATATATTTGTAAACTATTAATCAAATATCAATCAATTGGTCAGAAGAGCAATATTAGTTCATATTCTTCCTGATGTACGAAATGGTAAAGTCGGCATTCTTCTGCACTCTTCTATATTTCAATAAAAACACAAAGATATACACAAAGATTGGTCATACATTGCACAGTCCGAGAAGGGTGCAATAATCTATAAACGATTGCCGTTGAGAAAGAAAGTTCTAAAACACAGATTAAAGTTATGTGGGACTCAATCGTTTTGTAATAAATAACAGATAACAGAAAGGATCTGTAGTTATCTCTTACTCTAATATCAACAAATATTATTATAATTACTATTATTAAATAATAGGCTTTGAATCCACTTCGACCGAAAAAACCTATTGTGTGACTAAAAGCCCAACTAAAACAATTCTGGACTATTTATAAATTTCGTAATTGTTGTGAGCTTAATTTTAACTATTTGAGTTAGGACTCAGATCCCGCTTCCAAGGCAGTCAAATCAAAGCTGCTTTTTATAAATTTTTAATTTATTATATACATAGTATGTAAAATGTACTTTAATACTTAAGTATATATATATATATATGATATATATATATAAGTATATATAATAAGTTTATATTATAATAAGTAGAGAATCCTCTTAAGTATACTAATACTTTGAATAATACGAAAGAACTTTGCTGCATATATAAGAACCAATAAAATATGAGAACTGTAAAATATATTTTAACTTCTTATTTTTTGAATATTTTAAATCAATTTAAATTTTAGAATCCAGCCCCTTTTCTTTATTAGAACTTCATTTTTTATTAATTTTTTATTTTTTAATTAAACCTTAAAGCTGACAAATATCTCAACGTTATTTGCTTCATGGCTCATGCTACATATCAACGTATGTTGAAAATGTGAAAAACTCCTGCAGAACCATTATTCATGCTAAGGAAAATTGTTTTGCATAAAAAAAAATGGTTATGTTTTTCCTCTGACAGGACAAAAATGGTTGAATGAATCTTGGAGAAATGATGAAAATTGTTTCCAGTAAAACAAATTTACTTTTTCTAACTGAAACGGAAACATGTTACCAATGCGTAGGTGCAACTGTTTATATCAGAAAAAATATCAAGTTAATTTTTTACGTGGAAATGAATGCATGAATAAATAAGAAATATCAGAATATATCACATTGTCTAATATAGAAACATGTAGATGAAAATTTATGTAAAACACATATAGAGCAATAGTTAATGATTTTCATAAAAATATGCCAACATAAATCAAAGCAATGTTTTATTTAATATGAATATCAACTTGAATAGAATAATTTTGTGTTCATTTTACATATATACAATAAGCAGTATTATTAAAAACTAATAATTAATATTGAAAAATTTGAATAAGTCTTTGAAAATTTATACTTAAAGATTACTAATTAATTATCTTTCGGTCTACTTCTTCAGACCATCTACAGTGTACATAAGCAATAAGGAAAGTAGATCAAATATCTGTATTATAAATATTTTATATACAAATTAAAATATAATTAAAAATATTTATCACAAATAAATTAAATTTAAATGTTAAATAGGTACTATGAAATGAAATATAAATGTTCTAACCGAATTGAAGGAGTAGTTGTAACCCTATATCTGCTGCTCATGATTTTACATTTTTCCTTACTGGTTTTTGGACTGATCTTTAAAGAATTAATTCAGGACTACGTTACGTATAATAAATTCACGCTACTCTGTGCTCTGGAACAACTACGACAGAGTAAACACACATTGTTAGCATATTTCTTATCTCACGCCATATACGCCATTTACTCGGCAAATAACGTCTATTGGATACTAAGGCTGTCATAATGTTAAGTTAAACCTATTACTTGCAAGAAAGATCACCATTGGTATTTACGATTTAACAGAACTACACTGGTATCATAAGATATCATAATGAATCTAATTGGCTATTTGTCACTAGTTATATCTCCTTAACCGTACCTGACATCCATTGAATTATTAGTCAATTCTCATGCAAATGAATAAGTAGATTTTAGTTGCAAATTATTACTTTAAAGGTAATTATTTTAGACTAGAAAAATTTTCTTTAAATGAACTACACTTCCCTACTGAGTATATTTTTAAATTCCAAAATTTACAAATCCCTATACGACTTTTGTCATACTGTTGTTTGATCAAGAGGTCTGTTTTCCTTTAATACAATCTTTTTGCGTTAACTGTGTAGTTGAGATACTTTTGCATTATAACTAAAATTGCAATTATTCGAATAAACGATTAAGTTTGTTTTATTATTATGAAAATATATATTGGTTCTTCTGTTATCAACTAACTTACCCACATCTTATTCAAAAATGATTTTCCTTAGCCTTTTACATCATTTTATGCCAATCAAAGTTAATATAAGTCAGCGGCATTAATATTCAGTTCACGAGAGGTGCCGTAATGAGTTTTCAACAAATTTTTATTATCTATGCAAATTAAAGTAAATTAACTGTTTTGTTAGTCCCTTCACCTGACAGTAGCTGATTACCGAAACTCAACTAAAGGAATTAAAATTAGTCCTCGCACCCTGATTGCGTTCACGGTATCGCGTTACCTTGTTATCGTTCGAAACTTGCTTCTAATAAATCAAACTAAATTAGAATTCTTAATTATCTCAGACGTAAGGTGCGTCTATTTGAAAAGTTTCTTTCCGAAGTTGTGGTGGCGCTGCCACACTCAAAAGAACCATTTCCGGAAATTTGTAAGTGGCTCACGTAAGTTGCGCTAATTTACTTTTATTTACAATTCATTCAAATTATAAAATTCCAAATAGTTTTTATTCAATTAATTTATGCCAAACAAAAAACAAAAAAAAAAGAAAAGATAAAATTTTTTAAAAGTTCGTTAATAGCAATTTGAAATATTTATTAGCAAATGAATATTAGGGACATTAGATAATATCATTTATATTATTTAATTACTTTCACTGACTACATTAAAAAATAATTAATCACGTGCAGTATTAACTCAAGTATTAATAGATAAAAACAATAGACTATTTAGCTAAATATATTACTAAATGCTAGTATATATTATGTATATTGTAAATAAAGTATATAAATTTAAATTCCATTAAACCGAACTACACTTAATTGATTTAATATTATTCAAAATATATTGGATAATCTTTGTTTTGTAATGTGCCATTTGCATATATTGCACTTATACTGAGTAAACTGCATTTATCATGAAATCTTTTTTGGCCTTCATATCCACTAAATAATTTATTAGCTGAAATTGTGCAGAATTTGGGAACTTTCATCCTCATTAGCAAACAATTTTATCAAAATTGTGAGCAAACCAAAATATTTCAAATGCTAGTGTGCAGATAAATATTTGATGACATTTTCCAAACAAATGCTAAAATATTTTTATCACACACACAGATGCACACATATATGGTATATAGTAAATATATACATTATAATAAAACATTTGCTGAATTGAAGATTATATTTTGTAAATAATTTCAACACCATATAATTAATAATTATTACTTTAAATATAATTTGCATAATGAAATGGCTCTTAATGCGTTTTTAATTTGAATTTATTTTAATAAATATTAAAAAAATGCTAAATATGCGATTTGAAGTGTTTAAATAAACTAAAACATAATAAATAATGTAATGTATTTGCGAGTATAACTTCGTTTTTTCATATATCATATAGTTTAACAGTAGCTACTTGTTCTAGTAGACAGAGTCTACTATATAATCAAAGCTTGGTTATGATATCATTACTCGATCATTTCTCGATTTGGTTTAGTATATATGACTAACCAGATAATACATATAATCTGCTAATATAACCCTTATCACTCAAAAATAGTCTGCAAGTGTTATCCTTGGATACAACCACCTGTTTATGGTGAACTGCAATCTACATATGTAGAAACTATGTATCAGGCCTCGAATTCACATATAAGACAAGACTATTCAAAACTAAAACGCAGCATCTAATCTCGGTCATCAGGTCCTGGCAATCTCATACTCAACATGATTATTCCATAATTTGTTCATTACCGCAATAGTGATAGTTAGTATATTAGGATTTGTATCAATGTGTCAGCCTCGTTAATGTCTATTTCGAAACTTCCCTGGCCATCTCATCTGCTAGTCCTTTTCCTTTGATATATTTATATCCATTAGCTCAAAAAAGAGACCTATTACTCAGTATTTATTAATGAGGCAAAACATTTAATCCCAATTTCCATATTCCCAGCAGATTTAACTGCACTGGATTTAATTGCTTTTTTTGCTGCTTGACTATCGACTAAGATAGTGAGTGATATTTAAAGGTCAAATAATTTATAATTACCTGCCTACTTTTTCGATCGCATATGTCGGGTATTAATGCGTTACCTGGAAATTCTTCGAGTAGAATTTCCTAGAACCGCTATTCATCTTTGAGCCATTCGTGTTAGTAACTTTAGAACTATTTATCACATATTTCGACTGACAGTTTTTCTCGACTAAATAGATGGAAGGAATATTATTTTCGAAGTTTTAAGGTGGTGGTCTGTAGTTAAACCCGATCAGCTTCGACTTCGAAATTAGCCAATTTCCATAACCTACACTCTAATAGTCTGAGAGAACTGTAGGGTATCATAGTTTGGCTTTCTTGGGGTGCCTATCTATCATAAGTACTCCTCATAAGTATTTTCGACAGATCTGTTTATAGTTTCTGTGAATATATCGCTTAGTACCTGTTGTGACAATTTGCATCTTTAACTAAAGTTATTTTTACATATGATGTATGCAGTCAAACTCTTTTTAATTCCCCAGATAAAACTTCATCTGATTCTTAAAACTTAAGAAATAGTTTCGTTGAAAATGATTTTTATAAAACGACAAACAACAGCTGCCATAGAAAAACTCTACAGAGATAATATACCATACATTAATTAAAGATTACTTGGAATGAGTAACATGAAATTAAAGAAGACTTTTATATATAATATCCATTTTTGTATAGCCGTTTCGTGAGGTTATAGAGCAACTTATGTAGTTAAAGTTCAGTTTTTATGAAGTTTCAAGAAGTTCTTAAAGTTCACGGTTTTTTATAATTTGTATTGATTAAAGTTTGTGTAAACCGTAATCACATAATCCGGAATCAATATAAATAAATTGTATATATATTAGAGGTTTATGTTAAAATCTTTTATATTGAAAATCTGAATTATATTAAAACTGGTAACTTAATAGAACTCTTACATATACCATAATGTATATGTATTTATTGTTAAAAGCAAAAAACCTTTTATGAATTATTTAAAGATTTATTATATTTATTTTATTATTTTTATTTTTTGTAAATAAATGAAATTTGCATATTTCCCTTGCTTTTACCAGCCACAAAAGTGTAATTCACGTTCTTTTTGACTGTAAACCAATAAAAAATATTTCTCCACTTGACCATTTTTTATTTGTCTTCCTTTCTGCCATTTTCCTTTTAAAACTGTATAAAGTACTTCCTTCTTTTTGCTGCTTCTCTTTAGCGAAGTGTTGATATTTATGGTCCTTTACATATGCTTTCTTTGCTTTTTGTGAAGTCATGCAAGACACTTAGGCTACAGTTTTCTATATTCAAGCAGTTCACATTTCGCTTTTGTATCCATAAAAACTTTTAAGCACAATAAACTTTAAAACTACATACATACATACATTTCAGATTTCGATATATAATTTTTATTTCTTGGTTTTAAAAAAAACTATTTTGAATAAAATGGATTTTTTGAATTATCTATCAATATTAAATTGATTTAAAGCTATAGTAACCCATCATGTGGTTCTACTGCACAGTTTATAGTTCACACATATCTAAAACTGAATGAGAACAACTTCGAGTTTTATGAAAAAAAAATGAGATTGATATATATATAATATATATATAGAGTTAAATATTTCAGCCAGTAACTACATACGTGGGTGATGTACAGAAAGTTAACCCTTCTCGATTAGCAAACCTTTGTAATTTCATATTCTTAATAATTTTGCAGAAGGACGGACTTTGGTTTCTCCTATTCAGCATTGATCTGTGAGACTGTTACGACATTTCGAAAAGGGATGTTGTGAAGTGATATAAAAACACCGAGCCTATCACATAAAATACCGAGCCATGGATAATCACATAACAAGTTTTTTTATATCTATGTCCCTGACACCAGCAAACATGATCTACAACAGTTCTAACAGGATAGAATCATAGATAGAATAATTATGTCGTCATATAGAGTCCCGTGACAAACAAGTATTTTTAGGAATTCACATTTTTTGAATTAGCTGCAAAAGATTTAATAAGATGGACCCAGCCAAGTATTATATATTTTTTTAGTATCACTAAAAAAATAATCAATAATATTTTAAAAATTTCCATTTCGTATCTACAAATTGAAAACTGATTTTAGTGGGAGAGCTTTCAGTCAAAGTATTTCATAGAAAGTATGTCACCACACACACAAATATGAGGTTTTAAGTTTGATAAACTCTAAGCGTTTAATAAATCAGATTAATTTTCTATATCTGTTTATTGATGTCTATTTAGAATGTCTATATTTGGAATGTCTGCAGACTCAATAGTTCGTAGACTTTTACATTGTGTTAGTTTCAATTTAGTGAAGTTCAAATTACGGTGTCTTGTTATGCTAGTATCGAGTAGTTGGAAGAAATATCACCAAATATCATATCGTCATTTTTCTTTCTCGTTTTCTTTGTGGTAATTTTGACTCCTTCAATCTATTCTACGGCGTGATTTTCGGTATCAAACGCCTTTTTTGTTGAATTTCTCTCGTCCTCTGAATGCGTTATTGGACGATTCGTCTTTATATGATTGTTAGTTGTTTGGCTGCTAGTCCGGATTACATAAAGTTTAATAAATATTGTATTAACTAAAAAATTAAATAAAAATGCAATAAATAATGAATTTAAATAAAATGATAACAGTGTAGTATTATCAGAATTTATTTGAGATAATAAATTATTGTGGAAAATTTTGCTATCTTCAAGGTAAGAAAACAGATTTACTGATGATTTCAAATATATGATATAGTATTAAAATTTTAATATATTAATATACAAGTTAACACTCGCTTGGCAGAATCATGCGGTATTATTTGATCCCCTGATAAACGGGACATCAACTTGTTTGTCTGGAAAAGTCGGGTTTGGCTTTCATAGCTCTTAACTCGATAATTGCAGCTCGTTCTTTTTCTTTTGGGCTATTGAAGTAACGACACGTATTTACAATGTTTTATTAGAATAATCATAAACTAATTTATTGTTATATATTATATATAAATTATATATTAACATATGTATAATAAATATGGGTAATATATGTCTTTTAGTTACAAAGTAACTTCACACACTTACTAATCCTTGTAGTTCAAGAAAATTTGAATTTAATTGATTTTATTTTTAATGCTTTACGTTAATAGTGTAATGTAATATATAAAAAACTTTTAATATAAAAGGATAACAATGAAATAAAATTTTAATCAATTTTGTGCACTCATCTATAAAAATGTCAACTAAAATTTTCATACAAATTGATTGATAGCAATCAAGTGCATGTCAAATAAACATAGAAAAACAGACAAAAAACAATTTCAAAATTTTAAACATATCAAAAAAGAACATTTTATTTATTATAAGGTTTTATACAGTCAAACAGAATCAATTGAAGTTTTATGCGATACATCCCAAACCTACAATAGAAGGTTTGATAGCTATGGAAGAAAAAGAAATCCCATTAACGACAAGTCACATATTTTTATTACATTATATGCCCTATAATTATATGCCTGAACAATTATTTAAAAAAATAGCTAGCGATAATGACCTTAAGATGTATATCATTTTCTTTAGGTTAATAACAGTTTTATATGTACCCTTACTTATTAGTTTTAGGTGGATATGCTGCTTAAGATTGAATGTGGAATGTATAGCATTGCGTTCTACATACATAAGTCAAAAGTATGAGTTTTATATATTGAGAAGATGTACATAATCTTGATATACAAGAGTGTTCTTGAATGTGTTGTATGTACTCAAACCTCTTAGATTTCTAAAATCAATTTGATATAAGAAAACTATTAAGTGCCGTTATTAAGAATCAATTTCATTTAGAAAGGCCATTGAACAATGATAATTTATATATTAAAATTTTCCTTAAGCTGGTTTTACAGTGCATTTTGTATTACACTCTTCTTCTGTATTGAAATTCACTGTATCACGCATTGGATTATTAAGAATGGATCAAAATTCAGGTGGTATAACTTGAGTAATACCTGTATAAAAAAAACCTATAGCCAAAATAATATATCAAACAGTAATATATACTCAATTTACAACTCTATTTGAAATTTATACTGAATTGATACCTTATTTTAGAAATAAATTGTTTGGAGCTAACTTTTTCTCTTTGTTTAACTTTAATATTAATTAACAGAAAAACGTGAATTTACATTATAGATAATAAAAGCAATCACTTTCACTTTCTAGAGAAATTCTTGTAATAAAATTCAGCTGTACATTTCTGTTATAATTATGTGTTGAATTCAGAAAGGACTCAGCATGCAATCCAAACCTTTGCCATAATTTTATATCAGAAAATAACAGTCATATCATACTTCATGATTATAAAAATTTCATGTTAATCTACAGACTTATGTTAAAATGAATATATTTGCTTGATTTATATTTTAAAACTAATTAAAAGCATTTCAGTTTTGATATATAAGATAGATAATTTTTCTCAAAATAAAATGAAATTATAATTTAAATAATAAATAAGCTATTATTGATTTCAAGAAGCAAAATAAGAAGAAGAAAATATTACTGAATTTTAAGGAAATCATTACAATCAATAACAAATATTTGAATTTTATTTTCAATAAACTAAACAGAATTAATAAAAAATTTAATTAAAATTTATATTAAAAGTAAAATTATATTAAACTAAAAGTAAATTAAATTTGAAATCCTAAACATTAATATGCAGAAAATACTGACAATTAACACTTTATTGATTTATACGATTTAAAATATTTATGAACAAAGCGAATTTGAGTATTTGGCGAAATAAATATTACAATAAATATTAAAACAAAACAAACAAAATTTAATTAAAATTATTTATTTAATTTAATTATTAATTAATGATTAATCTATTAGCTATATTGTTTGTCATATTCACACCTTTTAACAAGCTATCGCTTATCTGTACTGTTAAAAATTCCACTGTTTTTGTATTACCGTTAATAACAGTTTGAAAAATTCGCTACAACATTTCATATTGAATGTAACAGAGCTGTGTTGAAGGTGAAAAACTTTATTGCTGTTACTAATAGAATTTAACATAAGTATTCTTTGAGATGTAAACGGTATTCTGTTGGTATCTTGCTTTCAGTATTGTATCGACCACTCATCAGTTCTTATTCGTCACTGCAACTTTTTTTAACTTTTTTTTTAAACAAAAAAAAAACGTATAATAAAAATTACATAAAATAGGTCAAAGCCTATTTACTGCATAAAAAAGTAATAGTATGGTTTTGAACATTATTGTTTTGTTTATCGTTTTAGAAAATAAATGGACAAAGAAATTATGTTTTATAATCCCAATAGTTAATAATTAATAACCACAGAATTATGTCAACCTGTCTGAGAATTTTTATAATCATTATTAATAGACATTGTCCCATATCAACTGCCTTTGATTATTCTTCCACTTGACCGATGCGAAAATGGAGTTAGACTTGAAAATTAGTTCACATCAGATATTTATATATTTTTATTCTCGATTTTATATATGCAAATAAGTTAATAAGTTTGGATTTTAAATGATTTAAAATATCAGTAATGTTTGTAATTAAAATATTTGATTGAATTTTTTCTTGAAAATTTAAATTATTTAAAATATATTTTAAAATATTTTCCTGGTTCGTCCTTGTATTTTATTCAAATAAAATATTTAACATAGAAATAAACTAATAAAAAAATTATTTAAATTATTACATTATTTAAAAAGAACTTAATAAATAAAAAATAGATAAGAAATCAGCTACTCACAGTACATACTGAACACTCCAATTGTGTTTTATCAGTGTTATATTCTATATTTGAAAAGAACTCTTCATTCGGATACAATTTATAGGTCGCCGACTCACTTAGGTCGTTGACTCACTTATAGACGCCTCAGCTTGACTTGTATTATGCAAACTTAAGGCTTTGTCAATTGATTCTCGTTTCAACATCACGATATCTGACTATATAGTTGGTGGTATGTGATAGGTGTAATGTTTTTTTGTTAGTATAATCACTGTAAAAAGTCTACAACTTAAAACCTCGACTTCTTGACCTTATTTAGACCTAAAACTTATTTTTTTGTGATTTTTTCTTACAACTTTAATTGTTAATATTGTACAGAGTAGCGAATATGAAATCTTTTCTGCGAAAAATATAATTTGTGAAGTTATTGTGCTGCAATTCTTATATATTAAAATTTTAAGCTATGTAAGAAATAAAAAAAAATGTTAACAATGTAAATTATTGCGAAATTTCAAATTTTACACCAAAAAGCTATATAATTTGATGAAGAGAGGTAGAAAGAAAATTCAGCAAATTAAAATATGAGTTGGCATTGTATCTCGAAAACTATTATTACTTTTTTAGCCTCGAGGTGTGATTGAGTTTTTTAATAACAACTTTTTACGAGACGTAAGAAACTTTTGTGATTTATGCAATGTTAAGAGTTCTTGCAATTTGTAAATAAATTTGTATATAACAAGAAGTAAGGATTGTTGAAAAGTGTCAAAAAGCACTATATTATAAAAATTCTTAAATTAATACTTATTGAAGAACATTAAATATTACTTTAAATAATACTACCTTTTCTGTTCGGTATTTCACTTTCAATTTTATCTTCCATAAACTCCTTTCCCGATTGTTTAAATATGTAATAGAATTCAGTAAGAAAAAGGTATTAAATTTAACACTTAGACATAATTAATCAATTTAGTGTGATTGACATATTGTTGTAAAATAGCAGATGTTGTCTTTAAAATTGCTTACTAAATTTTGCATTAGTTCAAGTTTTTTTTCGTACCTACCGAAACAATTTAATCAATATTACATTTAAAAAGGCAGACAAATCAATCGCTTCTGAATGATAACATCATTGTCTACTCCTGTTTAGATCCTTTTTCCCCTGATGAAAAATTGCGCTCATTAATAAGTTCAAATTGCGTACTTCGAATCGAAAGTTGTCAGCAATTTATATAGAAACATATAAAATGTAAACACACAGGATACGAGCTTACGAAATACATTATTTCAATCGATTTCAAACAAGCCTCAATCAATCTTTTTTCTTGTTTCGATAGACTTTTTACTGATTGAAAATAATTTTTTTTTATAATGACTTTTTACCCGGCATTTAAGGCATTTAAGCAGTACTTTTTTTAAATAAAATTTCGTTGAAAAACTAATTTTGCAAGCTTATTTTCTAGAATAAAATCTGTAGTTAAAAAAAGGCAAAAAAACTTTCAAGTGAAATCTATCAATCAACATCCTATGTCTTTGCCCACGACTACAAACGAAGCGATTCAAATGTCTAAGAGACATCTGCGGTCTGGCAGAGTTAGCGAAGGCAGATTTATCAGATGTCCTTAACTTCAACTGAAAAACAATATGGTTTAACATATATACAGTTAAGTTAAGTGGCTTTATATTAAAGCCAATACGTAAAATTAGTTAAGCATCATATTGAGCATCATCATCCCCTTCCTCAAAAATATTTGCAGTACAATGAACCGGTCAAAGTTTTGTGTGTGTTTTTACAAATTATTCCTAAAAAGTAGTTTTAATTGATTCAAGTCTTATAGTTTTGTGATAGCTTTTCAGGTATCGAAAAAAATAGCACGTCGAAAGAAATAGTATCCTTTAATTTTTTGCCATCTTCTTTATCAAATTCTTTTATTACAACGGTAGTGTGTGGTGGATCTATCAGAATCTCTTCCATTCTTGTAGCTCTGCGCCATTTTTCTAACTACTCACCGTTTTTTTTTCTTCTCTTTACTGTTTTTGAAGCCTTACTCTTTTATCTTGGGTGCTTAAGAGGTCTTTTTCGTTAGTGTTTTGCATTTACGACTCCTTTGGTTTTTTCTCAAATACGAAATTTTTCACACATGACGAAACCGTTTAAGTTGGAGACAATCGACTTTGTGTTGAATATCAACTTACAATAGCTTGCTTTTTATATGGTTTCCCAGAGTTTCCTTTAGTTGCTACATTTTTATTGCAGTTACTCGTTTGTTGGCCAACTTTAATAAATTTGGATTATGTATTTGGACTCCATTATAAGTTTGAAGGTTAGCTTCTTATCTATCTTACTTTTTTAAAAAAATGTGTGGTTAAGTCATATAGTGAGTATTCTGCGATATGTCTTCCTGCACTGATGTATAATGTGGTCCTCAAAGTTAACTGCACTAATGAGACACTTTCTAATAGACATTAATAAATTTGAATTTTCGATTGAACCTTTGATATTCCAATATCAAAATCGTCATTCCTTGTCCTCAAGTATCGTTTCACAACTGTTAACAGCATCGTTGAGCTATTCTTTGAGCTTTTATGTCTTACATATATCGGCTGCGTAAATAAGAGTACACTGGTTGCTCAACAGTTGAATTTAATATATAGTAAATATGTCCGAAGATAAACCGGCAGATAGCTCAGGTTAAACTGTGAAACTTTTACATTTTTTGTATATCTTTCGTGTTAGATCATCTGCAGGCAAAATACATGACCATTCAGGCTTAAATACTTTATTTGAGAGAGTATTTGAGAGAGTATATAAAGGAAGTTAAACAAAATAAGAATAGAATACAAAAGTACAGAACTACATTCTTTACTACTTTATCTGATATGTTCGAGCTGTCCTTTTTGGTATATTTTATGCCAACATTTCGCAGTTCAGTGTTTGCACTATAATGTACTTATTTCTCTTTATAAATTCAGAGTAATTTGCTTAAATACAGGGTGTTAGCATCATTAATATTAACCCTGGAATTGGTGAAAGATAACTTACATAATTAAAATATGTTATTTGTAATAGTAAAGAAGTATTGATACGAAATTGAGTATAACTTATCCTCATCTACTACCATGATATATTCGTGTGCAATATGATCTCATCCGAGAGCTTTCCCTCACTTATATTGGTTATTATTCAATATAAGTCTTTATTGACTAAATTTAGTATATATTTAGTTATAGCATTGTAATCAATAATCAAAAAGTTAAGCACAGTAAAGCGAAGATACTGGAATATGACAATTTCACGTTTAACCACTATAATAATAATCTGCTTCAGAACCTTGTCTGTTTGGGTGTAGAGTAAATTATTATTATTTAATTATTTTTTAAATTAAATTAATTTTTAGATTATTTTTTAACAATTATCTCTATACTTATTTAAGAGTGTGGGATGATATTTTTTTTTTCCTTTTCTCACAAGAAGGGCAAACTGACCCTTTTTCCTTTTCCAGAATTGAAGAGCTGCCTAGGAAAACTCTATTTAGTGTGAATATGTTTTCCTTAATGCAATAAATCCATGTGTATTTTTATAATTTTGAAGACTTTCCAAAATAATATCATTTTTAGGCAATACTCGATTGAGTCAGAATTAACTTAATTTTGCGCTGCTTTATGGCACTTCCATAGATTTTCCAACAGAACCCCTTGAATTTATAAATTAACGAAATTTAATATTCTTTTGCTGTGTTTGTAAAATTAACTTTTTTTTTCGTCTACTAAAGAATACTTAAGCGAGGTGAGTGGCACTTCAGCTTTTGAGTACTTTTATTTAATTTTAATGCCTTTAATAGGATTTGCGCTGTGCTCGTTGACTGCTAGGAGTACTCGTAACAGGATTTGTTTGAAAGGCTTATATAGAACTTTATTTTAAAGCGACTTTATTTGTTGATATTAAGCCACAAGTGCAATTATTACAGATAATTAATTATGTTATTAATTTATTTAATATAATTAATTATAAAATTTAAATTCCATTAATTAAAACAGGAATCTAGTTCAAGGATCGCTATTTCGTTTCACTTTTTGTAGCATTTCAAGTGTTTGAAATTTTTCACCTTAAATTTAAATAGAATCTTCCCATCTTAACATATTCATGCCAGGCTCCCAAGGGCATACTTTACTTTTTCTCGTCATGTCCTTTGTCGGGTGCACATTTAAATGCAATGACACTAAGCAGCTAAAATTTTATCACAGTGCAAAATGTGACTTTAGACATTAAATAAAGGACATCACGTAAACGCTTTAAATATGGAGCACGTAACTTTTCATGGGTGCATGGTTAAAGCTTTAGACTTACACTTCTGTCGCATGGAAAAATTTAAGAAATGTGAAAATTACTTGAAAAATTGCTCTCGGTTTACCGAAACATTTGCATTGCAGAAAACTGTTTCGAAACAGAAAATTTTTTGAAAAGTTTGCAAATGTAAATTACGTTAACTTATTTCACAAACCAAATCTAGTAACTAATTTCATAGAGCAATGTCCTTGCAATTGTGAAGTACCAGATTTTATTTAGCTAGTAAACTACAAAACAAACCTTTACGGTTTTATTTAGTAATTAAATTAGAGTTTATTAAAACTACCAATTTAAGTAAATTGAATTACTTTTAGTGTTCGCATTCTGTTTGCAGTTGTCCAAACTTTTTCGACTGATTAATTTTGCACTAAATGCAATTTAGTTTTTGCCCAAAAGTTGAAACAAATTTTTGTTGCATTCACCAAAAGAAGTTTCGATATTCTGTCGAGCATGAATAAGTAACAGAACTAATGCTGTTTGGGTTTTGGAACTAGGAAAAAAGTTTTTTTCAACTTTCAAGTTAAACCAAAAAATTTCTTTGAATTGTAAAACCAAAGGAATGTGAAACTAGTATAAGGTAAGAATCATCCCACTTTAAAATGCAGGTATCTCAATGTATTTGTGTATGAAAAAGCAGTGCTAAGAGCTGAGAGTTTTAAATTACACAGAGCTTTAATAAGCTAATAGTAGTAAAATTAACAGATACTCGTAGCTTTTGTTATAAAGTGTGTACCCACACAACACTGAAGATGTAGCCAGAACAGGTGTTCAGGAATAAGAATTGAAATACTCGGAAAAGCACAGCTTTCTTTGAATAAAAAATATGCAATCGATAGTTGTGTCTACTTCAGCCTTGAAGGTAACTATCAAAACCATAGAATAACCATCCTAATCGATAGAGACACTTAATTCGCATTAGGTGTCTACAAGAAGAGTAGTGATGGAGTGTCTCGAAAAACTGTATATCCTTGGCCAAAAAAATCAAATATAGATCCGAAGTGCTTCGAGTAACATTGGAATTTTCGACAACAAAATTTCAGAAAAACTTGTCAGGAAAGGGACATCGAAGCTGCTTGTAAGCCCGGAACCGTTATGTGACTCAAGAGTAGATAATTTTTTGAACTAATTTTAAAAGAAGAAAAAAAAAAAGAAAAACCATATGGGAAAGATCTATTAGGACTATTACAACTGATATCGCTTATAAGGGTTATCAACCTAAAACAGTTTCAGGATTATGTACAGCTAAGTAAAAATAATTTAAGAGTCTTTACAGAAATTCAGTCAGGTCACTGCAGGTGAATTTATATCTCTTTATAATACTGGGAACTTACTCTAATGAAACTTGTGGGCTTTATAACGAGTAGAATGAAATCTCAAAATATATAAACCAATTGTCCATGCCACTGATGCATAAGCGATAGGAATACCTAGGTAAGCATTTCATTCCAAAGAAGATATAAAGTTCAGTATTATGGTTTCAATTCTATATACCGCAGGTATGTGAATATCCTTAAGCAAAATTTATAACGAACTCTTCATTCAGCTAGATTTTCTATTGGATCCATCGGGGAATGTGAATATCCTTAAACAAAATTTATAACGAACTCTTCATTCAGCTAGATTTTCTATTGGATCCATCGGGGAATGTTAATATCCTTAAACAAAATTTATAACGAACTCTTCATTCAGCTAGATTTTCTATTGGATCCATCGGGGAATGCTCAAAAGTATAAATATAAATAAACTAGCCAACAAATTGCGCTGAATTCTCATTTGGTTGTACAATACAATGCTACTAACCTGTAGAAAAATAATTGTATCGATATCTTAAACCTGCGTGTTTCAAATGCGATTCCGGGTACTTTTTATGCAGAAGGTATAACTAGAGTTCCTTTATGAGACCTATAAATACTATCAATCCTTTTATAATAATCTAAACCTACATATTATATTATTAAGAAGCTTTTGTAATCTAATACTAAACCGGAGATTGGAGAGTTTATAGCCGTCTTAGTGAATATATACACCTCTTCCCTTATCGTTTTCTAATCCTTAGCACAAGTTGAAACTTAAACTGGATTTGCATTTATTTACATATCTCAAACTAATCGTAAAAATTAAGTTTTACAATATTTGTTAAAAATTGTTGTTATCTAAGTTATAACCTCTGGCAAATAAATTCATAAAAAGTAAATAAATATTTTTGATGGCGATGTGAAAAAATTTTATTTGCGTATCCATTTATCGATGTTATTTATTTTCAATTATGTACATAAATAAGCAGACGAGTTTTGCGGTTTTCTATTTACAGAGTATTTGTTGTGTGGCTGTAAATTTTAATTATAAAATATTTACTTTAGTTAATATTTTAAAAATGATAAATATGTCTGAATAGGTCATTTAATAATTGAATTATTACTTGCTCAAATTTATTGATTTTTATCTACTCAATCCTCATATCTTTAATCCATTGACACATTTTTTACTTTAAATTAATCTTAATAGTATGTATACATCATATGTGTATTAAAAGAAAAAATGTAGGAGAGGGGCTAATTATAGAATAATGTTAAACATGCTATATATTTAAGCAGGATATCACAACAGAAGTCATCGAATGCAGATCGGTCAATGTCCTTACTGAGCAATCATCAAGAATGTAGATGGCAGTTTGCTCTTAAGACCATATGGATATAGTGAATCGTTTTTAACTTCCCATTTTAAATTACTTTATGCTTTTCTTGATAAGTTCTGATTGATTAGATTTACATTGGGGGTACTCCGATGGTATAGTCATAAGAAAGGGAGAAATAAATAGTGTTGTCCTAGCATGTTATGCTTCTATGAACATCTCGACGAGAAGCGACAATGAATTGACAAGCATTACAAAAATATTCTTTTAATAATACGAGTACTGTCAATAATTTCACAGTCCTAACCACCTTCGTAATACATTGTTATAATCTGTTATTACAAAACACAAATTATTTGCTGGATCATGAAGAGTGATCCTTGATCCTTTAGCTTTTATCAAGAGTAGTGATGCTAACCAGGAAATAATATTAATACGACTACTATATTGAAGAAAAATGTTAATAAATGAATGTAATTTTAATTGAAGGTGCATTAGCTATATATGGGACAGAAGTCTGGACGTTGTCTATTGCATCGATGAATAAACTCGAAAACTTTGAAATGCAGTGGTATTTCGGAGTGTCAACAAAGAGACAGAAACACTAGGGACAGTAAAACGACGAAAGTTGGAGTTTTTCGGTCATATTGTGAGGCATCCGAAGAAGTACCGGTTACCGAAATTTATCATTGAAGCCAGAATTGAAGGTAGACGTGACTCTGGGATACGAAAAGTATTATGGCTGAAGAATTTACGTCAATGGTTCAATAAAAGAAAAAGATCACTTTTTCGAGAGGATGTAGATAAAGTCAAAGTCGTAATCATATAAGCTAACGTTCGAAGCGGACAAGAGACCAAGAAGAAGAAGTAGAATTAGCTAAGTACCATCTTGATAGAGTAAAATATAGTCAACTGAAGCATATTCCAGTTTAAGTTAATCATACCACACTTCAGAATACTTATAAGCAGATATTTTAAAATTTACTTAATAAATGTATTTATGTATAAAAGCATTAAATTCCTTCCAAATAAAGTCAGCTTTAATATTAAAAGAGAAAAATTCTTTTTAAAAAAAATAACTGAAACTCATGATCTGAAATGACGTTACAGTCTGTCTGTGGCAGTTTCTTTCTGTCTGCACATTCACCTTAATAATTTTGCATTTCCGTTGGAGCGTGTTTAATGCAGAAAAGGCACAGATTACGACAATGCGACTTATGTGCCGTCTGCAGTGGAAAGGACTTGATTTCCTGTGATGCAATATTAAAATTACCTGGCTTTAAGTCTTTGATATCGTTTATATCTGAATAATTTGCATTTTTTAAATAAATTTTGAATTCATTTTATATACGATTGTTATTTTATCTTCTGAGGCGTTCATTTTAAGATTTTTTTGAGAAATTAGGGAATGTTTTTTAAATTATTGTGTTAAAGAATATTTAAGGGAAATTCGTAAGCGTACCAGGCAGAAAATATCTAAACTAACCAACTAAAAATAAATGAAAGGTTAAGATAAGCGCTGCGATAATATTATTATACTCAATCGGACGATGCTTTAAGACTCTGTGCAAATGAGCGACAAAAAAACGCACGACGTCGCGGCG
>NC_051846.1:184384796-184393412 GCF_002237135.1 Teleopsis dalmanni | reverse complement strand
TAACAATATTATATACTATATACTATATATCTATATATACTATATATATATATCTATATATACTATATACTATAATTTATATACTAAACTATAGTGAATCTATAGTAAATTTGACGGAGGGTACTCGACGCGGCCAAGGACGACTCACGTCTGTAATGGCTAACTGAATAAAGAAATATATATATAGTAAGTCTGTGAAAAATATATTTATTTAATATTTATTTATAAATTATTTTTGTCCCAATAAATATTCAGTTTGATTCATTCAGTGATTTCTTTATTTTTAAGTTAACACAGATTAATTCTTTCGGGATTATTTTTACCTGCATTTTCATTGAATTATCACAAGAGGGCGATTGTATGAATTATTAAAATGTGCTAAATGTTTAAATATTGTTTTTGTTTGATTTATTAAAATAGTTTTGCTGTCAATGACGTGCAGAAAATGTTGCTCTAATCTTATCAAAAGTTTTGTGAGACTTCGTGACAGCTAACAACATGTTAACTTGTCAGCAACAAAGGCCAATAAATGATTTATACTAAGGTATGCACACTACCAGCAATTGTTGCTGGCAAAACTTACTACTTAAGAATGTTGAGATTAAAAAACTTTTCCCACGTCATTTCCATATTGCAAGTTAATTTTAATTTCTGTTTTTTTTTTTTGAGATTTTATTGCAGGCAGTAATAAAATTCATCAAAATTATTGACATATCTCACTTTGTAAGCAATTTTATTTTTACTTTAGTTATTAAATAAAATTTTAATATAGTCATCTCAAGAGATATGTTTAACATGGCACTTTGGCAATAAGCTATTAAACAGTATTATATTGTAGTATAAATATTCATCAAAAGCTACAAATGATATGCTAAGAGACCTTAGAATAGATCCAGTCAAAAAATACATGTAGGACAGAGCCCTGAAGCTATATGCGAAAACCGAAAGACTGCCCTACTTAACACTATCTAATCTCATAGTAATCACTAACCACACGGGGAGGTACGCAGATCTTAGAACGGTCACTGAATAATAAGAAAGATTGTGAGTAAAGAAATTAGTCAGTGAAATGGGTGCGACTCTGCAGAAACGCCCCAGCTGTCAAAGAGTAAAAGTGCCCAGATGCACTAACTCGGAAAAGGCTAAAAAGCTAAGATGATATTTGGTAGTACTAGTTTAATTGTATATCATGAACTATGATTTATATAATGTATTGTGTGTAAAAAATAACTTACAAACTTAGCTATAAGCGTAGCTTCAGTTGTATGCATTGAAAAGGATAATGATACTGCTGATATGTTTGATTGTCAGTGATAAAATAATGTCTTTTTCTTAGAAGTACACCACTGCAAGGATGGAACAAACTCTTAACTTACTTCGCCAACCTTTCATCGCGTTGCAGTCCAATGCAGCTCTATGTATTCTCCATGCTGCGTGCGCCCCATTCTCAGTTTCACATATCAAGTGCGGTTAGTGTTCCATCGAGGCTTATAATAAAATTATACTTATATATTATAGTTGCGTAATATATAATAGTGAAGTTATATAAAAGGCTATTTTACCTCTTTCATTGCCGGTTGACTTTACTTTACTGTTAGATCATAATATAGAAACATGTTCTATGTGACAACCCATGAGTGCCAGGTAGGTGGAGGCTCTGCAACAGCATGGAATGAGCCCAACAAGTAATTCATAGACATATTCTATATTAAATACAATTACACATGTGGCTTTTTGTTCTTTCTCTTAGGGGCTAGCGGTATACAGCACATTCCTACGAGTATTCCGCCTGGTGAATATTTCTGCTTAAAACACTGTTTAAAGTAGAGCTGCAGAAGTGGTAGAACTTACATATTTCTAGCATTATGAAATAAACTCCAGTTCTTGTTCCACCTTATTGAAGCCTGTTCACTATCTATCATTACGAGTAAGAACATGTAGTAAAAATGGATTACAAATACTGTTTATAAGTAAAAATAGTTACTGAACAGGGTTGAATTGAACTTTCATTGCGTTCAAATCAACTCTGCTTCACAATCTCTTCTTGCAACTTCTTCAGTAGTAACTATTAGAGCCCCTGCTGAACAAAATAATTTACCAAGTAATATTCCATTGTGCTAAAAAATTTGTATAAAAAAACTTCTTTATAAAAACTTTTATTTTTAAAATATACAATATGAATGCATAATATATAAAAAAAATCTGAATTTATTTATAAACTAACATATTTTTTGATAATTATAATTTAATGATTTAAGTAAGGAAAAATATTTTAATTTAATAAATAAAATATTCTTGCCTGCTCCTTCCAAACCCTAAAGGTGGGTTCTACACAAAATAAAATAAATGGTATTTTTTGTTGTATTTATTTACCTTTACTTAAAACTTTTCTAACCTAATTTTGGGATGACTGAGTTTTAAATGAACTTATCTATGTTGACTAAAACAATTTGAATATTTATTTAAAGCATCTGATACCAAATTGGAAATGTCACAAATGAGTTTGAAAAAAGTTTTAAATTTCCTCAGTATGGCATTTAGATTGAAAATCAATAAGACAATATGCGAGTATAAGAAAGTAAAAATTTAATATTGGAATATTTTTAAGCAATTAAATATCTAAGAAGTGTTATGGAACTAAGTGTTTTAATTAAGATTTTAAATTGATAAATAAATTGTTTAAAAAAAAAAATAGTAGTCACTTTTTTTTTAGAAGAAATTAGAAGAAATGATAAAGAAGTTTCTTGGAAAAAGAAGCGAAAATATGGTTAGTTACATACTTGAGCCCCTTCTGATTCTTAGCTGAGATATATGGTGTCAGAGACAATAGCAGATACTAGAACACCATACACTGTTCAAATATTTTCGAGTGGCTGTGAGCTCGAGCCATTTACTCCAACTTAAAAATGCTTGAATCTTCGTGCAGCACTACTCTCTGAGCTTTATTAGTATTTTTCAGCTTTTGTTTATTTATTCTTTTAAATGGATTAGTTAATATGATTTATATATAGTTTAATTATGAACACATGATTTTATAAGTGCAACTATGGTATGTATGTACGTATTGTATCTTTAATGTTCAAAATAATTGCAATGATTTTTTATTTATTTTTAAAAATGTTATAATTAAGAAATTTCAAAGAATTTATATCCGCTTATATGTGAAAGTAGATACAAATAAATATTTAGATATTTCATAAGTAACTCAAATAAGTATAATACCATAACACATGAAATATAATTATCAGTTGCAAACGGAAATAAAAAGATGTTGCAAAAGTAATATTTATACTTTTTTGAAGAGTACGAAAGATATATAAAATAAGTATTGCAATCTTATTTCAGTATAAAAAAATAAAAAATAAAAATAAGAAACAAAAAGTACCAAAACTACTTAACAGAACGTAGTTGAGTGAATCCGCCTTAGTTAAGAACACACCAAACCTACTTTCTATCTGAAAGATGTTTGTAAATAAAGTCAGCCAAAAGCCAAGAGGTGTTGGCAAATATTTCAAAATTATCCGAACAAATCTGCCAGAAGAAGGCGGAAAAGTGCGGTTGCTATGATGAAATGAGTTGAATTTTATTAGAAATACTTTCCAGCAAAAGTACATTGCATAAAAGGATAATGTGCTGAGAAGATAAAACTTACAAGAACAGCAAAAGGTACGAGTATCTAATGGAATTAGGATACGCCAAAAATGTGTAGGAGGGTAAAACACAATACAAATAAAGAAGTAATAAAAAATATAGAACAAAGTAATAAAACCGATAAAGAACAGAGAAAGTAAGTAGAGAATGGGAAATTATTTAACATAGCATTTTTTTTTAATCTGTATAAACAGCTAAAAAATACTTATAGTAAATTGAAAATTTATAAAAGTAAAAGCTAAATAAAAAATGTAAAAATAAAAGACACTTGAAAATTTATTTATTTTAAATCATTGGAAATAAAGTATATCTAAATTATTAAAATGATATCTGAAAACATGTCTCTATCTGTACAGAACTTAATAACCAGATCTTATGAACAGATATCGGACAGATTTGTTGGTTTACTTATTTCTGCTCTTGACGTTTTTGTAGAAAATAGTGTAGCAAAGTCAGTTAAGTAACTAAATATTACTGAACAATCAATCCAAAGATACATCAATCCGTTAAGATTGGTGTTAGATTCGTTGACACAGACTAATCATAATCGAAAAAGGAGTCAGACATAATTATCGAAAAGCATAATATCTGCAACACCTATAGAGATGGGACTAAAATGACAGAGGCTTACAAGCTGTCATCTCTCAAAAATCTCTCAAAAATGTTAAGCAATGTAAAAGATAGATTGGCTCAGAGACGTGCTCTATATATATATTGGGTTAGTGGTCATTCAATCGTAGAGGGAAATATTTAACAATGTTGCTTAATTTGGCGCTAAACTTGCCCAGTATCAAAGAGACAACATACTCAGTACTCTGCGTGTTATATATAGAAAAATATATGAATATATACTGGAAAGAACAAATACAGTAAAATCGCAGATATTATGTGCAACCTTATATTCAATAAAAAATGCACTAAGATCCATATTGAATGCCAGAAAAACTTGCAGAATTGTTAGACGTGATACCAGCAAAAGTATTCGATGTTGTTTGGTTTCATGTAAAAGTAGAGCACTAAGAGTAGTATAAGTTAAAGCTGAGAGGCGTCGAAAGTTGATTTTATATGCTTGCTGGTTGAACTCTTTACGGAAATTTGATTTTGCACTGAACTATTATTGGAAATAAAAAGTGAATCTAGTACTATAATCTCAAGTACAAAAAATAGTATATCAATCCCGGCCAGTTATCCAAATCAATGCTAAGGCGGAAAATATATGGTGGTAAGGGCATGCTCTCCTTTTATTGGATTGAGAAATGTGTCATTGAGTATAAGCTGTTAAAATTTAGTGAAGCTGTAATGATAAAACTGTAAATGTAAATAAATTAATTACTTGAAGGAAGGAATGGCTATTGGAATATGTATAAGGTATGACTATAGACATGAATCCCGTGATTCATTCGACAAGAATTCGTTATATTCATCACAACCGCAGGTTACATGTGTTTGTGGCGATGAAAAGCTATTTCGCTTAACAGTGAATGGAAAGTTTTACCTCTATCCTCATATATCTTAAACTTTATTCTAAGTAAATTTCTCAATTAAGACCAAAATGCAGTATCTGAAACAAGATGCGCTTCAATTTAACATTGGCTCGATTTATTCTTGACCTCAAAAGTTATTAGTTTTTTTGCAAGACATCTATAAGTTGACAGCAAGATTGGATAATACGTGGCGTCTGGCGTATAAAACCCGAATACATTTTTTGTTTAAAAATTATTGAAAACAATAATTCCAATAAATTAGCAGTTACTACTAACATATACAGTAATCTCTGTATACCCCGTATACACACGTGCAAAGGTACGCAAAGGTAATTATGAACTGTACAAATCCCCGCGTTATATGGGGGATACCCCTTATTATACGGGGATTGAAATCTCGTAATATGAAAACGCGTTATAAGGGTATGCGTTATAGAAGGGATTACTATATATTTTTATTATTATTATTAAGACATATGTTATTATTTAAAACCTTAAGATATGAATAGGTAAGAAAGATAAACTCATTTAAAAACAATACGACAACAACATAAAGTTTACCTTACCACATATTATTATAATAAACACATTAATTTAAAGGCTATTAAATAAAAATTTATTTTTTATTATTTTTATTTTATACGAGAATTTTAATATATAAATAAACGCAATCATAGTATCTTAACTTACAACGAGCACTTCACCATTACCATTCAAAAGCTTGGAATACTCCGAAAGCTCTGCAGGTGATTTAAGTGATTAAGATCGTATAAAAATATGAGTCTTTATTATTATTTTTAAATAATTTTTTATTAATAAGTAATTGTAATCTACTTTTACGAAACAAAAGACGACTTAACCACATTTTGCTATTTGCTCGTGTAGATCCCGTGAAAGCATGGAAGTAAACAAGGCTTATCATATGCAGTAATGAAATATATAAATATTCGTTTCCGCTGGTCTGTCCGTAATATGCAAAAGGATAATTAACTTAATTATATGAAAGTAGAAAATATGGTAAATATGGCAGCGTTGAGTGCTCATTTGCATTTGCTGCAAGAATAAACTGCAATGGCTGAGTCCTTTATGCAACTTTAAAAAATCCCGCTTTATTTATGAAAATTAATTATAAATTTCTTCTCTCACTAAAAATGAGTTTATAATAATGTTGCATGCTTAATTTTAAATTATAATGAATGTTTAATTTTTGTTAAAAATAGTTAAATTTGTTAAGAATATTTTAGCAGAAATATGTGTAGAATGTGAAAGAATAGAAGACTTATATGAAAAGTTTTGATTTCTTATGCCGACATTAAATTTTGTTCATGAAGTTTGAAACTTTTAAACCTTTTTCAATTTCAGGTAATTTATTTCCAAACTTTTTTCACATAAATCCATGCTATAAATATTATCATTGCAGACTCTATTTGTACGCACGTCAAGTAACTTAATTGTTTCGACTTAATATTTTATCTATTTTACTGTACCCGAAGTCTATTGGTCTGTTGAATAGAGGACTAAAAAATTGGGTAAAATATTTTGTTAAACCTATGAACTTGCAGAAAATTTCTAAATTAACACAAGGGAAAAAATGTTTCATTGTGAAGTCAAATATGTGTTTAAAATGCAGAAGATTTAATCATGTGAAATTACAATTTATACAAAAAAAAAAAAAATGGGGAATATTGATTAATAAGCAATGAAAAATATATACTTTTTACATATTAAATAGTTTAAACTCAATAAAGGAGTATGTTTGCTTTCTCCAATATTTTATGTCTTATGTTATATTGTTTTCACGTCATTAAGACGGTATTGACGACTTAACCCGGTAATGCGGTGTTAAGTGCTCTTATAACGGCATAACTATATATTATGACGGTCTTATCTCTCATTTCTAGTAGTTTAATTAAGTGCTGCGACATTTTCAAAGTCTAATATGCAGGCATCACAAAAAATGTATTGAAAATTAATAATAATAATTAATATTAATAATAATAACTAACCACAAAAGCCGTAATACAACCACAGTTAAAAATAAAGTCAAAATTAAAAAATTACCTTTTTCGTTTATTGTATCATTCATCAGACAAATTTATTCTAACGATCTAGACTCTACGACTAAGTTTATCTCAGCAAACACACGAACAACCCGTAAACGTGACAACATCTAAGATCTGAACGCCCATAAAGATAGCTCTTTTCGATAAATACTATTCCATGAACGGCTTCTGATCCCCTAACAGAATTCTTTATTCACCTTTTATTTTTCCGGTAAGAAGTCAGATTCGAGATTTATTTTGTTTTTGATATACTATTTTTAATATTTTTTTAGATTTCTTTTGTCGTGTTGGTAAATTCATATCTGCTCGCCCCCTACGATGTCTGTCATGATGGTGTAATCTGTAGATGCTTGGAAAATCATGACACCAGGGACTTGGTTTAGGTGTTCTTTATGAACGAAATTGCGCTAATTCGACACGAGTTTGCCTATGATTCATATCATGTCCTAACTATCATCATAATTATAGTATAACAATTTCTTGAGCGAACTGTTTCAGATTTGTAAGAGAATTGTAGTCATTGAAGGCCTGTGGTAGAAACGAGGCAAATCAACTACTATGTGATGGATTCCTACAAGTCTTATGTATTATTCAGTCATTGAATTATATGTTTAGTTTTAGATATTCCATTTAACAATAAATATTGTTTAACAACCATTGACTATGTTAATACCATGAAAACATATTAAAAAAAATTGTTACATATTTACGCATTGAAGTTTCTTCAATGATGGGACTCAATTTTGCTTGGTTGATATATCAGTAAACAAAATTATCGAACGAAGAGTAGGCCATAGACCATTGCACTTACAAAAGTCATTGTATGGTGTGGTGCTTGGTTTGGTGGGCCCGTACGTTTTCCAAAATAACGAAGATGTTATATTTATCATACTAAAAAAAAAATTTGTTTTACAATTCACTAAATTTTTGTATTATGTTTAGAAATACCAAGTGGGGATTCATTTCCAAATACCCCAGAATTCATCAACTGAATGTTAAACAAACCACACAATAGGAATTATTATAGCTTTGTTGTATGAGAAGTTTTCGGATATATAATTTCTCATTTTAATGATGTGAATTGTTAACCAATATCGTGGAATTATGCAAAGGGTCTTTTCACTGTGAGCAATTCTCAAACTTACAATGTATTAAAAATGAACATCCGCCAACTAATGTATAAATTATTACCAACTATGTGCCAATAAGTCATGAAATGTAATCTTAAAAACGGAATAATGTAAGATGATCCCTGTAGAATATCTCAATAATAAAATATCTGACATCTGAAGCCTAGTGTAGCAAGATCCAAACAAGATACTGAACTTATATGAATTTGGTTGAAATTTCAATCACAAGTGTGTATCTACACCTGTAGTGTATATTTCCAAGTGTGTAGAATATATCTACATTCTTTT
>NC_051846.1:184375549-184384696 GCF_002237135.1 Teleopsis dalmanni | reverse complement strand
AAACCACTGTATGGTCAGTCCAATAATCTTTCTGTTATAAAAAAAAAAATTGTATTCATCATTATCATGTGTTGATGTCATGTTATATCTATTTTACTATGATTTCTAACAAAAAAATAAAATGCTTATGTTTAATGTAGAGACTACATGAAGGAGAACAAACTATATATTTATACGTACTTTTTCAAGCTCAAAAATATTTATGAGCTGTTAACATTCTCTAGAGGATATATACAATTTTTTTAAGAACTTCAAAACTAGAACAATTTTTAATGTCTCTACTAGAAAAAATTAAAAACACTTACATACTGTTGAATATAAAAGAGTAGGTATGAATATAACGTGGGTGGGTGTGCGAAGTTCGCAGAGGGCGCAGCCCCCTAGTTTAACTAAAAGTAAATATTTGTATATATAAATAATTTTTTTCGTTGTGAAATTGTCCATACAAAAATATATAGCTTTGTCATTATAATATGAAATTAATTGAATAATTTTGGTCAATATAACTTGACGAAACCATTCAAAAAAAAAATGAATATAGTTATACTTGAACAAAATATCGAAATAGCTTAGAGCAGCTGTCAACCTAAAACGATGTAAGGCTTTTATGTCACTAAGTAAAAGTAATTTAATAATCACTACAAGAATTTTGATAGGGCATTGTATGTTAAATTATCATCTTACTTATAGGTTTACTACGGAAGGGAATAAGACCTCTAAAACTTGCTGGGAGTTTCCTTCGCACTGACACAGTTTATGAAATAAAGCACTTTATTGTAGGTTTAATAATGAATATTTCATAAATATTGGATTGGAAGAAATACTCTGAATCCATAGACAGTGCACAATTATTCTCTAGATCCTTTGTAAAATTCCACAAGAAAATAATATTAGCTTAATGAATACATTTAGTCGATTTGTATATCAATTTTTTGAAACATTTCTAATTCTTATATTCATAAGCATCAGGAGGAGAATACTAGGTTGGAATTTGTTATATCGCATAATAACCAAAAACTCTTAACCGATGATATTTTTGAATCTATACAAAAAGCTGAATATCTTTTATTCAATTAAAGTTGACGTGTAGAGCAAAAGATCTGCTATAGTCACATTACTCTGTCAGTACGGAGTCAGTTTTACTTAAAGCGCCTTTTTATTTGGCTGTGTATGTATATGATTTTGTCCTTTCAGTTGGAGCTAAATAAAGGCCTCTAAATTTGTTAGTGTGTTTATGTACGAAATCGTCTATTAAGGTAATCGAATGCAGCTTTGTACATCTTCCCATCACATCTAACAGTAAAAGGCAGATTGTAGAGTTTTATCAAACAATGCATTTGTTATTTATCCATCAAAACTCATTGTAACTAAAAGTCATGAATTGCAAGTAGCACTGATTGAACAGAACTGGCCCCCAGTGACTCTTTTCTATTTTGAAAGTTGAAAGATTGACTATGAAAGCAACAATGTTTTTGCAAAGAAAAAGCAAATTTCGCCGTTCATAAATATTTTGAACACCTTAACGCAATGCACAATTTACTCGTATAGATACCAATTGGAGTATCGTTGGGAAATGTTTATCAAGGAGATAGATTTAGAAGAAAAATGAATAGTAAAATATTCAGAATAATTCTTTCTCTTTTTATACTAAAAAATTATTTAAAAATTTCCTTATAAACATGCTTACAATTTGAATATAATCTTAAACATATGTAAAACAAATCCAATAGAATAAAATATTATCAATTAGTCTAAGTGTTTCTGTGACTTCGAATTCTCATTGGGTTCCAATGTCTGTAGCAGTCTATACGTCCAGTCTTTTCCATTTATTTATAACTTACAGAGCTAAGCATATCGTGATGTGACTGTGAATACATTTTTGATTGGGCTTTTTAATATAATAAATCAAACTATCTTGTGCTTGTTTTTTATATAAAGAATGTCAGTTAGGGATCCTAACAATCAGTTAAGTTATGTTATATAACTATATTTCATGCTACTTCTAAAGTTTTAAGCGATTGGCCACAATTCTAAAAGAGAATCACAATTGTTGAGTTTTTAAAAATTTTAACGTTCGCGACTTCGTACACAAACTGGTGGGATTGAAAGAGAAAATCGCGATATAACGACTCCATTTTAAGACGATGAAAATCTTCTTTCAGCAATTCAATGCATTGTGTAGCAAGTCGTTAGCAACTCGGCCAAATTGCATGAATCACATTTCGAATTGTTTCCGTACTTACCGTATTCACCTGTGTGATTACTACCTCTTCTCAGACCTCAACAAAATAAAAAATACTTCAGGGAAAGAGATTTGATTCCAAAGAAAAAGCGATTGCCGAAACTGGGACATATTTTAAGGTCAAAGATTAATTTCTCTACAAGAGAGGTACTTAAGGTTTCGGAGAAGCGCTGAAATGTTGATGTCTCTTTTGACGGAGACTATGTTATGTTGATGGATAAAACTGAATGTTTCCAAAAAGCCAAAGATAAATCATGCTATAAAAGAGGTAACGTAATGTTAGAGATGCGCTAGAATAATCGTTTTAATATTAAACGAGACTACATTGATCTATAAAGTAGTATCATTGAAATATTGTTTTATAGGTTGCCCTACGGATTTACCAAGCGATGTGTTATATATATTACACATTTTTTTATTAACGTAATTTCATTATTGTTATTATTATAGTTCTTATTTATTAGTTAAATAAGAATTTTTGAATATTTCATTTCGTTCTTGGTTTTTTTTTCACTATTCGATAATTGTGTCGCTATAGTGTAAACACTTGTGCTATTCTCACTAAATATGCTGCGTTAGTTGTAAAGTATACTATATACATAGTACTATACGTATTCCAAAAATGCCAATAAATTGCTTTTACCTAATTTATGCCGGTAATTCTTAAGTTCTTCTATGACTAAGATTATTAAAATGCTCAAGAAAATCGGTCTTCAGTTAAATAATTATTTTCGTAATTTTAATATCTTGTTTGTAGTCTGTTTTCTTTACGCTATCTTTATATACACTTTCTTATTTTCCACAAACCTAATGAGCTCATCTAAACGAACCTAAATAAACTTTACTCGTATTTAATGTATGAAGAGCAACAGAATTAAATAATGAACAGTGCAACAAACAAATAAACAGAAAAATCCTTCCCCCTCTGCGAGTACAAGGACCCAAATTGACTACAGACACATTAAATACAAAGCAAATCAACTAGAAGAATGGTGCCGTCTACAACTACACAACAACAAAGTCTACAACAAAATCTACAACAATGCAAAAACACAATAGTAAATTTAGTACGGATGTGTTGTCTTTGCCGGGCTGTGTTGCCATATCTACAGAATTGACTGCGGTCGTTGCCGCCTAAGCTATAGCATTAATCGCTTCCACCTACGCTTGACTGTATTCGTACACAAGTGCCTCAGTGCTTTAGTGCTGTAGCAATATGGCAACCCTGACAGGCTAATAAGACAAAGCCGACACAAATACTGTGCCGACATTGCTTACTTGAAAGGAAGGAAACAAGTTGATGCCTAATCGATTTAAAAATGAAATGTCCTTAAAGTTGGAAACGACTTTGCATGCACGTTAAGAAATGCTTAGACGCTAAGACAGATTAAGGCAAAGTGGAAAATGACGAAACACGGCTGTTATATAAAAAACTGTTCGATAAAGAATTTAAACTATGTTGTGCTAGTTTATCAGCATTTTTCTATTTTTATATCCTTTAAGGAATAGTTTACTTAAAAGGTTTTCGAATTGTGTTTCTTGCCGTAGTCAAGTAGAGAAAAATATTTAAAAGTTGATGGGAGAAAAGTTGGTTCGTGCGAAAATTTAATTAAAATTTATAAAGAATCTCAATATTGTTTAGTTTTTTCTATAGAAAACTTAATGTTGCGAGTTTTTATGTAGGATTTATCCTTATATGGAAATTTAATATTCATAAGTTTATTCTATTTTAGACGGAATGAAAAATAAAAAAATAGTTTATTGTGTTTGCATAAAAGAACATATGCAAAACCAGTAGAATATTATTTCACATTTTCTATACAAGCTAAAAAACTAGTTCAAACTAACTAATAAATAGTTTCGAAATATATATATTTGCTTATACTATTATTTCTAATATACATAATAAACTTGTAGGAATTTATTTAAACACATTAATTCAAGCATAAGAGATTAAATAAATGAGTATAGGTTAATAATAAGTAAATAGTTTAAGTTAAAGTACCGGATAGCTTAGGACTTACTCTAAAGTGGACTAATGATATAGCAATAGGACAATGTATCAATGTTTCATATAATAATATATTATTTAACACGTCACTTCGTCATTCCATAATGAGCTACTTGGTTTGAAACTTGCAAATTGACATACCATAAGTGAGAGAAGTAAAATAGAACTGATAGATATATAACGATAAAAATAAGTTTAATAAAGGATATTCTAACATATAAGATATTCTAATATATGTTAACAATAAGTAAGTAGTTCAAGTTAAAGTACCGGATAATATTAGATTTACTCTAAAGTATCTCTAAATAGGAACAATAGGACAATATATCAATGTAACATATAATAATATATTATTTAACACGTTACTCTGTCATTCCATAATGACTTACTTGGTTTGAAACTTGAAAGTTAATATAAATGAGAGAATTATAATGGAATTAATAGAACTGATAGTACTATAAAGATAAAAAGTCAATAATAAAGTATATTCTAAAAAATATATTGGAAATTTATGTTCATTTGTATCATCAGAAAAAAGTTGAAACTTTTTATCTAATTTGTTTGTTATTATTTCTTAATATTAAAAGAGTAAAACAGCTTGGGTATGATGAAAGAAATTTTCTCCCTTTAGACCAAAACATATCAAATATTAACAGTGTAACATATTTCAGAAATATTGAGGAATATACTATAGAATCACTAAATTTTTACTACTTATGTGAAGTTAGATTAATATTTAAGAGACGAGCACGTCCTCTACTTCGGAGGATAAAGAGATACTAACATGAACAATATACTTGAGGTTATATCAGCTATAAAAGTCAGTCAAGTCACTCAAGTCACGGAGATCATATGAGTCCATTGTAATATTGCTTAAATGGGATTATTACTGTTTTCTAATTCTGGAGAACCTTATAAATTATACCATAAGTGTGTAAGCCAAAGACTTAATAACCGATAAAATGTGCTATGCTCTTGGTAAGAGTTGAACAGTTACAGAAGATGTGAAAAGTTATAAATTTTTAAGGTTTGTAAACTTGTTATTTCATTAACGTATTATAAATACTTTTAAGAATATTATTACTGGTGTAGATCACCTATTTATATGACGGAAAACAATCGCAAGTTTTCTATCAAATAAATTCGATAATTATAATATATGGTTCATTAAATTGAAAGTAAAAGAAAGCAAAATAAAATAAATAAAAATTTATTTTACTTTGTTATTTTTTAAATGTCATCAAAAGATCATTAAAGTTTAATAAGCGAAAAGAGATAGGTTCTGACAGAAAACATCATTTAAAATATGTACTACAAGTAAATGTACATATTTCAGATACACAATATTTAATATATTATACTAACACAAAAGAATTATAATTAAGTCCCCAAATCAGTAACTAAAGTGATTAAGTCACACTCTTACATATCAAGTCATTATAACTTCAAGATACTATTATGTTTCATTGAAACACAAATGTAAGAAAAATAAATTGCTAAGTAATCTCTTTCACTTCACTTACTCATTAGGCCAATGCTCAACTAAGTTCATAAATACATATTGAAAAATAGGCAACAATCAAAGTGCCAGCTAACAATGATAAAAATAAGTGAATCGAAAACAACAACAACAGTATTAAAAATCACACAAAAAATTCATTTTAAAAATGAATGTTTTACAGAAAACCTCTGTTATGTATTTTTCATGTCGAAAGCTCTATACCACAAAAAGAACTACTAAAATGGACGACGATCGAGAAAACGACGAAGTTATTTCTAGCATTAAGAAAATTTAAAATTAATTTAAAGCATTAAATCAAAATTAAAATAATAGATATTGTTCTAAATTTTATATATTATTTCTTTGCTTCATCAAGTAAAAAATTTATCTTGTGAACTAGTAAAAAGTATCTTCAATTTTTCATTTGCTTGCACTCGCAAAAGTTTTAAGAAACATCAAAAAAAAAGTATAAATAGTTTCAATTTGAAACTTTCATGGTGTTTATATCCTTTGAAGTACATAATGATTTAAAATAAATCCATTTGCACCATAAAGCTTCTTAGTAATGTTTTATTTATTATTCTAGCCAATAAGAATAAAAATAAGGAAAAGTTCAATATCAATTTTATATATTTCTTAGTGTCAACTATTTGCAATGTCCTTTTTCACACTTTCGATAAGGAAAACAAACTAAAACTGGGTTCCTTCATCCCGTTGCACAATTCCATTTCAAATGACAAAAAAGTTTGTTTACAAAGTGAAAATGGATGGGAAGTAACCGATAGGATACAAAAGCGATTTTCGATAGTAGCGCACCATTGCACATCTGTCCTGCAGTTTGCGGTACTCTACTTTACATTGTCTGTGATCGTAAATGTGACAAAAAATTAAATTAAAAGTCGTTTGGAACTATTTTTCAAACTCTTAGCGGTTGAATATGTGCCACCAATTTGCGGTTTAACGCCATCAACACATTTTCTACATAAACCTCTATGTTTTCGTTTCCTATTGTGTGGCGTAGTGTCCTAGCTGATTATTAAGTTATAGCCTGCATAACAATTACCGGAACTTCTTCTATTGCTTACATCCTTTCCACCATCAAAATATATAAATTTTTTGTTGGTTCGTTAAATTGCTTTATAAGTTGACTATGGACGCAATGAGGTCAACGAAACGGAATTGTAAAAACAAAAACAATGAGCCAATCTGGCAACTATAGTACAGAGCAATGAAAAACTACAGTTTTTCCGCTGGACATGACTTGTTTATATTTCATTTTATTTTCTAAAATTTATATATTTTTAGTGCGACTGAATGTTATTTGAGCCAGTGGCAAAATCCAGTATTGAAACGGTTAACTCAAGTGCACATAAGAGCTTTAATATTTGCAAACAACACCCTGGCAGCACATATCCTTGAAATATTTATTATTTAAAAGCACTTTAAAGACTTTAATAGCATAATTTTATGTTATTAATTTATAAACAATTTTTTAACTTATTTTAAATTGCTAATATAATTGTGGAGAAGGAGATAATATTATACATTTTGTACACTCAAAAAAATAATTTGGTTTATTTAATCAGATTTTAAGTAGACCTCAGGTCAAAATATTCTTACTCGATGCATTAGATTGGCTCAACCACATCTTGGCTTTTATATCTTCTACACCACATAAGCTAAAACTTTTCTAATAAAAGGATCAGGTTAATTTACATAGTATGTGGTTAGAGCATATTTTTCTGAGTGGAGTTTTAAATATTAAAATTCAATAAGTTAAGTTAGATAACTTTCTTGATTTAATTAAAGCACAAAGTATTTTGCCTGTTTGACGCAGATTAGCCTAATTATTGAAGAGTACCTGATTACTGGCTATAGACACCCAGAAAGAAGGAAGGAGTTTGAAGCTTAAGGCTTAGGCTTAACATATACCAATATTAATGTAACGTCGTTTAATAAGATAAAATTTTTTTAAATTACTGAAATTATTTAAAATACACAACAGCTTTTTGTTCTTCCTTACGAATTAAATTTCTGTCTATTTGCTAGCTTGACAAGGTCAGAAACTGTTGTCATGGCTTTGCTGACTTAGTGCAAAGCAGGGATACTCTGTAACATCAATCAGTTTCCTCTATCAGTTCGGAGAGGGTCTGAAATTGCTGTAATAGCATTGCTGAGTGTGAAAACAGTAGTAACTACAAGATTCATCTACTTCTAGACGCAATAAGACTGTTACATCAAACAATTTCTTCTTATTGATATGGTAGTGAGGTTCAAGATGAAATGTCAGATAATTCCATTCCAGTATCAGTTTAATTTTGCTGAGATAGTAATCTTACTTGTAATTACGATTCTTAATTTAGCAGCTATATTTGTGCCATGTGTTGCATACGTACCTTCTGCTCAAAAAGTATCCGGATTTTGTTGTTTGTTAACTACTCCTTAAGTAATAGACCTTTTTCAAAATTTTTTTTGTTATATTGGTACACCGTTTCTTGACATATGGCACAAATTAAAGCGCCATCTGTCAATTAGTTTATTTACAGCAGCTGTTAATGTGAGACTACTTCAAGTGCATTTAGCGATTTTTACTATGGAAAATTCTAGTTGTACGCGATTTTTTGACCAAACAAGGCACCACTGTCATCGCTCTGGCACCATATTCACTAGATCTGGATCCGTGCGACTTTTTCCTGTTCCCGAAACTCAAATTGCCTCTTCGTGGTAAGCGTTTTGAGTGGATTGAATCGGTAAAATAGAATTCGTCGAAGGAACTAAAAGCCACACCTGCACGGGTCTACGAAAAGTGTATAGAAGATTGGGTTAAACGTTGGCACATGTGCATCGCTTCAGAAGAGCATATTTTGAAGGAGTTTAAGTAAATATAGAATAAAATTTATTTTTGTGTGTTTTATTTACAAAATCCGAATACTTTTTGAGCAGAAGGTATATTACTCAATCGTTAATTATAGTCTTGCTTGTGAATTGGCTAAGTCTACGATAAGGGTTCGATCAGCAAAAGTTCAACTAAGAATTTTCCAACAGCATCGTTTAGAATAGCTCTACTTGCTATTGACACACCAACGATTATTGTTTATGATACTTGGTCAACAGAAGTCTTGAAAAATGTTTAGAAAGGACGATGTTTTGTTTATAAGATAATAAAATAGTTGAGTTGACTCTCAAACTAAATTGTTTATTTCACAAGGATACGAATCATGTGTATTGTAGGGAGCTTATAACAATACTTGTTATTCAATAAGAAAGTTTAAGTTAAAATCATTAATGTTTTTAAATTTTTGAAACATTACAAAATTCTTTTTCAAAACTGAATAATATATTTTTTATTTAAACATTTCTTGCAGTTGACAATTTAACAATAAAATAAAGAAT
>NC_051846.1:184362445-184375449 GCF_002237135.1 Teleopsis dalmanni | reverse complement strand
TTATAAAAAATTCATTAAACCCTATTTTACTTAGAAGTATTTCCTACTGTAGCTGGAGCAAACTATACTGGGCCACAAAATGTCTTAATAATTTAATTTAAAATTGTAATGTATACATCTTTAGTCGATTTCTTTACCTTAGACTCTCGTAGTCTTAGAGCAGTTCTGGCAGCACAGCCTTGAACGAACACTTGTAGTGGTAGGAGTGTCATAATTAAGCCTTTTTGGGGTATTTAAACTAAAGTTTTTAAGGTAACCACGCTAGTCACTGTTTAGGTTTCATTATGATTCTTAAACAATAAACTACTAAGGAATATGACCTTGTTAAATGGTAAGTATATATCATATACTATTGTTACCTTGTTACCGATTGTTACCGTATTACAATCCCCATCATTCATGAAAGGTTTAGTAGAAGTCCGTCTCTTAGTTTTTTCTTCAAAATTACTCCTCCAATTCGGTTTGGAGTCGAAAAGCACACCTAGTTACTTTGACTTGAAGGAAAGACCTAACGACTGATCTTCTTAAAGTAAGAAATTCGAGTTAAGGTTGCAGTAACCCGTCTTTGTTCAGGACTTAAGAGTTCTTTTGGTTTTGAGTAGAATGGTTAACTGACTTTATGTTTTAGCTCTATCATGCTTTACATTTAAGAAAAGGAAATTCTCCATGCGAAGTTTTTCTCATCAAATGATCCCCATCTTACAAAATACTTTTTTATTTCTTTCAATAAAATGTTTGAACGCTACCTCTGTGTTGTCCTATTCTCTCTTTACACATTTTTAATAATCGTTTAAAATCTTAAAGATATTTTCTATGAAGTAACATACATATTTTATGTTTAGTTTTAACATATAAAATTTGTTTAGTGAACATCGTGTCCAACTTTATAAAGAAAAAATTTAAAAGATGCTCCCTGCTTTTCAGCTCCTCCTTAAGTTGACACCTTTAAAATACGTGTAGATTAAATGGAAACACCTTATATGTTAATAAATTTATTTTCACTTATACTACGAAAACAAAATATTTTAATATCCTTAATTAATAAATATATAACAATTTATAATATATAATAATATCTTATTAGTAATGATTAATTTTATTAAATAAAATATTAATTTTCTTATATTTAACTCAATAATAAGTAGTAAAAATTTTCTTCTTTAATACTTTTAATTTCTTTATTAACGAAAAAACACGGAAATAATATCAATTTTCTATTTCTGTATTTATTTGGTATTTTTAAACTTTCCATATTTTTTATTTCTTATTTCTCGTTCCCAATCCCATTCAATACTCGTTAGTTGTCAGTCGATGAACGCACTTATATGACATTCCTGTTTTGCTTGATTTACTCTCATTTTTCTATTCTTTTTTTTTTTCTTTGCAGCAAATCCTTTAATGGCAGTTCATGTTGTGTTGTGTTCATCTATATGACATACACTATGCTACCTTTACGTCTACGTGAGGCACTGGTGGGAGGCATGGTACTATCTTTCACTCATATTTACACCAGTTTACGTTATGATGAAGTTAAAATAAAATGGCAAGAAGTGAGTTTACTACTATTGAACTATTTCTACTTTTTTTTACTACTATTTATTGTGTAACTTTTGTGTTATTATTGGATTTAAGTTATTTATGCCGTAATAATTGTATTGTGAAACATCAAACTTGTTGTCACGTGTAGAAGGCAATAGCATACATATGTACTCTACGACGTCTTTATTATTTGTGAGACAGTATGTGTATACTTGAACGGGCTTTATAGATTGTCGTTACTCATGTACTCCATAAAGTATATTTTTTTTTTGCAGAAATGTGTTATGTGTCATTATAGAATGCCAAACAGCATTTTCAAAATGCAACAGTGCGTAGGATGTGAAATATTTGAGAGAAAATTCAAAGTATTTTGAAATTTAAATAATTTTATAAATATTTAATGTTGCTGCAAATAGAATTCAAGTAGTTTTTTTTTATAGGTGTAGATGTTTTATGAAATGGAAATTTTTAAATATTTTATTAAGTGTTTTATACATAACTGATATTTCGAAGAATTTCACCGATTGGAATTCAAATTTTTTCCATCAATTCTATGAGATAAAATAATATAAGAAACATCAAATTGTGTACGTTTAAACATTAAATTAAATAAAAGTTTGATTTAAATATTTAAATTAAAAAATACAGTACTGTTGAATATTTATTTAATTTAAAAATTTATTAGTTTTTGATATAGTAATTAATAATTTTTAATTTAATTTCATTGTTTTAACAACTCATCAGTGCATTAATTACGGCAGTATAACTATTCTATAATAAATCTGTCCTTTCTTGTTTTTTTTTTTAAATTTTTTATTTTTAACAATAATAAAAATTCGTTAGTTTGAACATAAAATAATAAATAAAAATATAAAAATTTATTACCAAATAAAAAAAATTATTGTTATTAAGAAACTATGATTATGAAGTCTTCATTAAACTTTATACAATGATATTTGCTTGTTTACTTATAAAACTTGTTAAATATTTATACAATATTCTTTTACATATTCAATATAAGGGATTTTATTTATTTTATGCTTGTATCATTTACATTTGAATATTGAGACAACAAAAAATAATTGAAAACCATAAAAATCTTCTCAAATAGTGCTTGAATAGAACACAGTTGCTGATATTGCATATTATTTCAGCTATTGTGCACAATTTTAGCACTATTTTTATCGAATCTTACTGGCATCTACACGCATTGGCCCAAGGAGAAAGCACAACGCAAAGCATTCATTGAGACAAGGCAGTGCATTGAGGCACGTTTGCGAACACAACGAGAAAACCAACAACAGGTGAGTTTACACTTGTAACTAACAGAAACTAACACATTTACATATTTAACACCACACAGCGTATGAGTCAAGTACAAACGCACACATACACTCGCACCCAAAGGAAATATTAAGAACACAGAACACAGAGTTGTCTTATTAGCATTGAATTTACATTTTTGCCATTGTCTTCATTCAACACATTTTGTGCAATTCTTAGTATTTTACGAGAACCTAGAACCTCAATATCCGGAGTAGATCTATAAATATACGAAAATATGTGGGTAAGCCACACAGTTTCCTAGCGTTTAATAGAGCTTATCTCTGCTTTACATTTGAGCGCTTAAATGCATTCGTGCGGGAATGCACAGATTTCATGTGAGCAATACAAATTTCACTACTAAAGTGAGATTATTTTCAAAAACGGAGTAGCATTTTTAATGTATATTTCTTCTGTAGTAATGAAAAATATATTTTCAGTATTTAATTTTTGTTATGGTTTCAACTGAATTTTAATTAAAATTGCTTAAAACAATGCAATCAATAATTTTTTACCTTCAAAATGGCTTTTACGTGCAGTCTGACGCATTCAATTGAACGAAGGCGAGGGTCAAGATAAGTACTCACACTCGATCTACCTTGGCAACGAAAGTTGAAATCAATAATTTTCATAAAATTAAAAGGAAATATTCTGCGTTAAACATTTGCCATGTACAATTATTAATGTATTTAGTTTTTTATACAATTTTTTTTAATTAAAAATGTATAATTTTAGTTTTTTCATTGAAGTATTTGTTTGTATTTATCTGTAGTTCTTGAAAAAAAAAATTTCTTTATGCCACTTATCATATGAATGTATCGTACTACAGCAGTTAGTTTTACAAGAAATTCTATTTCTATTTTTTTATATACTGGTCTTATCTCCCTTCCATTTTTAGTATTAAATATGTTTTTTTTTTTTAGTTGCACCAGGAATCATCTTTTTATTTTGCTATACTGGTCTTGTAGCAAGACCTCATTTCTTAGAACGAAATTAAGTTGCATTTTTTTTAAACTGTTTTTATTATCCCCTTCCATTTTTGAGTACTAAATACGTTCCTTTTTTATTTTAGTTCCACCAGGCTATCTCTCTATTTTACTATATTGGCCTTATCGCTTTTTTATTTTTAGTACTAAACATTTTTCTCTTCGTTTCGCTATACTGAACTTTTCGCCGTTCTTTATTTAAGTACTAAATAAGTTCTCTTTATATATGAGTTCATATGTCTTCTTATGTCGCAATATAATTGTTGATCGCCTCATATTTTTACATAAAAATGTATTGCTTTCTTGTTTTAAGTCCACCAATAATTATGTTTTTATTTTACAATACTAATCTAACATACTAAATACTGAAACTTTTTTAGTACTAAATATATTTTATATCAAATCGTAATAATTATTATTACGATTTATAATTATATATATTACTTATTGTCATTCATACCTGACAGATTGTAATAAAATAAATGGATTTCACAAAAAAAAAAAAATATCAGATTTACCAGAAAATATATTTTGTCGCTTTACTGGTCATACTCCCATTACTTTTTCAGTACTAAAAATTTTTCCATTTTGCAGCAGCTCCTAAATCTTCCTATGTCGTAATGTGGGTGTTAATACTTTTTGATTTTTACGTAATTATATGTTTCTTTTTAATTTTATTTCCACCAGTAATAAAGTTTCTATTTCACAACACTGGCCTGAATTACTAAATACTAAAATTTTTTATTAGTAAACAAGTCTTATTTCAGTTTTCAGAAAACATATTGTATGTCGTGTTACTGGTCTTATCTCCATTCCGTTTTTTAGCACTAAATATGGTCTTACAAGAAATGGTCTTTACAAGAAATTTTCTTTCTATATAGCTATACTGTTCTCATGTTCAGAAATGATCTATTTATATCATATCTTTTTAAGAATGATAAGGTTAATATTTATTTCATTTTTTATTATTAAATACGTTCCTTTTAACTGATTATCTTTTTTTGGCGCTATATTGATCCCATTCCACCCACTCAACTTTTTCTCTTATGTAAATATGATTAAAATCAATTTAAATTTAATAATACTATAAATCAGTATTAAGAGATTTAAAGAATTAAATCGAATTGTATGTACTCTGTAATGAATTATTTCGCTTCCTTATGTATGTATTCTTAGCTTCTCATTTCTTATAATCTTAATTCATTCAAATGTAATCGAAAGCAAAAAACCAATTATATATTTAATCATTTTAAATATGTTAATGAAAAATATTAGCAACACCACAAAAACAGCAGAAAACAATTTGTGTTTAATAAATTTAATGTTCATTTAAATACTCCAGAATGTAAGCAATGGAGAAAAGCACATCCATTAAAACTCAATCAAAACATTAATGAAGCGAGACACAATCAAAACAAGAAATCAGTGAAGATTGCTTCCAGGAGTTGGGGAAAAGAATGTTGAATGTGGAAATACACATAATTCGAACAGAATTGCAAAAACTTGAATGAAATGAGGAAAAAATGTACTTAAAACGTCTTAACTTACATTCTCAACGTACAACAAAGATTGTTATCAGCTTATGAGGAGCTAACAAGTGCCTCCAACTCTGAGGAAAAAATTCGTATACCCACAGGTGTTATGGGAGTCAACGCATTAAAAGCACAAAATATGCAAAGAAAAAGTTAGACAACTTTTGCCATTTTTAGGAATTATTGACAGGCTTTTATAGGGCACACACACACACCGATTCAGGCGCTTTGTTCATTATATTTTATTCAGATCATTTGATTTCATTCTGACTCCACGTATCTTTGTACTAAAATATTTTTTCTTTCATTCCTTTTTTTTTACATACTAAATATTTTTTGTATGTCCTTATATGCACGCACAGGAACGTCTTTTGTTATCGGTGCTGCCGCGGCATGTTGCCATGGAAATGAAAGATGACATCGCAGGACAGCCACGAGATACACAATTTCACAAGATTTATATACAACGACATGACAACGTCAGGTAAGTTTCAGTTTGAATTCCAGCTTGAGTTTCAGTTTCAGTTTGATTTTGAGTTTGAGTTTGAGTCACTGCTAATAGACACAAATAAAGTGAGCACGGAAATAAGTGCGAAAATGTGTTCACAACAAGTCAGGGTAAGCGTTTGTTCCTTTCTGTAGCCGCTTCTGTTTACAAGCAAAGTCAATAAATCCTATTCTTATTAGCAAAAAACAAAATGCCAGAGAAGTGAAGAGACACAAATTTATCGCTACATGCATTCTAAGTGAAGTACGAATTTACTGGAAAGCTACCTTCCTTAGTTTTGTTGAAAGACTCACACTACTCGTTGGAGTAGCGTTTGCCATTCACCAAGTGTGCACAAACATCATCTCTTGCTTGGTACCTCTCACGTTTAATATCCTTAAAGGCAACTTAACTTGTTGATAGCAAGTTTCATGTCCTTTCGGATTTTTTTATTGCACATATTTGCTTTTGCTTGTATTGCTGCCTTTATTTCGGTACATCTCCCTTCAGCTTTTTGTATTAAATTACTTTGAGAGCATATATCTTAAGCGGGATCAGCATAAGTCAAAAAGTCACAAAATCCCATTATCGATAAAACATTTCCACTGTATCTGCTGTTGATATTTGATTTCCTTGAGTGAAATTTCTTTCACTATTTTTCTTTGCCATTCTTATTTATTTTTGATTAATTTTACAAAGGTGTCACTGAATTCATTAAAAATTCGTTTGCTTTAAAGTGTAGCAGCTGGGTGCTGTGTAGTAACGGACACTCATGTCGTATACGTAACTTTTTTGTAATTTGTACGGAAGCGTTTGTTTCAGTTATGTCTGATTATTTATTCATGAAAAATACGTATGTATTGAGTGAAATTTATTATTAAAAATTGAATTGAATAAAATATTAAAAAATTTTCATTTGCGAAACTATTGTATATTTTATTTTAGACATGATTAAATTGTTTTGCATTTTCCATATACTTTAATATTCTGTCATATATTTCGTATATGTGAAGTGGTTTCGTCTTCTTTTAAATTAAAGATATATATTAACATCAATATTGATTGCAACTATTGTGTTAAAATATAATACTCAGTAAATAAAAAAAACTAACCTGTTGAGTTGAAAACTCATTTACCAACCCTGTACTAAGAAAAGAATAAAATGGCGGTTGGCGGATAACAAAAGTATATCATAGTTTGTTTATATGGTTGGGTTGGATATTGTTTTGAAACAATAAAAAAGCTATGCTTAGAAAAGAATAAATTATTTATAAATGTACTTTCAGAAACATCTGTCTGTCTTCATAACTTAAAAATATAGAAATATGAACCTTTAAGCAGTTTTTGCTAAATAATATATATGAATTTAAAAGTTGCTGATATCAATAGTGACCTGAAAATTTATAACTGGTAACTTCATGCCAACCAATTCCACCTAAAATTGACTATTAATTGATTTTGATTTATTTTTAGTTACTTTACAATATTATAAGTTGAGATATGTCTTTTACGAAAGAGTGCAGATAAGTAAAGGGTATGAAGAAAGAAAGAATACAATAAATACAATAAATAATGTTTTTGTTGGTAAAAATGTTCAAGTTGTGGGTATTAGATAGACAATTTAGTAGGATACATTTAACGTGAGTGATTATTTTCTAGAAAGCTCTGTATGTTGATAGATAAAAAGTATTTTCATATTACTTCTGTAATCCATGTCAACGGATATAAATTCTAACGTTATTGCAAGATAATTCTATACAACCCACCGCGTATTGCAGTTTTTTTTACACTTTATCACTTTGATATTATTTTAAGTCCTTTAAAGTTAAACAATAAAAAAAGTATTTGGTATAGTAAATATTGAAAAGTAATAAGGTTTTGTATTATAGATTACAAAGTTTGATGTCGTAGTACTAAGTTCTTTGACTTCTCTATAGTCTTTATAGTGAATATAATCTTTGAGTAAATTTTAAAATTATGAAAACAATATTAATTAAAATTGAACAATTCTGAGAACAAAGAATCTTTAATACTTTGTCGTTGTCATTTTCAAATTGAAATCTTTGTGAATTATTTTAGTTCATTAAAAGAAACCAAGTAATTCCACAAGTTTAAGTTCCTGAACTTTATTAAAGGACTTGCATGATAATGCTGCAATCCTTTTTTGGTGCAATGAATTATTTACTTTGTAATATTGCAACTGCAATAAACTTTTTAAAATTAATTATTTGAAGAACTTCCACTTACTTTGTTAAACCCTTTCTGAGATAATTTTAAAATTGTAATTACTTTACCTTAATTCTTTTCAGCATACTTTTTGCAGATATTTGCGGTTTCACCAGTCTTTCGGATCAATGCACTGCAGAGGAATTAGTAAGACTACTTAATGAGCTATTTGCAAGGTAAGTCAAGTCGAATAAAGCCAAAAAAATAAAACGAAATAATTAAATACAGATAAAATTGCAATTTATTCATTAAATAAGTCATGAAATTGCAAATAAAAATATAATATAAAAACAAACCAAAATAATTTAAATAAATAATATTAATGGAGCTGCTTAAATCTCATGACATTATCAATTCCAATGAATTAATATCCGCATTATAAGTTTCGCAATATCCGCTTACATTCATATATTTAACAGATTTTTTGTCATTGAAAGAATATAATTATAATTAATATTAATAAATAAAAAATGTTTTAAAATGCGTATGCAATTGCGCTGCTGAAAGGCAATTGTTAAAATTTAAATAAAATTAATTAAAATAAAAAGGAAAATTAAAATAAAATAAATAAATAAATAACCCAGTACTCGCTGAGTTCGTGAGTTCCGGATAAACTGATTTACATTAAACAACCCTGGATTTATGTATGCTAATTTAGCTACTTAACACAACTTTTGGATTAATTTCTGCTAAATAATTATGTGCTAAAAATAAGTCGTATGACTCTAAGGACTCGAAATACATTCACGACGAGCGTGACAAAGGGTAAACAAGAAATCATCTTAACCTTGTTAATCCATGACATACACGACAACACAAGCACATCAATAATGCACAATTTTTTTATTTTTTTTCTTTAAGTTCATAATTTACCCTCTTTAAGTAAGAAAAGAGGAAACCCTTTTAATACAGCTGAGCTAAAATGAGAAAAGGAAAAAAATTGTAATAGATTTTTTGATTTCTAGATTTGATAGATTGGCTGCTGAGCATCATTGTTTGCGTATTAAGCTGCTTGGCGACTGTTATTATTGTGTCTCAGGATTACCCGAACCCCGGCCGGATCATGCACATTGTGCCGTTGAAATGGGTTTAGATATGATTGATGCCATAGCGTAAGTAGCAACGTTTAATGTTGTATTTTTGTTGCATACTTTTAGTTATTTAAAGCCGACTTTTTCGTTTATTTAAAAGTTCGTTAACATCTTTAAAACAAAATAAATTCATTAATTTTATTCTATTATTACTTGCTTTGTGTTCCATTGGATTTTGTTCCGCAGACTGGTGCGTGAGGTTATGGCCGTTAATGTAAATATGCGTGTCGGTATCCACACTGGGCGTGTACATTGTGGTGTTCTGGGTCTCGTTAAGTGGCAATTTGATGTGTGGTCAAATGATGTTACGTTAGCTAACCACATGGAAAGTGGCGGAATTCCCGGGTAAGTGTTATAATCGGTTGTGGTTAATTGAAGTTTGCTTGTTAACGTTGACGTTTTGCCGTTTTGCCATTTTTTAATTTGCCTTAAAAGAGAAGACACGAAATAACTCATTTAACACATTGTAAAATTTGATTTATTGCATGTTGAATTGTTGTAGAAAATCTGTCAGTAGCTGGTAAAATACTGAGCCTATTGGGCTTTAAAATAAATTAAAACTTTTTAAAATGGATTGTGGCATAATTATGAACAGAACGAAGAAGTATTGTTCACAGTACTGAAGAGTTAATTAACTGTGGATAATAAAAATTGACAACATGTCAGTTGTGAATTACAGAATGACAGATAATTTTTGTCTTTTTTTTTACTTTTTTTAATTAAAGCGAACTTCGTTAGATAAAATGAAGTAAATTTTAAAGTTTGTCAAGTAGAAAACAAAAGGTAAAAATAAAATAAATGTCAGTTTTGCGGAAGTTTCATCTGTTCTTCCCACAAGGATGTTTAAACTCATTAACAAATTTTTTTCAAAGTGGTATTTTTAGTTCACATAACATCTGCATTCTACAATTATTCCACACTGCAGTGGGGAACGTTTTTATCAACGCATTCCAAATATTGAATTCTTTTTATTGGTGAACATTGAAATATTTGCAATACATCATATAAGATGACGATTTAAGGATCCAATATTGTAAGATGTAACATGGATAACATTTGAATGAGATGGTGCTGGCATTAGAGAAATGTATAGAGTAATATCTAGAGAACATAACTGTGTAGTTCCTCTCTCTCTCTCTCCGCGCTCTCTAGCACTTCAGTTCTACATATGTATTAGAACAAATAACTACATTGCTGACGTTTAATATACACATACTATATGTGTATTCAAAATTCATTATAGATTATGGGATAAGACAAAATAGGTGTATTTCGACCTCAAAATCCAACAAATTAGGTAACGTAGGTATGCATCCGCTCTACTACTAATTTGTAGCCTAAGATTGTTCCATCAAGACGTCAATTATGTTTGGATTTAACTGTGAGCCGGACAACTTCTTTATAAATATAAAATTCATATTACTTATAATGTAGATTTCAATGATTTCGTTGCTATAATTTTGTTAACAAAATAATCCAATAAGAAATGAAAAAGCTAATTTGTCACATATGTTATTTTTTTTAATTATATTAATTATATTTAATAGTTGGTGGGAATAAACCAACATTTATGTACGAAAAATTTGAAAACACAATCTCTTCTTTCAGAAGAATTATTTCATTTGAAATGCGGGTTTTTTATATTACTTTTCCAGTTTCATATATCCCGCCAGCTTTTGCGCTTGGTGATAGGCCGTAAAACTCAACAGACGCGTCATTCACTACAGATACCTGAAATATATAATTTTAAATAAATAAAAAAAATATTAAAAATTATTATAACTGCAAGTGTAATGTTCAAATATATTGAGCTTTTTTAAATATAAACTATTTTTTCATATATCAAATAAATATTCCCATACCTACAGCTTAGTATATGTGACGGTTCAATAATTGAGTTCTCAATACTAATTATTCAGTTAATCAAACTCACTTTTAAGTATTGTGCTGGTCATATCATATAACGTATTCCAAAAAATAGATTAGATATTTACTACAATCCTTCCAGATACCAATTAGAATTGGTTCCAGGTCAACAATTGTAATCAGTGCTTCATACACAGTAGCTGCTTCCACCATGCCACTTCCTAATAAAAGTAATAAATTCTATATATTAAAGAAAACCTTTCAGTAAAATAGCTAAACTCTATAAAACTACTTGCCACTCTAGGAAACAGGAAACAAATAACACATTAAGTAAACATAAAGAGCTTAATTTTGAATGTCATTAGTGTCTCTCATATCGCACTTGAATTTCTAATGAATATCAGATTAATTAACCAATTTCGAACTTTTAATTTTCTTAAATAGTCTAGAAAATTTTGTCAAAATAATTAAAATCATTTAAAATTGTTTTATAATTCTCAAAAATTACAGTAGCTACATAATTTTTTTAATTAATTAGGTAAATGTCACTAGAAGCCATACTCACCTTACACCTTAAGGCGTCAAAATAATTTAACTACAAATGTGAAAATAAAATAATTAAATAATTTAAATTTTCTCTAAATCTTAAGAACTCACCATTTTAAAGATTTATATTGCATATTAAGTGTGTGTATAGTCGCTGTTTTTTGCAAAGTGAGATCTTAGTAATCGCCAAGCAATTTTAACTTCATTTGCATACTCGTATTATATTAACATTTGCATATATTTTAACTAAAAAATAAATAAAACCTAAAATTTTGAGAAACTTATTCTATAATATTTTTATTTCAACTGAAAAGTTTAATAATTTGATTTTACTTTCCTTTATACATTGTAAAATGGCTGACTGGATTAATTTATTTTTTAAAATTTAAAGTAATTTTAAAGTAAAGTAAGTACCCATTTCATAGTTATCAAGTATGGCTGTCCGTATTTTTCCTTCAGGTTTTTGTCGATTAACAGAATATTTCCAATACTTCTAGGTGCCACAATGCTGCCATCTATTATTACTGCATAATTCAATTTTCAGACATTATTTGTCCCTTTTTTTGTTTTAGTGCCCGGTAGGTGGAAAGCATCAAAGTCACAGTGTAGAAGTTTAACCCACAAAAGCCACATCTTAGAAATAAATAATAAAGCCTCCAGGCATTGACCATAAAGATCATTGTGCTAATTATCTTATCTTAGTAATCAGAAGAAATTTGGAGGCTGAGTAGTCTTAGTTTTTAGAAAATGGAGCTTATTTTCTAGTCAGAAAGCATTGACAATAATTTAGAGCGATAACAGACAAATGAAGAGGTAGGGTTATTACGTATACGCGCAATGGAAGTTGACAGATGGCTTATATATTCCATAAATGAGATCACGAAAACAACGGTTATGTAGAGGAATGTTGAGAGTAACTGAATGCAACTCAGATACAAACAATAAGGTACATTGGTCAGCTGAGCAGCGGGCTAGTGATTACTGCCTAATATAAGAAGGAAACTTACATATCTTCAGCGAGTATGTCTGTTAGGTTTTCATATATCTGACGCTAAATTCTTCACACGGGAAAGAAATCCAAGGAATCTTCGTCTTTCCTTGCTCCGTACAAATTAATTTGTTATAGGACTCAACTTTGAATTCTCCAACAATCATCGATCTAAAGCTCGGTGTTAAAAGGTTCGTTATAATATTACTTTCAATTTATAGAGCACATTTAAAGTAATGAAAAAAATTACTGCTTACTTATAAAAAGATAGAATAAAGTTAGTTACTATTTAGTTACATACTCATATTATATTACTCAGTTGTTATTGGTGATGTGTTTTTGACAAGTTGAAATTTTTCTGGCTTTGAAATAGTAATTCTTTTCATGTTACCAAAATATTATTACCGCATAAGATTATAT
>NC_051846.1:184339896-184362345 GCF_002237135.1 Teleopsis dalmanni | reverse complement strand
TTTTCCATTTGGCCATAGCTGATGGAGGAATGGACGACGAGTCACAAACACTGTCAGAAGGCGTGTGGGACAACGAGCGTTTGGCAATTGCTGACGGACGTGGGCAGGCGTAATAGCAGGAAGGGACCCTTGTCTGGTTTTTACTGACAAAGGTATTGATTTATATTTTATTAGAGTTTCTTTAGGTTTTGCTATTTGGAATTTCTTTCACTACAGGTTTTGCTATTTGGAATTTCTTTCACTTCAAGATTTCACGATTCTAATGACAGCAACTTGCGCACCACTGACATCAACATCATACAACATTCTACACCTTTTACAACATCGCTACAACAGTGTTACAACATTAACAACATTCCACATCATTGACAACATTTTCAACATCGCTGTCCATTACTTTCCACAACTTAATTTATATTTTTTTGGTTAAATAATAAACGCTACTTTAAACAGAAGTGTCTCTATTATTTCACATTTATAAATTTCTTATAACGAACCCTGGTATACTCACTGAGTATACCCCAGCTATAGATAGGGCCGGGGAAAAAGGTCGTTACAATTTTATATAAATTATGTCGAGTTTTATTTAATATTTTAATATAAAAACAATGTTATTCTGGCATGCTCTAGAAATCGAGTCCGCATAAAAACATGTGATTAAAAACACTTATCGAAATAGTTGTGAATTTAAAAGTGGTGAAAATAACATGTAAGTATAATAACATTTTTTTTTGAATTAAATCAGTTTCACAAGTTATGTAAATAAAGAATATAATAATTTTGATATATTATTTTGAAGGGGTAAACACAAGAGCACTGTGCAAGATGGAATCTTGCTAAGATTTATGGAGATGCATAAGGAAATTGCAACTGGCTTTGTCAAAGGCGACAAAGTGGCCACGGAGCAACTATGGGCAGAACTGACAGGTGATCTAAACAGCCATGGTCCACCTAGCAAAGATATCCAGGGATGGAAAAAGGTAAATTGCATTTTTTTTTATTCTTTAGCATGATAACTTTTTATTCATGGTAATACAATTACAGGTGTGGCTCGACTGGAAGGCGATTGTTTGTAAAAAGACAAGAATCTGTAAAAAAATATATTGTGGAGCAGACACAGGCTATAAAAAATATGGAGCAACATTTGAAGCAACGAAATGAATAAAGTAAAGAAAATGTACGTCTAATGAAAAGTATAGATAGTCATATTAGAGGTGTGAGTCACAATTTTAAAAAATTTGGCGAAGTGTTTGAAAATTTTGCCGAAGAAACTTAAAGAAATAATTTAAAGATGGAAGAGCTTCTCAAGGAGAAGCTGGATGTGAAAAGCAAAGAGTTGGAGTTAGAAGAAAAGAAGATTAATTTAGCGAAAGCTAATCGACGCTAATTTTTTTTTTTAATTTTAAGCTCCAATAGAGATTAAATATTTTAAGAATTTATTCATTTTTTATTATAATTTTGTTTTAATAAAAATTTTCCTTAAATACTATTAACGCAAGCTATTAGCAATGTCATCTCTTATTGTATTTGCTTCTCTACTAGCCGATATTTCACTTAGTTCCTCTTCACCTTCATTAGCAAAGTGAACGTCCTCGACATCCTGTACCTTGTAGTATCTACAAATATTATGTAGCGCACAGCATACATTAATCATTTTGGAATCTTTTCGGGCTGGTATTGAAGAAGTCGGGCTAGACTGCAGATGCGTGTTTCACGTTAAATTAAGCCAACTTCCACGTTCACCGCTCTCATAGCACTGGCAGAAGTAGTCGTGCGCCTTGCTTACGCACCATATTAGTAAATCGTGGCAAGAACCAGCGCGCCTAGTATTCACTGCTCTAATCGTCATTTTGTAGTCGCAAATCTGTACAAAAGAGCAGCATATTGAAAAGAAATTTCAAAAAGAACTTGAAAGTCCTTACTATCATGGCGTTAATGCTGAAATAGCCTTTCCTATTATAAAAAAGGTGGTGGTCACGATGAGGCTTTGTCATATGTGTTCCGTCCACACAACCTACCACACCCGGAATCCCAAATTTTTGCATAAAGTGGCGTTTAGACGCATTTATGATGGACAGATGCGCTTTTCCAAAATTGCGATAACATTTGTCAAAATTTTTCCAGCAGTGCTCCTACCCAAAGCTATTTGCTTGTCGATGCCTACCGCTTTTTGAATGCCCCCTTCCGCTAAAAAACGCAATTTGCAGGCCAACTGAATAGAACTTGGTATGGATGATAACTTAACGTGCGGTGTAACGACTTTTACCAGCATGCAAAAAGCATCTTTGTTCACCCTATAATAATTTATAAAGCTAAAAGTAATCCTTATTTTTCGTTGATTCATCCAGTATGAATTAACCACTTACGTCGACTCATTCAAATCTAACGGATTGCTGCAATCTCTTAAAATCCGTCTTTTTATTTTTTCATTTGTGTGACTATTATTTTCAGCTGCCACCAATGCTAGCATTCCGAACATTTTATAAAAACTGTTTTTTTTTTTATTTTACTTATTAAAATTTAAAAATTTCACTTAAGAACTTTGAATATTTTTCAAAACGGCAAAAATATATTTCACAACTTGTTAAAATAGTCAACAAACAGCTGTTTAAATTCATTTTATTCATTTTGAGTTCATTTTGAAACCGCATGAAAATATTCGATTTCTGAAGCACACAAAACGGGTTCATTCCGTTTCAAATTGAATTTCGAATTGAAATGAAGTCGAAATTCAGAGCATGCCTGATTAATTTTAAGAAAAAATATTTTAATGTGATAATAATAATGTTATAAGTGGCTTATTAAACACATTAATAAAAAACATTATATTAATTCTATACAATTGTATTTTCTTTCAATTAATATGATTTTGAAAAGGAATTCATTCATTAACAAAATAATTAGCTAGGTACATTCTTATTGAGTCAGAAATATCATTCTTTGTAGTTTCGTCAGCAAATTTAGTTTGCATTTGTGATTCGAAGTGAAAAGACGTTTCTGTTTATTTTGTGGAAATAAAAAAAAAATAATAATAAAAGTGAAATGGCAGATGGTGAATGGCTCCACGGCAGCTAAGCGCACTTTCGTACGAAGAGCAACAATCATATATTCGTCAAACGCTTGAAGAGAGCCAAGAAGAAATAAGTGACCAAGATTCAATAGGTGGTGACGATGCTTTAGCTGAATGTGTAGGTGATATTGGTGGTGATGACTCAGACGTCGAAGAACCCACGTTACCAGAATATGACCCAGAGGATGACAGTGATTCTGATGAAGAACTTGAAGATGCACCAATTGCAACTGACGAATGTTTTACTGCCAGAGATGGTAATGTTTGGTCTTCGATACAACCGCAACCTGTAAAATTCCGTACGTACAACATTCTAAGAAATGCACAATCTGGACAAGTACGGGCAACGCAAGGTTTGACCATTGCAGAAACGTTCAAATTGATAATGTCAGACGAACCATGAATGGAATATTTGTTTGTTTGGTGTTTCGCTATTTTTGAACACATTTTGTGTATTTATTTATGATGAGCTTATCACTAGAAAATTTAGATATTTTTGGTACATAATAATATTATTTCAATATTATATTATCTTGTTCAAGAATGAACATTGTTTTAATTTATATACCATAATGTTAATTATATAATCTTATTATTTTATATTATCTGTTAAAATTATATTTTATTTAATTCGATCTTTACATGACTCTGCATTTAAGAGTTCTGGCAGAATGTTCAATAATGAACATGCTTTATCTGTTATTTGAATAAAGAGAAATAAAATCATTAAATACTTTTCCAGAACAACAAAAGTAAAAATAAGCAATCCAACAACTGTAATCATATTGATAATTGAACCTAAGTAAATAATAGGTTCTCCACATTGCTTACATAAAACTTAAATAACAAATTTATATTTATCATTATTGTAACAAATGCCATCAAGGCGTCTCTGCATGGGATTGTAAAGATAAATATAGATGGATTTAATTAATTCTAAACAAATAATACCAAAATAGCATATGAGCATGTGTAGCACTAAAATCTTTTTTTATCACTAATGTAAATTGTAAGAACCAGAAAATACAGTCCACTAAAAACAAATGCAATATTGTTAATGATAACATTGAACACATGCTGAGTAAGATTATTTCACCCTTAATTTCTAAGACAAAAATTGTGTATATAAACCGTAGTATTTTAAGAAATAAATCAGTATCAAACGAATACTCAAGCCTTTTATTTGACATTTTGGTCCTTCGAAGTCAAGGAAATTGGCTAAAATTCTTCAAGTGATCCCCCCACCAGCGGTAAGACACTTGTAAGAAAATATTAAACCTTTCCTAAAAAGAAAGAAAAATACATTAAATTAGTTAAAGTGATCCCCCACCAGCGGTAAGACACTTAACTAATAATAAAATAAATTTAGAGCCTTACAAACTCTAAATTACAAGTTCAATAAGAACAAATAATAAAATAAATTTAGAGCCTTTTAAGAGCCTAAAACAAAAAAGGTCAATTAAGACTAAACAATTTTTTTGTTATAACTTTCATTAAGGAAGATTATAATAAGAAAGGATTTATTATTTTAGCTAAATAGCTAAGATTTTAAAGATATAACGCCTTGGCTGTTCGAAAAGAACGCCCAATAACATTGGCTGAACCTAACAGCCTTTAGGAAAAAAAGGTACTTAGGAAAATCTTTCAGGCCAGAAATTAGGACGTTTCTTCTTTTTGTCGGTTAAATAGGAAATTTATATACATTTTTCTCATGTTTTAGATGAACCAAGAAGAAAAATTGAGAAAGATCGAAGAATATGATCCAAATCCAGCACGCCATCATTTCTATCCAAAATACACGCCAAGTGTAATTAAAAACCAAGGTCCGAAACGGCTTACCATAGAGGAGTATAGAAAGAGGCAAAAACCAATAAGACTACCAAGTCCAAAACCTCCAGCTAAGAAGAAAAGAAAACGGGCAGGGAAGGAATTCCAAAGGAGAAAAAAGTTCGCACTTCTGTATCAGCAATTACATCTTCAAACAAATAAAGAAGACAGGTTATTAATTCAAGAAAAAATAAAAAAACTTAAAAATAATAAAGATAAATAAAAAATATTTCTAAAAATTATAATATTTATTTTTGAAATGGGACTAATAACAGCAATTCAAACAGACTTACTAACAGCTCAATATAAGCTAATAGAAAAGTTAGAAAAGTTCATACAACAAGCTAAAGAAATAAAAACTAGGAATCGTAAAACTGAAGCTTTAGAAGTATTAGAAGAAGATTGGAAAAATTTTTCTGAGAACGATAAGAAATTAAATAAGTTGGGAATAGAAGATATTGTACTGGACCTACCTCACTTAATTCTTAGCCACTTAACATTACTCATAAATAATAATAGTAAGCAGATTTATGAATTGGTTGCACTTCATGCATACCGTACAAGAAGCATAAGCAAAGCGTCATAAACAAAAGAGTTTCGTATTACCAACGAAAATATTGCCACACGCTGTTCCAATTGCTGAACACATGTTACAATATTTTCAATAGTAATATTTCCTATATTGCAAAAGACATGTGCAAGCAATATTGTCAATGCACTCTAATAATAACTTTGACGTTTGACCTAAATGAGCAAACAGTGTCGTCGCTATGCAATGCATTCTGCAAGGTCAGCAATCACTTTGATTGGCTGCGGTTATACTTTTCCAGGTTTTGTCTGGAATAAAGAGGCGGAGTCATGAGATCGCTATAATCTAGAAAAATGTATAAATACCCAAACTATTGTTCAATAAAATCCAGAATATACTTATGACTGCAGAAATATATGCGTTGTTGAATTTATTCTCACTCCTTCTGGCCAAGTAACACTGGCCTAGATACCAGCGGTAACAAGCCGCTTGATAACTTGTTCTTGATTGCATCAGTAGATTTTTTTGATGCATGCTCGTATCAGGCAGGGATAATTACACGCACTTACAAGACAAGTATTACGTCTCATTTTACCTGACGATCCAGTCTACATCTGAACGGACTAACAAATTACACTAGTTCCATTGATAAAGAAGTTCCATTACATGGCGATCCAGCCATTACATTGATTGAATATTGTCCATTATTCCATTCTTCCATTACTATATACCATATTTTAATGACGCATTATATAACGAAACGAGAGAAAAATATATTGGAGTAAAAAATTTATTATATATGGAAAATAGAAGAACAACAGTTTACTTGTGAAGGTAATTTTCCGTGGAAGGATGCAAACGATAATTCTTGTGAAATATCACCACTAAAACCAACTAATCAAGATAATTGTCACTACGAAGAAGTAAATAATTCTTCCATTTGGGTCAAATTATACCGACAGAATAGTTGGATATTCAAAACTTTTAGACAAGAATCTGCCCACATTAGATGCTCAAATTCAATGGAAGAAATAATAACTCTATCAGGTCAAGGCATTCTATCACTAACAGAAGGATGTATGGCACGTATAAGAGAAACAACATTAACATCCTCTAGTAATCTGCAAAGCTCCACGATAGTAGAAGTAATCAAGCCAGTTACTAAAGATGCAATTATAATAAATAATAGTAATATAAAACCCTGGCACCATTGGAAAATAAATAACAAAGAAGAAATTAATCAAATAAATAAGCAACTAAACGATATAAATAGTAACGCAGTGAAGCTAAAAGATTTGCATTTTCATCACGTATCTGGGCACGCAGCACTTGGGTTAACTTCAATAGTGATAATAGCAATAATAATCTACCTAGTTCGAGCAACAATACGAAGAAGACAACTACTAGCTATTGCAATTTCTACCCGCCGGCAGAATGTTCAGGAGTGAACATAGATTATAAGTTATGAAAAATTGTACGAAATTTAAAAATATACTTTCATGCATAATGTTAATACAATCCTATTATATTATTTTTAAAAAAAAAATTATATTTAATTCAACCTTTTGTAACTATGTCAGATTATATTTTATTATATATTAAAATAATTATTTTGCAGAATCCACGACTCTGCGTTTTAAATGAGATGGCAGTATGTTCAAGAATGAACATTGTTTTAATTTATATACCATAATGTTAATTATATAATCTTATTATTTTATATTATCTGTTAAAATTATATTTTATTTAATTCGATCTTTACATGACTCTGCATTTAAGAGTTCTGGCAGAATGTTCAATAATGAAGATGCTTTATCTGTTATTTGAATAAAGAGAAATAAAATCATAAAATACTTTTCCAGAACAACAAAAGTAAAAATAAGCAATCCAACAACTGTAATCATATTGATAATTGAACCTAAGTAAATAATAGGTTCTCCACATTGCTTACATAAAACTTAAATAACAAATTTTTATTTATCATTATTGTAACAAATGCCATCAAGTCGTCTCTGCATGGGATTGTAAAGATAAATATAGATAGATTTAATTAATTCTAAACAAATAATACCAAAATAGCATATGAGCATGTGTAGCACTAAAATCTTTTTTTATCACTAATGTAAATTGTAAGAACCAGAAAATACAGTCCACTAAAAACAAATGCAATATTGTTAATGATAACATTGAACACATGCTGAGTAAGATTATTTCACCCTTAATTTCTAAGACAAAAATTGTGTATATAAACCGTAGTATTTTAAGAAATAAATCAGTATCAAACGAATACTCAAGCCTTTTATTTGACAATCTTATTAATATTTTATAAATATTTATTTTATATTATTTTGTTATATTATTTAATATTGCATTATTTATTTTATTATTATTATTTAATATTATATGAATTTAATATTTTATTTATTATATTTATTATATTGATCTTATATATCTATCTGAAATATTTTAGTACTATATTATTTTAATAGAATTTATTGATATATTTTTTAGGTTTTATATCTGTTTTTTGTAACACATTTATTTTTATAATTTCTATAATTAAATAAAAAACAGTTTCATAGCTGACATTTCAGAATTATGTAGTTGATTGGGTTTATATCTTGTTTTGTTTTTGTGTTTTGTTTTTGTTTTGTTTTAAAATTTTGAAATGTCGAGACGGCTATGCTGCTTTGTTGATTGTTTTGTCGACTTTAGTCGTCTGTTAAGCATGATATAGACGATGAAATTTGTTTGCAAACAAGGTTTGCTGGCTATCAAATTGCATCGTCTATACTCAAGTTTGCAAACCAAAATTTGGTTTGCAAACTAGTTTGCAGTGAAATTAAAATTTTTCAATTATTTGTTAAGTTTGCAAACTCGTTTACTTGTGTATATCGAAATTTGCAAACTTTTCATAATTTAAGAATTTTGGTGAGCGTCGGACGAGCAAAGATTGCGGAGAAAAATTGAAAAATAATTGAAAAAGTTTTAGACATTTATTTTCGTTAAAAGAAACAAATTTGAAAAAAGCAATTATTAAAGAAATTTATATATTTTAAAAATTATTCTATCGCGAGAATAAATTATTATATAATAAAAAAAGTGAAATTGGCTAAAACAATTATTTTGTGCGTGAATAAAATATTGGTATGGCTTTTCCGCATAATAATATATATAAAGAATTAATTGAAGAGTATAAAAGCGAACGGTGTTTGTGGGAAGTCAAAAGTGAAACATATAAAATTAAATATTTGAAAGCGAAGGCTTGGAATAAGTTATTGCTAAAATATAAAGAAGCTTTTCCAGATGCCACTTTAGAACACGTAAAAAAAAAAATTAATGGTATGCGGATCTGTTTTAGGCGAGAACTAAATAAAATAAAAAAAAGTGAAAAGTCTGGTGCTTTTCAGGTTTTGTGAAGTGCGCATGTTATTGCGTGTAATGTGTTGTGTTTTAATCTATATATATTTTAAATTAAAGTTATATTGATATATTGTGTAGATTTATTAAAATGTAAGTTTTGTTTTGAATTTCATTTGATGTATTTTGTTTTATTTTATTTAATAATATTTTTTTGTTTAATAATATTTGACAATATTTTTACATATTTATATTTTCCATTCTGATGAGTCCAGCTGGTTACTGGACGAAACGCGTAAATGGAAACCTGTAATAGATTACTTTGTTGGTTTATACCAATCTTTAGGATTTTCATATATAGTTACATATTAGCATTGATGCTAATATTCCTCTACCAAATTGCCCCACTGTGCCGAACAATCAAATTTAATGAAATTAAATTGGCACAGACAGTAACAATAAATGCTACTGTAAACATTTAAGAAGATACACGCATCTATCTATCGCGTGATCATCTTCTTAAGAATTCATGACACACATACAGTCAAAAGATGAACTGTACTATTTTTGCTGATCATAGCACAATTCCATGCAAAGAGCTTGAGAGATGACGCTATGTAAATACCAGCAATTCTCACATTGTCATGACGATAACAGAAGACGCTTATGTTATAAACTAAAGTAACATTAGGACTTCATGCTATAAGTCTTTAAGAACAGAACTTAAAGTTATTTTCCATACAAAAATCAAAGCTTCAACTTAACATAGTTAAGAGCTTGATTTTTGTTCTTAAAACGAAGTATAAAAACGAGGATCAAATATGTTAAGTTTGTCAAAACAAAGAAGTTAAACAAAGAAGTCAATAGAAAGAAGTAGTATTGGAAGATGATATGAAACAGATTTCATACTCGGTCGCTTAGAACTGAAAAGGTTGAATAAGATTTCAACATGCTCGGTCGTGAGTTCCTAACTCTATTTGAAAATATTAATTTATGAACTCAAATAAAAAAAATGAAAAATGGAAAAACTAAAGTGAATTTAAAAAATATAATTGAATGAATTTGAATGAAATTAAAATATAATTGTATTAAGAAAATAAACAAAAATGAAATTGTGAATTAAAGTAGATTTTAAAATGAAAACTATAATGTTTAAAATGAAACTATATAATATTAAAAGATTTGTTTAAATAAAACTAATAAAATATATTAAAATTTTATAAAATTGAATTATAAATAAAATAAAAATGTAAAGTATCAAAATTATCATTGTAGTTTTCTTTCGAGTGAGTTATTTGGAAGCGTGCACTTACCACTAAAATCACTGGCTACAAAGGTGTACTAGTACATTAATTATATTTGGTGAAAAGGATGAAGCCATCTATAATATTTCTGGCGATGAGGATGGGATGCAAAAATTTAAGAAAATTTTTTGCTTAAAAAACACAAAAGAAAATTAAAGATAATTTTCTTAAACATCTATAATATTTCTATATACTGACGGAACACACATATTTTCAATGAGATGGCCGCAGAACTTCAGAATAAGGGATTTCTGGTCACTTCGTTATTATGCGCATACGAAGGTCCACAACTTTACACAAAGATTTAGGTAAGTATTTCATAAGTGAAATTGAAAATTACAATAATAAACTGTTTTGTTTTTAATTATGTTATGTACTTTCAAATAATAAAAAGAGATTTAAATGTGATTTTGTTAATTTTTTTATTTATTTTTATTAATTTGCTTGTTTGTTTAATTTAAATCAGGAAAGAACAACAGTGTGTTGAGTTTCGGGAGGGGCGCCATTCGACTGGAAGTACTTCCATATATTGAAAAGATTTCTAGGCAATTTGCCAATACATAACACTACAAAATTAGTGTTTCAAAGTATTGCAGGTGAGTTTTCAGAACATTTAGATAATTAGCAGTTAAAAGTTTTTTGACCAATACTAGCGTTTTCATCATAAGGGTATGGTTTCATAACTTTGGTGGAAAACCGAAATGCAGAGTCACCGAGGACGGGTATTTTGACACCATTAATCACCCAGCACTTCCTCCGGTTCCTAGCAATTATTGTAGAAAGTATTGCTATTTGCTTTTTTCTTATTTCAAGTATATTTTTTCGGTGCATTGCACGACATTTACGATATTCAAAAATTGCTTTCTTTCTATTATTAATAATTTCACACACATTATATATTATATTTTTTAAATTTTCCACGTTTTCCATTTAATTATCTTACATTGTACCGAAATTTTTCTTTGTGTTTTATTTGTAAACAAAAGAAAGTTCTTTTGTAGCTTTTTTGATATATAAAAGTTCTAAAAGCTGTATAAATGAGCTTATTATTATGTAAACGCTTCCTCATTTATATAAATGAGCAAGTGCTTAAATGAGATAGTGCGAACCTGATATTAGATACAAGTTTTTTTTTTGCTATTAATTTGTTTAAAAGAGAAAAGAAGTTTTAATCAGAAAGATATATATAATAGATATTGCTCATTGATCACCTCATCGAAAGATGTTAATTCTAGTTTATGAAAAATTACGAGGAACTCTAAAGAAAGGTTTTCACAGTTCTAAAAAGTTTAAGGCAGACGTTCGCAAATGTTTCATGTCACTAGAGCTGATGAAGTTAATTATTCCATTGTTATAGACAACAACATTCTCAATTTCATTAACATTCATTTGTGAAAAAATGTGATTTCTTAAAAATATCTGAAGCTGAAGAGGCAAAATTTTGTACTAAGTTGACGAGAAGAATTCAAAAAGAATTTGAAAGTTTGTGTTTGATGGTAGAGAAGAAATACCAGGTAGGTGGATTGGATTCGAAAGTATCGCATGATCATACAAATATACAAAAGGTGGCCAAAGACGTAGTTAAGGGGTAGAAGCCTTATCGACAAAATAATTAACCAGTTTCTATGAAAATCGTTCTTACCTACGATATCTCAGATTATGAGAGAGCACGGCGTATTTCATATGAAAATCAACTGTATGTAGACAAGCAAATTGAAAGCTGGTTAGAAGAAGGTATCATACCAAGTACATTGGAATACGCTACCCTATTGTTCTGATTTCAAATAAAGAGGGTACAAAGCTTCTATGTTGTGACTATCGTAGGTTAAATAGAAAGATAGTGTAAGATGATTTTTTAAAGCCGCTTATGGAGGACGTGCTCGATAGGTTACAAGAAGGAAACGTTTTTGTAACGCTCGATCTTAAGAAAGGCTTTTCCCATGTTCGGGTTAATCAGACTTTTAGAAAGTACACAGCATTTATCACGCACAGAAGTCAATACGAATATTGTTTCGTCTCTTTCGGTATTTCAAATTCACCAGCAGTTTTCGCAAGATATATTCAAGCAGTTTTTAGTAATTTAATTCGTGATGGTATCATTGTCGTTTATGCTGACCACAAAGTAATTCCCTCCATAGGTGTAGTTGAAGGGTTGAAAAAGTGGAAGTTGGTATAAAGCGTTGCATCTACAAATGGAATTCAGATTAAATTTTCTAAATCACAATTTTGGAAGGAAAAAATTAATTTTGTGGATTATGTATTAGAAGATTATTCTATTCAGCCATCGAAAGCGAAAATCTCTCTAATTGAAAAGTTCAGTATACCGACAAACTTTAGTTAATACTTCGGTCCTGAAGTTATTTGATCCGTTGGTAGTGACTGAAGTTCATACTGACGCCAGTAAGTTTGGGTGTGAAGGAATGTTGCTCCAGAGAGATCCTGAGGATAGAGAATTTCATCAAATTCAATATTTTAGACGGAAAACAACTCCAGCTGAGGAAAAGTATCATTCTTACGAATTGGAAGTACTTGCAGTCATAGTACCTTGATGATGAATATTGATTATAGTCAAAATATCGGTTTAAATAACATTTTTTAAAAACCAAAAACAATTTTTAAAAGAAATGTATTATTTAACTACTAATTAAAATATTCTAAAATCCTAATTAAAATAAATAAATAGCAACAACTCAACACAATAAACAGATTTCAAAAAACCGTAAAATTTTATAACTTAAGAACTTGGTTTTAGAGGCAATGACATATCCCAAAGTTCGAAAAACCAAATTATAAAGAGCTGCTTAATGTACTCGCTAATTATGATTATTATTTGAACTTCATTTGGCTACTGCTACTACATTCAAAGGGTACTTTGATGAATACATCAAACTCTATTCAAATGGAATTAATAATGATACAGATATTGGAAAAAAATCACAACTTTCTCGTGTTTTTTGATATTTTGATGGCCACGTCTTACCAAGAGAGAGATTTTATAAAATAAGGAACCTAAGTTCAGATCATTCAGCGACTGCTATATCTAATAAAATAATTGATATTATTAAAACGAAGAATTGGGATGACAAACTTGTTGCGCAAACTTATGATGGTGATGCAAACTTGATAGTGATTTGAATGGTACTCAAGCTAAAGTCATGAAAAACTTCCCACAAGCTATATTCATTCATTGCAACGCACATGTATTAAATTTGGTATTGTCACAAAGTGTTAAGTTTATTAGTAAAGCTAAAAACTTTTTCACAACTTTGTCCTAAATATCATTTTTTTTTTATTAGTAAAAAAAAAAATCATTTGTTGGATGATATATTCAGAAGAAGACTATTGCGTCAAACAATGAAGGTACCTTACTAAAAGGTGCCACATTTTATCCGAACCGGCAACAAATAAATACACAAGTTAAACTATAGTAGGACCTAGCACCCTACAATTGGTGACCCCGATCAACATAAAATCTAAGAGGTTATATAATAAAATAAAATAAAATAAAAAAAAAAAACGAATAAGTCGTTTTATCGGTATAAAAACTCAGTACACCACTGAGCTACGTCTTCGTTATAATATCGATTTCCAAGCATAAACACGTCTTATTAATTATACTTCTTTCGTATGGTTCGATTTATATTCAACAATATACATCGTTTTTTTTTATATTTATATTACGTAAAAAACAAAACTCATGGCATAGAGCAAGTAAACAGTTCGAGTGAGCAGCAACTTAGAGCGACCATCACAATTGCTTCGTGACATGCGCAATCTAGCTGGTACCAACATCTATGAAGATGCCTTTTCAACTCTTTGCTTACAACGCTTGCCCAGCAATATTAGATGCATTTTGTCGGTATGCAACGCTGGAAATTTAGAAAGCATGGCTGAATTAGTTGGCCGAATAATGGAAAACCTATCAACTCCACAATTCGTGGTCTTCTATGCAGATTACGTTGTATTGCGATGGATAATTATGCAAGCCACGTATTGTCTTATTAGAATATTACATTTATATTTACATTGGGTTAATGCAAATTTTTCTTCAATTAGTATATGGGCACCATTTCATGTTGTAGTATTCAACAGCATCGTTTTTCTGTTGAGTATGTTACATCTCAAGGTAGTTCTCTCTGATTCTGGGACAGTACTATTGCCTGCAAATCGTTTAGATTTCAGAGACCTGTGTACTACTAGCAAAAATAAATAGTGGAGCAAATGGAAATAGCGAGTGGACTCTGTATGCACATGTTGCGAAACATACAGACCACCACGTGCGCATCATTGTAGGATTTGCAAAAAGTGCAAACTTTAATGTATAATATTTTAATACTTAGGTATTCAAGTAGATATACAATTCTGTATAAATTTTTGTAATAATTGTTAAATTTTTATCAGCTCAACATGCCAACAAACCATATTAATTTAATTAGTCATTATTGCTTAAAGATTAACATATTTGTCATTAAAAATTGTATCTTAAATATACTCAATTACATACTATTTTTGGTTATATTATTATTTAATTATAGATATCAATCCAGATAAAATCCAGGTTATATTCGGTTAGAATATATACCGTTTTCCTTTATCATCGACATACGTACTCTAACCAGACAACTATTTAATTTGAGTCAAAATTTATACGAAGATTTTATAAGTTGTTGCCATGTAGTGCAATTACAAATTTATGTTGATACTCTTGAGCAACTTAATGACAATTTTGAAAAATCACAATCTAACCTTGAAGAAGAAAACTATGACGAATTTGAAGGTGAAGCAAGATCTAATTTTTCCGAATCATATGTGGAATTAAAAACAGCGCTTATGATAGCACTTAACAATCGCCGATCTAACAATGTGCAATCATCTACCAGATATCCATCAACAGATGAAACTTCTTCCATCAACATTAAGTATTCTCGGTCAAGATTACCTGAACTGCAATTACCTACATTCAATGGCAAAATTACAGAATGGCCGTATTTTTATGCTATGTTTAAGACGATTGTTGATAGCAGTGCAGATCTAAGTAATCTAGAGAAGCTTCAGCATCTGCGATCATGTTTGAGGTATTCTGCGTTGGATACAATTAAGTCACTTGAAGTTAATGACTTAAACTATGATAAGTCACTTAATTTACTTGTTAAGATTTGACAATAAAAGATTTATTTTTCAGGCACACATAAATGAGTTGTTTGGGCTGCGACGAGTTGAACCAAATTCAGTAGAAGGACTACGTCGATTAAGTGATAAAATAAATTCGCATTTGCAAGCGCTGTCGACATTGGGCAATAAAGAACAAATCGCTGACTGTCTTATTATTCACCTTGTTGCGCAAAGGTTGGACCCAACGTCACATTCGAAACATCATTTGATACAATACCGACATGGAATGAAATGTCTAAATTTGTTGGCAAGAGATGCCAGGATTTAGAGCACGTTATTTACTCCACTAGAGCTGCTGTTAATAATAACAACAGGGGAGCCCAGTGTTTCCCATTTAATCGAAAGACTTTTGTCACCATAAAATCACCAACATCTAGATGCACATTTTGTAATGATACTAATCATTTCATTTATGCTTGTTCTAAATTTGCCAACCTTTCTCCAAAACTGCGTCTGAATGAAGCTAGAAGGCTTAGTCTTTGCTAAACTGTTTAAAAAAACACATCATTTAAAGCAGTGTAAATCTTCGCGTTGTCGTCTCTGTTCAGAACAACATCATACACTTCTACATTTCAATAATCTCGTTCAGACCAATGTATCTTCTGCGCTTTCTACTATGTCTTCTGATTTGACTGCGAAAAACAATACAACATCAACTGCTGAATCATATATAAAAGCTTCATTGGTATCAACGAACTCATCGCAACAGCGCCCAAACTATCCCTCATTAGAATGTTACTGCAGTTATTTTAGTAAAGAATCGTGCGGGCTCCTTCGTGCCATGCCGTGCCATTTTGCACTCTGCTTTCCAGTTACACTTTATTACAAAATCGTTTGCAAATCAACTGCAGCTGAAATCAACAAAATCCATCACTATGGTATCTGGAATTGGTGATGGGGATTTTGTCTCTAATAGTTCCAGAGCTAACTATACAGTCTCGTTTTGTCAAATACTCAACTAACATTACTGCAGTTATCACCACTAAAATCACTGATCAGCAACCCAGTAGTAACGTCAATACTAGTTCCAAAAAATCTACAGCTTGCAGATCTAAAATTTAACAATTCTCAACGAATTGATGTTCTTATAGGTGCAGCTCTTTTCTTCGAATTATTATGCGTTGGTCAAATTCGCTTGGCTCCCCAATTGCCAATACTACAAAAAACATTACTCGGATGGATAGTTTCATTTAAGTTAATATGCTACTCCATCAGCCACATTAGCGGCCTTTAAAAAGACATCATCTCAAATTGAACACGATTTAAGTTTGGATCAACAAGTCAAAAGCTTTTGGGAAACGGAAAACTGTTTTGATTGGATTGTCAAAACAACGAAAGAACTTTTAGATTGTGAAACTCATTTTAGGACGCATTTTTCTCGCAATGAGTCAGGTGAATATTCTGTTCGTTTACCGCTAAGACTAGATATAGATCTACTTGGAGACTCTTATATTCAAGCCTTGCGACGTTTTCATAGCTTAGAACGCAAACTACAGCTAAACCTTAATTGTAAGACGCAATACATTGCTTTCATGAAGGAATATTTGGATCTTAACCACATGTCTTCAGTTGCTGACACTGAAGCATGTCTTCCGAAGTATTACTTATCACATCATTGTGTTCTAAAGGCGTCTAGTTCTTCCACAAAGCTGCGTGTTGTGTTTGACGGTTCAGCACCAACTTCTACAGGATATTCTCTGAATGATATACTAATGTCAGGACCTACAATCCAGTCCAATTTGATTGACATACTTCTTCGATTCCGATCCTTTCCTATCGCGTTGACAGCAAATATTTGCAAAATGTATCGTTGTGTTGGCGTTACTCCACCTGATAATTTTCTACAATGTATACTATGGAGAAACGATCATCAGGAACCGTTAAAGGATTATAAATTAGATACTGTTACTTATGGCACAAAGCCATCCAAAAATCTCTTCAAATCCACATTATATGATACAATCATCCCAACGAATGAACAATATATTCTATTATATCCAAAATTAACATCAGGTGGCTTCACAAATTTAAGTACATATAAAGTGCCTTTAGAGGTTCAAATTCTATTAAGTTTCGGTCCAGACTACTGTCCAATAAAAATACCCGATATAACCGATTACTACAAGTAATAAGAAAATATGATGATTTTACCGAATCATTTATCAATCTAAGTATTTATAACCCATTTGAAATGAAATCTCATTATAATAAAGTACTAGACATAATAGAGAAAAAAAAACCTTATCCTCATCCAACAATCATTAAAACAATTATATGAGTATGCATCAGATTATCTGAAAAAACATCAAGATCTAGTGATAGTCCAATCAGATAAATGTAAATCAACAGTGCTTATGAAGCGAACTGATTACATAGAGAAAATGTCTGCATGGATATCTTCCTATACTAATACTAGTTCTTGTCATGAATTTACCGGAAATCAAGAAGCTTTAAAACGTCATATAACCGCCTATTATATAAAACTAGCTCCACATTTATGTCAATCATATACCAAAAAATACCGTGTTCCCAAGAGAAATATATAAAGAAATCAAAGATATGGTACAATAAAAACCCATAAAATTAATACACCTATACGACCAATATGTAGTCCTATTGGAAGGTATATATCACCAATACATAAATTAATACAATACATATTAAAAACAACTTTATCTGATCGCCTATCCTCTCATAATATATACAATATTAACCATATATAATATTTTGTTTACATGTTCAATTGTTCGTGAAATCTTGTTGAGAGTGGGTGTGATATTTTTATTTTCTTTTATGTTTATTTTTTTATTGCAGTTAAAAGTTAATTAAAAAAAATACTGTTTTACATATAAATATTTAAATTAAAAAAGTTTTAAAATTTTATCAACTTCAACAAAATGAATGAAGAAAAATTAATTAATCTAGTTGAAAAAAATTCAATTTTATATGACAAAAGTCATAAAGACTTTAAAAATAATGACAAAAAAAATGCAATTTGGAGGGAAATAGTTGAAGAATTGGAAGTAAATGGTAATTTTCAATCTACATTTATACATTTTAACAATTTTATAAACATTTCTTTTTTTAAAACAGAGAATGCAGTAAAAAATCGGTGGAGAAGTTTGAGAGAGCGCTTCGGTAAAGAATCCCGAGACGGAGCATCTGGAAGTAGTGCTAGCACATCGACGGAATGGCACTTTTACAGGCAGTTAATGTTTTTGAAGAAGCATATACTTCCACGCCAGTAAGTGAAAAGTATTAAGTTAGTATTTTTTAAAAACATAAAATATTTTAATATACAAGTATTTTGATGGGTCTAGGTTCAGTTTAATTGGAAATAACGTTAATTTTTCTATCCTTTTATATTATTTAAATGTATTTTTTTTGATAATCAATATTTTTTTTACAGAATGCGAGAAAGTACCATATCTCCTAGCTTCACCTTCACCTGTAGTCGTTTCGCAAACTTCACAATTCTCTTTTCCTCAACAATCAACTACCAGAAAAAGAAAAATTGTGAATCGCGATGAACTTGGCAGAGCCGTGTTGAATGCAACGGCAACATATGAGAATTTCATCAAGACCAATTTTAAGGTCCCACAACACAATGAAGTAGTTGAAGGCTTCGGTCAAATGGCGATGGCCATTTTATCAACATTTGAAAAGAAGAAGCAAGCCAGAGTAATAAAACAATGCAGTGACATACTCTTGGCAGCTCAAATAGAGGAATTTGATTTCTCATGCTGAAATCATAAAACACATTACAAGCTTGCACAGTCAATTCATTTTGATTATACATATTTCTTAATAATTTACTTAAACTATTTTTAATTATTTCACTTTCAACAAAGATAATAAAGAATTTCACTACACTTGCGGGCACTCAACTACCGACTGGAACTTTTGAAAATATTTTATTTGCATGTTCAAATGTAAACAAAATCAGCTGCTTGCTTACCGTCTAACACCGCCTTAACTTAAAGCGAAATTTTCATTTCGTTTCTTCTTAACTTCTTACGTTAACTACCGTCTAACTCCACCTTAAAGATATGTATCCCAACACACCAACATTCCCACTCATAAAAACCCTACAGAACATAATGAAATTACCATGGTTTGCAAAAAAAATGTCCCACCACAATCAATCTATTAGAACAATCAATAAATTTCATTCTCAAGCACTGCAACTACTTCACATGCAATGAGAAATATTATCAGCAAATTGAGGGGCTTTCTCAAGAAAGTAGCGCATTATATAGACTCAAAAATCGAAATACATTCAAAAATCTTAATTACACCTTTTCGAATGCATGCATGGTGGAAATGTGTAGACGATATACTTGTTGTTCTATATTTGAATATGGTAATTCAAATATAGAACCTCATTTGTTAATAATAATTATTAATACCTATATTTAATATTATATATCCATAAATATTTATATAAGTACTTACATCACTCATTACGAATATATCAAATCATTTTTAATGAATATTTTATTTAAATAAAACTAATGTTTCCACTATCACTTTGTATAACTTTAAATTCCAAGCATCTCGCAAGCAATTCGTCAGGTGATAAATACTCGAACTGCTCTTGTTTGGTGGAACAGGTTCTAGACAGTATGTACGTCGACTTTCGGATGAAAAGCTTTGTTCATTATCTCCAATCGATAGTGGATCGATTACATCCGCGTTTTATCATCGTCTGAAGAACCATCTGAAGATTCGTGAGAAGAAACTCCAAGGAAAAAGAAAAAAAAATTGTACGTTAAATCACTTAATGGAGCAATTGCATAAATGCAATAAAATCGAAAAGCAAATGGTCAAACAAGGAAAAAGAGAAAAAGTCGATATAATGAAGCAGCTCTTAGAAGTATAAAAAAATAATGTAAATAATATGTAAATATTTTATAAATAGTTGTGGTTGTAAGTGTAAAAAAAAGGAGTTCGTTTTCCAAAAGTATGGTTCGTAAGGAACAAAATACAAGGAACAGTTTAGCAGTGCGTAAGAACACTAGGACCTCATCTAATGTCGGAAGAAATAAAATCCGAACTAGTCAGGAATGTAGCATACATAATATAAACAAAAACATCCGTTACTCATTTTGTGAGTCTACTTAAAAAAAGTATTATTCACTTATTCTTAAGCCACACTATATACCGCAACAGCATTAACTGTTGATCTTGCAGTTATGAGTCCAAGCACTTTGAGCTGCATGTGTATGCTGCTCCGCTCTTAGAGAACAGAAGCATTTGGTATGTTGCTTGAGCAACACCATTAAGAAATCGTAACAATAAACGAAATATTAAAAGACTATCAATGCGTGTTTTAATAATATTACGGAATAATAAGTATATCTTACAGGAATTTTGACGTTAGGGAAACTTACCACCAAACATCACAGATCAAAAATACAAATGTAAGTAAATATTTCCGTAGTTTAATACATATACTAGATAAACTTAATTCTAAATATGAATTTGACGTTAACAAACCTATCGAATTTAAACCCAATACCAATGTGTAGCTCATACTTAAAATTTTTCCTAATGCTATAGATCCAAATCTAGCCAGTATTATTCATGGTAGTGAGATAGTATTCAAAGGCATATCAAATGTCTATGGGGAGCGCATTACATCCTTGAGGAAAGAAATATGCTTAAACAAGATCAGCATTTTTAAAAAAAATAAAAGTAAATTCGTTAACCAATATAAACTAAATAAACATTACTTGACTAACAACGGACTTAATTATAATTATAACCAGAACTCTGACATGACATTCATTTAATGGACAAACCACTATTAATGAAGAAATAGTGGCACCTCTACCAAAGGCGTTCAACAATAATAGCAATTGCTTAATTGAACAGAATTTACTTAGACCGATGCAAGCAAGAATGAACCTCAAGGACAATTTCTTAGAAATCTAGGGCGTCGTAACAAAATTTATTAATTCTTGCTCTTCTAAGTACTTTCAATAGACGTAGAAAGGAATTGAACGAAACTATATATATGATAGCAAATAAGCAATTTTGATATTTAATATATTTCCAATTGTTATATTAATGTTCTAGAAAATAGGTACACCTTAAATCACAAAACTAATTCGCGAAGGTATGAATTCAAAAGAAAAACAAATTATTAAAAACTTATTTAAAAGAAAGACTTGGCACATACTCGTCAAATATCTCGTGTGTAATTTAGATGAGACTGAGGATATTGTACATTTTCTTGGCCGTTGTCCTATTCTACAAGAGTTTCGATTAGCTTACTTTAGCAAAGCTATTCTATCTTATGAAAACATTATAAATATTTTAAACAGTTATGAGGTAGAATGGGCAAGGGTAGCAGAATATGTAAAATATTGTATAGCATATCGGTCTTATTTAATATTAAAAAAATATAAGAATATAAGAATATAATATAAGAATATAAGAATATTTTAATATAAGAATATAGAATTATGAATATAGTAATTAATATATACTTTATAGTTCATTTTTTATATATAACGTGTATATACTAGTTCATTCTTATACTCACTATTATACAACTATTTATAATACTACTATTATAATATAAGTCGACGGACGACATGTTGTAGTGGCATATTAACCATGACCACACACAATACGTTGTGTGCGGTATTTAATGTGTCACGCCAACCCAAAACTCTCAAATATCAAGCATGACCGAAAAACCCAAATTGTCAGTAACGAAATAATTTATGAGTCAGAAATTTGACTCGTCTGTTTTGTCATTTCTATAAGACAAAATATTTGTATGCATATTTAATTATTCCAATATGCATTTGACAATTTGGATAGTGGCATGCTCAACACATGAATTTGTGTTAAGTATTTCACAGATCATATTGCAAGCGATAATGCATGCAATATGATTTGTCCTCAATACAGTTGGTCACCAGATGTGTGCCACTGTGAAATATATATGACTAAAATGACGACTATGTAAATAAATTATATTTGTAAAATATTATGTACGTCTAATTTGGATTAACCAATTAGACGTAAGTAAATTTAAGTATCAACCAATAGAATCGATACATATGATTCTATTGGAAATTAGTTGTAAGAAATTATGTTAGAGATAAGAATAAAAATTTAATAAAGTCAGTTTCTTAAGAACACTCGACACGACATGTCTTTCATTTTTATAA
>NC_051846.1:184336859-184339796 GCF_002237135.1 Teleopsis dalmanni | reverse complement strand
AAAGCTTGATATATTGTAGAAAATAAAACATAGAAAAGTAAGTGCATATAATAGAATAATTGGGTGATTATAACAATAATAAACTTTTTGGTAGAATGGATCACTGAAAGAAGAACTCTACAATATATTTATTGTATATTCTACAATATATAAAAAAAGCTTGATATATTGTAGAAAATAAAACATAGAAAAGTAAGTGCATATAATAGAATAATTGGGTGATTATAACAATAATAAACTTTTTGGTAGAATGGATCACTGAAAGAAGAACTCTACAATATATTTATTGTATATTCTACAATATATAAAAAAAGCTTGATATATTGTAGAAAATAAAACATAGAAAAGTAAGTGCATATAATAGAATAATTGGGTGATTATAACAATAATAAACTTTTTGGTAGAATGGATCACTGAAAGAAAAACTCTACAATATATTTATTGTATATTCTACGCTATATCAAGAAAGCTTGATATATTGTAGAAAATAAAACATAGAAAAGTAAGTGCATATAATAGAATAATTGGTTGATTATAACAATAATAAACTTTTTGGTAGAATGGATCACTGAAAGAAGAACTGTGCGTACTTAAGCAGCAATTAGAATATTAAAATAAATTAAATTTTGAAAATTATATCTACTTCAGATTTCGTAGATTTTTTTTTAAAAAAAAAAGAGTTAGTTTTTTAGTTCTATTTTTAACCACAAAATGTTTCATTACAACCACAAGTTTCCGTTTTCTAACCATTCTTGAAGTTGTTGATTAATTTCTTTTATTTGTTTTTTTATGTGTAAAAATTAGTATAAACCTTTTTTAGTGGGATTTCAAAGTTTGTTTCAGTACACTTGTTGACACTTGTTGTTGTGGTTATTGTTGTTGTTGACAAGATGTTGTGGCGCCCTCAGATACAGAGCACCTCGTTTTTTATCGCAGTAGCTTTCAAATGTAATTTTTCATTTAGATACTAACCAATTTGTACACACAGGCAGGCAGGCAGGTAGATATTTTAGTGCTGTGATGGCATAAGTAATAGTGAAATTTTTAAAAGTCTCTTCACAAACAAAGAATTTCGTTTTATTGTTGTTTTTGTCTTCTTAAAATTCTATTCAAAGCTAGAATTTAAAATAGCTTAGAAATATCTTTTTGAATTTGAATAAACGTTATTGGCTGGATGAAGTAATTTATGTTTTTTTCAAGTCATCTTTGTATTTGTGTGATTTTGCGACTAAATTTTATTAGAATAATTTTTTTAAATTTATTATAAATGTGTGAATATACATATATGTATATAGATATCGACAAATTCATACATACAAAAAACGTCTATCTATATACGATAGACGTTGTTTAAAATTTATTAAACAACTTCTGCTCTGGAATCCTAAGTTGGCATAAATAATAGAAAATTAAAATTATCAACGTTCTCTATCGGCAATAAATAAAATATGCCACTGAGTTTGTTGTTTGTTTGGAGAATAATTCCAGACTATCTATTGGCAATTCTATAATTTCTAAAATGTGCAAATTGAGAGATATCACAACCATAAAACTCTAATGTGTATCTAAATGAAATGTATAATATAGTTCTTATATAAACCTTTTATAATTAATTTATGCCCAAAAGTTCGTTAACAGCTTTTTGCTTGTTTTGAATTTAATTTTTTTTCCGTTTTTTTAAATTAGAAAATATGTTTATTGATTTATGCTAATGTCATAATACATATGTGGGTTGAGGTTATTGTCTTTAATTTTGAATTTACCAACCATTTTTATTTGGTTTCGAGACCGTAGAGGCATGCAAATGTTCTTAAGATTTTATTATATGTACATTCCTCTCTAATATTTGCTACTGATGATCACAAAAATATGTAGATTTTAAGATAAAAATGTTTTTTCTTTTTTATGTTTTTCTACTTTCGATAACATGTGTCGAATTTGTTAACTAAGATTAATTAACGGAAAGTAATTGGACTTATTTCATTGTATAGATTTTAAGACATTTTTAGAAATATTTTTCATCGTTCCTTTTTTTAAATAACTCAAAATTATAAATAAATTCATATGGAATATATATATATATTACAAAAAATAATTCATTATCTCTTGAACACATAATATTTTTTTAATTATGAAGTATCTTTGAAATTGAGTCTATTATTGTCAATCTATTCTTTCAAGATAAAATGTGTTAACTGAGCATTATATATGGATATATTAGGTTGATTTACCACAATGATCTTATGGACTCACTTAGCGGAATGGATCTAAACATTTCGGAGGGATTGTGTAGTTAACTAAGATCCTCTAGAGCAGGATTTCTCAATCACCAGTTATTGTATAGAATTAAAGACACTTTTTGAAATACATTTCATAAATTATTTTTTAAAAAAAACTGGTACTGATTAAGAAAGTTATATAGAGCATAACACTAGTCCGTAAAATAATATATTTTTGTTTCGAACGATGTTATTTTTTGAGAAAATATTTGAACCTTTTCATGCAAAACACCAGTCCTAGTTAAATACATGGAATATTTTTTCAGTTTGCAAAATGCTGTCAGAAACATTGTTCTAGATAAAAATGTTTAGTATATATTTTACTTACATTGCACATGCGCTGGAGAATAACAAAGTAGATGTAAAGCATATTATTTATTTTTCACTTTCATTGTGTAGTATTAAATTTTCTGACATCATTTCCTAACTAATAGTAACCCACCAGTACCCTCAGCGTAAGATCGACACTCTAAAGTACAACTCAATGAATTAGCTAGATTTTTACTTGAATTTTTTTCTGCATTTTCTGTGAATGCCTTAACTGAGTAACAGCAGTCTTATCCATTTGGCTGACAGATATGGGCGTCTGATTCCATCTGAGAACATATGGAAGAATACGAAATTGTCAAAGATGCTAATGTTCAGTGAAAACCTGACG
>NC_051846.1:184289101-184336759 GCF_002237135.1 Teleopsis dalmanni | reverse complement strand
AAAAGAGGTAAGAAAATGGAAATAGTTAAAAAGAAATAATTAATATAAAAGTATTAAGAGAGATTTAAAGTTAAAAAGTAAAGATAATATAATCGACGATTGCATATAAGAGTAAGTGAACTTTTAGTATACAATAAATCAAAACAAATGGTAATAATTATTTTTTGAGAAGTAATTTTGTGAAACGATGAGTAATATAAAAATTATACTAATATCGGTATATAGAAGAAATTAATAAAAATTTAAAACCCTTTCCCTTAATATATTTTAAAGACTATTTTAGGGATTAAAAATTAAGAAATGAGATGTATTAAGTGGAAGTTGTTAGAAGTTAAGTATTAGGAAATTATAGAAAAATAAGTTTTACAAACTACTGCCAAATGCAGAACCATTGAAACTGTTTATTAAATATCATTCATAACTAAGCCTTATGTGGAAGTAGAGATCATGCTCATCATACGCGATTTCTTATAATCTGCATCACATTATACCAGAAAACATGACACTATTTTATGATTTTATCGTTACTCATTCAAACATTTATCATATATGTGAGAACTCTTCCTCTGAACCTCTTCCTCTCTCTCTCTCTCACTCTCACAATTTCTTCACCTCTCAATCCATGGAATATATGTTTTATGACATTAAGCTTTAGAGAATCAAGTACAAAATTAAAACTAGTGTAAGGTAGATTTAAGCAGAAAGGAAAATACCATTATAAAGCCCCTTAAGTGAAGAGTAGAAATAAAAGGAGTTAGAAAGAAAGACATTTTAGTAATGTGATTTTTGTGTTTTTACAAACTACATTATTTTAATAATAATATTTTAAATATTTACAAAATTACTTGAATTTTTTCACTCACATATTAAACGGTTTTGATAATTATTTTATAAAAATTTAGCATTTAAATTATATAAAAAAAAATATATATATATAAAATTAAATTCAGTCAAAGTGCTTTAAGTAAAGTTTTAAATTAAACAAAAAAAGTTTAAGTAATTAAGAAATTAAATGTATATAATATTATAGTAAGTTCAAATGTTCTAGAACATGGTGAAAACCATAATGATAAACTGATTTCAGCACTTAATGTATGAACAGAATAATCAAAATAATATAACAAATTATTATTACTACTGATATGTCCTAATGTAGGTAGTGACTATGATGTACTAAACGTGCTTATGGCTTTTTATCATCAGCATCCTTGTACCAGTCCTCACAGCCAGCTACATTTTCTGGTGCATCACACATTTCTGATTCGTCATTATAAACTTCACCAAGTTGGCAACCCAAATCACGTGGATCCTCATTATTTAAGCAGACATAGAACTTTTGGCAATCAGTAGGATGTGGGTATTTGGAATGTGTTACGACTTGACCGTGTACATCGGTTTTTGGTTTATCCTTAGGGCAAGAGAAACCGCTCTCTGATTTTTCTGTGTTATACAAAAAAAATTGTTTTTTATTTTATAAATATTTTATATATCATTAACCGTAACTAAATGGTTTATCATAAATATTTTAATTGTTTAATAACATTCTAATATTTTAAATTTATATTAGCTCTTTTGTATTTATTTATTGATATCCATATGTTTTTTTTTTGAACTTACTCTGTGGTGCATCACAGCCCTCACGTTTGGCTGTATCTGGCCATACGCAAGTTCCACTATATTCATCGAAATGAAGACCTACAGTACATTTCATTTCCAAAGCATCACCATCAATGCAATTGTAGAATATATTACAGACGGCTGTGTCAGGATGTGCGAAGAAACCATTTTTACGTGGGCAGAATTTGGTGGATTTTGGTGGTTCTATATAAAAAATGAATATGTTATTTTAATTCATAATTATTATCTTTATATAGTGACAGCTATTAAAGTAAATCGTTATACTTACGCAATTCGGTACGATCTCCACAATCTACATTGAAGGGTTGATCGCATTTATTGACGTGTCTGTTTAAGGGATCAAATACTAAGCCATCCGGACATAGCTTTGTTTTCGCTACACCATCATCACAATGATAGTATTTGTCACATTGGATTTCATCTTCGAATTGACCATCTGGTTTTGGACAGTCAAAAGCATCTGCAAAGTGAAGTAAAGTAAGATAATAATTAATTATAATTAATTGTAAGTATATTTAAATTCATTTATCGAATTAACTTTTTATAATATAAAATAAAAGTATAAATATCAAACAGATTAAACAGATGTAATATATATACCTAAATCGCGACTGCTGTCACGATATCTTAAATGCACTATCTTCAAAACCGTGATTTATCCTATTTAAGTGTATGTATCTGAAATGTTTGGATTCTAACAACTTACGGCAAATATATAGCCCATACCGAAAAGTAAATGGTGATTATAGAAAAAGAAGAAGTAATCAAGAGCTTTAATGCTAATCGAAAGAACACAATGTCATAAGATTTATAACATACTTGTAAATGGCCCGGGATGTAAATGGCGACTATGAAATACGAATTAAACAAGAGCTTTTAGATCAATGGAAAGAAGTAAATGTTATTAGATTCATAATATTTGTCCGATATGCCGGATCTGTCCTAAAAATGGAATGTAGTCACCGACGATTATAATTGATTATTATTGACTCGTTTGTATAGTGGATGACATACGAAAAATGCAAGCACATAATTGAGTGGAGGAAGCAATAGACAGTATCGCGTGAATGGACTTTATAAACCGTGCTAAAATTCATTTGGCACTACAGCGATTATAGTGCAGATTAAACAATCCATTATGGTATATGATGAAACTAAGGCTCATATCGAGTGGGAAGATGGATGATGAATGAATAATTGCATTTACAAAAACAAATATCTAGAAAGATATCGTATATTGAAGAATAATATAAAATCACATTAAAGTGTTGGATTTATAGAGTGCCTTGGATAGAGTACAAGGGGCTTTGGGGTTTAAACCCCTCTAAAATATTTTATACTAATTGTGATGAAATTTTTTTTTGATTATTTGCTTTCATATAAGCTTTAAATTACTTTTCAAAAATTCTCATTTAATTGAGTCTCAGTAGATGCCCTTGAATTCATTATATCTAATGTGTAGAAATAGAAGGTTTATAAGCTCATATTTTTTTTCAATATGTTTATTGCAATATATAAAAGTAAAATATAAATTAATATAAAATGAAAATTTGTTGAAAATTATATGGACTTAAAAGTGCAAATTGCAACGATAATTGAAATATTTTTAACAGTAAAAATATTTGTGTAAATTATTTTTTATGATTTTTCTTCACATTTCCGGAAACTTACTTCCATCAAATGCCGCATTGATATCTTTGCAGTTTAAAGCAGATTTTCTCTTTTCTCAAATTAATTTTTTTTCTTTATTGAATTAAAAAAAAAAGCTGTTGAAAACAAAACAAGGTTTTGGGAAAGAGTTCAATAAATTGGCTTCAGTTTTTCCGCATCTTTAATGAAATCAATCATTGAACTTTTTACGTGGCAAACCGTGAATCCAGTTGCACTTAAAATAAAAATTATTTTCAATAACAAAAATTTCTTCAAAACGTTTTAAATCATTTGTTAATGGCCAAAATAAATACTCCCAAACATGATGTAATGCACTTGATTGATTTTTATCACCTATAATTATTTACAATTTCATGAAGCTTAACCCTTTAAGGATTGCATAATAACACAAAAGACTACAAGTAAAGACCATAAATACCCAAAAAAAAAAACAAAAATTCAGAAAAAAAGATTGGAAAACAAATTAACACAAATAAATTAACAAAAAAGCCTTCAAGATAACTTGCTTTAAGACGGGTTTTTTATTGCTTCACATTTAGCCGGTTTAACTGGCATTTAACATATGAGCTTATCTGTGCACATACGTACACGTATAGCGATATAGATACAATATCTATATATATAAGTATCTTTATACACTAATATATACATGCTGGTCTGGCATGAACTGCGATATTTAAGAGTCAATGAAAAATATCATTTATGCAATTCCTTTAAATGTCTTTCTCTGCTTAGATACAATATACTATTAAAATATTTCTTAAGATATTAATACTCGTCAGATAAAAATTTGCATTATTAATAAAACTCGTTAAGTATCTTAACAATTTTAATTTAAATAATTTTGTAGTTAGTCCGCATATACACGTTTCTTAAATAAGATACTATTTCCCTGTTACAAACAAGTAGCAGATTGCATGTATCTCACGGTTTGTCTTGGATAAGTTTTGACTTCAGTTGCCAAGTTAAAAACTACCTCAACTATAGGTATTATATTAAAGAGTATTATTATAGGCTTATTCTTTGAAAATAACGATAAACTAAACGATCAAAGTAATTAATCAATTTCAAGTTGATGTATCTCAATTTTTTTTAAATTGCAGAATTAGTAAAATTTATAACAATATTATTCCTAAAACAGTCTTTGACGCTGAATGGGCGTAGATCATTATTATATATATATATATACATAGACAGATTCTTTAAAAACTATATGCAATATTGCTTAATATAGTCTACGGTACACCGGGAGTATAGATCCTAACTATTACGTATTCCAGTTCTATTCTATTGTATGAATTTCACTGGGCACTGGATGCATAGATCCTATCTATTATGTATTCCAGTATAATTGGTTCTATTCTATACTATAAATTTATTTTTTCCTAGAAAATATTTAAGACAAAACCATTATAACTATATTTCTAAAATCTCATTAAATAATCAGAGACAAATAATATCTAAATTGTTCAGTTCTCTAATAGAGCCTTACTGCGTAAGTATTATTAAATTTTAAGAATATTAGACAGTGGAAACCTACTTTTACAGATATATTTATATATTCTTTAAGGAAAAATAGTGCTTTAAATAAAAATCAAATATATCAATGGTCAATGTTTGGGCTGTAGTACAGTTTCGATACATAAGAACTATTTCCAAGAGTTCTTAAAATAGTTCTTAACGATCTTATATCATTAACTGTACACGATTATTGCATCATAGTTTAAATATTTCATAAATCAAAGATTTTGAGAAAAACTAGCACATATCTATAAATCATTATTTATAAAGGGTTATCTAATTTGTGGTCTTTGTTTAGTAGTACTGTCACATGTATTTACTTCAAGATTGATCTCTTTACAATATGGATCGTTAAATAACCAATGAATGTGTTAAATGTGTTAAATTTTATGAAGATTTTATTGAATCTTCAGGAATGAAACTCAGTTTTCGTTATAAGTGGATATGTCAAGCAACAAAATCGTAACATCAGTGATAAACTCAAGTGACTGTTGTAGGACCATTGCATCCATAAATATTTACTATATGGTGTGTCCAGTTTGGTTTGGTTCTACGGTAAGATAGGCTAATACTTTTGGAAAAGGTGTCATACAAACTGTCAAATCCGATTATTTGAATTATAGGTCAATAATTTTGAATTATAATTGAAGTGTGTAACTGAAGTTATGGTTTCAAAATCTTTGTGAATTCAATAGGACTGCATAAGCAGCAAAACCTTGTTTTCACTTTGTTACACGAGAAATTTTATAAACGTATAATATCACTTTTGGTGATGCAATTGGGTCAGAAATATATATTTATGAGCACAATCCTCAAACTCTCGAAGCTTTGAAGGTGAACATCTGTCATTTCAAAAGTTATTGCAAAATGATCCAGTAGTTTATGATGGAGTGTACCATTGAGGATATATGAATGATATTTTATTTTACATCTAATGATAATATATATTGATAATATATTGAAGTAAAAATTTGATAATAACCTCAAGCATAAGTTTTTTTAGGGGTTTACTCTCGGAACGACAAAATGAATAACCTTGTAGTTATTATTATCATTATTATTGACATATTCTTAAATAGAAATAATTTATAGTATAAACTTATGATCCTAGCTAGTGATCTACAAAAAGTTTCCAATCTTCCTCAATCCCCAATCTTCCTAATCTTAATTTTGTGTTATAAATCATTGAACCGTATGGACGTTTCGTTATACATAAATTATTATCTCATTGTCTTTTTTAAGCACCCATCGTCTCATACTAGTCGATGTCTATTCTAACGCCCAACGCACGATTAAACAGTAGTGTCTCACTACAGTAGTTGACGATTCTACATGTAGTCCAGTTATATGAAATACTCATACAGTAACTAGCTACTGTAGCTTAACGTTGCATAGAATTACAGAAATGTCTTTGCTCAACTTATTTCTTGATATTTCTAGCGGCTATAGCGAGTTACTGCAGTTCAATCGTTCATTGGGTCTGTGTTGGCAAGGTGGTTCGTGTTCGATCCATTTTTATTTTTTTCTCCTAATATAGTTGGATTCAGTGTAATTCTTAAAATTTTCTCCATATAATAAGTTATGTGTTTTATTTAAAAATAACTGTTGTGTTTTTTTTTACTATCAAGGTTTCTGTCAAGATTTTTAATGATCAATCATTTTTTTGGAAGAAAATTGGCACGCAAAATGTGTCTGAATATTTTTTTTTGTTTGACAGAATTGTGGTACACCGTGAAATATAACATTTTTCAAGGTATCTTTTAGTTTACTTAAACAAATTAATTCAATTCAAATTAATTTTATTGAAAAACCAGATACCTGAAACCTTCTATTCAGAATTTTAAACTTTATTCAGTTCAATGAAATACACATAGAGGTATTCGGCTCATTTAGAGACAATTGAAATACATTTGCAGATATTGTTCCATCTGTATTTCACAAAGATGTTGATGAAGGTATTGGTGTTCTTTCATGCTATATGGAAAACCAAATAGTTTAACAAGGATAGTATATGAAGGTTAGCATCTCGCTTCCCTGGCAAAATCTTTCAGGGCATCACAATAGACAATATATGTGTTCGATCAAAGTGCTGATAAATGTCAGCACACGGCTTTTTAACCTAACCCAACCTTTCATCACATCTTCGAAGATATATAACATGAATCATATCTTTAATGTATAAAATTTTTTTCTTCATCTCACTATTCTAATCTGAAAATTACAGTCTAAAATTATAATAAAAACTTGGTCTACAAAATATAATGATTTTTATATTTTATTTTTATATTTATCTTGAAACTAACCGTAAACTGTAATTTTAGGTCACATCTATTTTAAAATTAACTTTTCTTAGCTCAGACGGTAGTATAACCCCATAATATTGGTTGATGAAAAACAGTGTTATTATAGTAAAATAAATACATATATTTTTTATAATAGGCAATTTAAAGAAGTTTATTAGGCAATATTACTCTGCGAAAAAAAAATGGTTTTTAATTATTTTTTTATAGTTTCTTTAACCTTTTCATGCTAAGTTTAAGATCCCGGGTTTTAACTATCAAGCAAACCTACTTCGTTTTCCACGGTTGTTTTTATGTTATATTTTATTTCTATTTTGAAAGATTGTAAAATTTTAAATTTTAAATTAATGCATATATAATTAAACTCCTAATGAAACCTATTAATAAACAAATGTTTTCAACATTAAAACTTGTTTATTATTTTTTTTAACACTTTCGATTTCATAAATTGTTAGGCATTTCTGGAAATGGGAGCAATGTCAATCAAAAAAAGAAAAATAAAATAAAATTTTTATTTAGTAACAAAGACTAATTTAAAATAGTTAAATTTTCAAGTTCACAACACCAAAAAAAATTTTTTATTTCTTGTTTTAATTTAAAAAAGATAATAAAAAATTTAAATAGTTTAAAAAGAAATTAGTACAAAAATAATTTTAGAAAAACATGATTATTTAAAAAAAAAATTAAATTTCACACAAAAAAAAAATTTCATATAATTAAATGCATTATATTAAATATATATAAAGAAATAATATTTTATAAAATAAATATAAATATTTTTATTAATTATTTTATTCACTCACTTATTGACACTATGCTGAGTGCTGCGATGGCACAAATAACGAACTGCCTCATTTTGTTATAATAAAATAATTGTATTTTAAAATAATTTTTAAATATCCTTTAACACAGTAAAAATATTAAATATTTTTATATATCAAAATCAGTCCAAAATCGTTGCCAATTAATGAGCCACGGTTCCAACTTTTCAGTGTAAAAACTTAACTAAACCGTGCGGTGGTTAAACTTAAACTACCAAGACACCGCACGAGACTCTCACTTTTGAAGACTTCGCTTCGCTTACTGACATTTGGAAATGGGGAAACAGTCGCGGCGGTGTGGTTAATTTCCATTTTACGGCTGGAGCTGTCAATGTGTTGTGGTTCGCTGTGTGGATGTGTGGATGTGTTTGGGTGTCTGAGGTTTCAAGCCAGTCTTCCATCTGAAAAAAAGACACAATAAGTATATGATATGAAAAATAATTTAATCGAAGTGAGTTGAATGCAAATGTTAATAATATTTTTAATAAACAATACACTGAAATAATTATATGTACAAAAAAAAAGGTTAATAAAACGGTAAGATGGTAAGATTTTTTGTAGGTACACCAATGACAAGTGGATTAGTCATTTAGTAAAATTCTTATTTATCCATATATTTAAGAATATTTAATACGATTCTTTATTATTAAAGTTTGATAAAAAAATATATATATATATATCTTAATATTGTACAGTCATCTTTCAGAATTTCTAAAACTTTACTTATGTAAAAAGTCAGTGGAACTAAATTGCGTTTAAATCTATATATTTATTAGTGTACTCTTCTTTTTATTCTTTCCTTGTTTAACGATTTGTATATACGCAGAGCCCTAAGACCTGTTTCTTAGAATTTGTGTTTGAGAGATATCTAACAGTATTCTACCACAAACCTAAGTTTTGTTTTTGTGCAGAAAAAGGTTTAAAAATACCGAACTCATCGTCACTACTATATATCGTGACAATAGTAATATCCCCGATTTGCATGGACTAAAAACAATTCCCCTTTTATACCAGACCGTTTTTACTTTATCGGGATACTTCAAGGCAGAGTACCAGTTTTGGTTACAATAAATTTTTTTCGTTTGCCAGCGTCGAGACCTCGCTTTGTTAACCTCTTCATTATAATTATTACTTTTCAATTAATAATTCCACTCATCCACCACAAGGATGAGTGGAGTGCCAATTCTTAGATATTAGAGAGAAGTAAAAAATGTTGATAAAGATCGAATGGTAATATAGTAAACATAATAGTATTATATATTATATATAGAATGTTTATCTACTGAAATTATAAACTAATGAGGATAATAATTCTTCCTTGTGTTATCACTATCTTAACACTCTTCTTATTAGGTTTTTTGATTTTATTTAAATCACAATGGATTCTATTATCTATATGTACCTAAATGCTAATAAGTAAAAAGTATATTTATGACTTATGTTTTTATATATTAGCTGTTGTGTATAGATAATAGAAACCATTATGATTCAAATGGAATTAAAAAACCTAATAAGAAGAGTGAAAGCAATAAGTTACATCCAATTATCTTATATAAGTTCTTCAAACAATGAATACACCGTAAGTTGTAATTATATGTGAAATATATTATATATAATATATGTCAAAAAGTGACAGCTTATTTAAGTGAACAATTTCTCTATGCTCAAATTTCTTAAACCATTATTTGTATAAACTTGGAACCTTTTTGACAGATATTTCTTTTAAATGGACTAAAGTTGGCTGAAAGTAAGTGTTCCGAAAACAGTATTTTCACTGTAAGTAAACATATCAGTAGACCGATCAAAATTACAAAAATTGAAGATTAATTAAAAAGCCTATTAACATAAGCCATTTTTTTGTGTATGCTTATAGTAATTACATGTTAGTTCTTTAATTATATATCATATATCATATATATCATGAAATGATTTGATATACCATATGTCATCAGTTCTTTCATTTAAGTATTTATAATAACAAAAAAGCGAAATCCAATATCTTCAATTATAGATTAAAAAAAGTTAGTCTTGTGACCTAAAAATTTAAAGCAATTGCTATATAAATCTTGGTGTATTTTCTATATATTTACCATATTTCTAAAATAAGAAATTTGGAGAAGTAGAGGTGATAACTATTTATGTCACAGCAAATTGTAGATTTAATTAATACAATAAGTAATATAACATTAAGTAGATATGTCTATTATAAGAAAATCTAGTATGTCCATTAATAGTAAGTCTAGTGGTGTAGCCAGAATTTTATCAATAGGAATTGAAATTTCTTGTGGGAAAAATATTTAAAAAAATAAAAAAAATAAAAAAAAATAATTAAAAATAATTAGTAAAAGTATGAGGGAAAATCAAATAAATATAAAATTGAATTCATTATCATCAATGTTTATACTCGTAGCTATACAATCTGAAGTAAGTCAGAGCTCTGTTCACAGGTATACGGCCACAAACCTATATATTTAATTGGTTTAGAAATTTCGGATGTTTTATTTACAATGTAGATTACTCTAAATCCGAATTTTTCATCCGCTGGTCAGTAAATTATTAACCATTATCCAGTATATCCATTTTTAATGATATTTATTTTTTGAGAAGATATTGATGTCAGTACTTGGGTTGCAAACTACTGGTCTAAGTTATTCAGTAGTAATGCGTTTTTTTGGTACATTTTTTAATAAAAAATTTTCAACTTTTATTAAGTATATATTGGCCATTATTATTTATGACCTCTTGTCTTTTTTTAGTACTAAATAATCCTATTATTTTTAATCGCAATGAGTTAATACTCTTGGTATTAACTACAATTATATAAATGTCGTTAAAAAAATACCTCCTCATCCATGAGTATGTATATATATATTGAGATTATATATTATGTATTACTTATATATTTACTAAAAAAATAAAATGTTTATTTGCATTTTTCATTTGATTTTCCCACCTTTGTAGATTTATTTTTAAGGTTTGCCAGTAATATTTGAAACTCAATAGAATAAAACTGTCTTACTTACACAAATAAAAAATTTGTGGAGGAGTCGGTACTTTAAAGTAAATTGTTTTTATTTTTTATAAAAAATATCAGTAAATTATGCTTTGCTTAGTTACTTGGTAGTTTCTCTTGCGAAACAAAAAAAAAATTGATCTACTATTTATTTTTATTTATATAAAAAGATATTTTTATGTATTATATTATGTACTTTAATTACATTCTGCTATTATTGTTTTACTTAAAAATAGAAATATATATATAGCGTAATGTATATAAATTTAAATAGATTAAGTAAATATTTTAGTCTTTCTTAGTTCTGATAATACTTATTTTTTCTTATAGCTTAAAGGAACCTAACTGTGGGTCAGAATTCCTAATTGCCTAATACATGGTTTGCTTTTCCGCTTGAGGTTAAAATTAAGGTTATAGTCCCTGTCTTATAACTTTCACTCCATTGATTTATCGCGTAAAATTTCAAGGGCTTATAACCAACTTTTAATGCAGCCTAGGATTTTTTATGAAAGTAGAACTTATGTAGATGTCTAAGATTTTCTAGAAAGTAAGTACCTAATATGTTTAATCTGTTCCGGTATAATATACTGTTATTCTGTGTTATGTTCTCTACTTTCTTATGTTGATTAGTAAGTAGTTTAACAGTTCAATATTATAAAACTGTTTTATATATTCCCTGCGTTGCTAATTGCACTAATAATTAGTAAAAGTTCCAAGTTGGACAATGGCATAGTTAATGGATTTTTCTTTAAGAAAATGAAAGTATTGAAAAAAACACGATATTATTTCTTAATACTGAAATTGCTTTCTAGTGAAAGATCTTATTACTAGTAGCTAGTCTATCAGACATTGCTGAATCCAGGTAAACATATTAATCTTCTCCAGATCAATGTGTGACTACTCAGATTTGTATACCAACTCTTTTTAAAAGTTCTACACCTATGTTGTATTAGAGTGTGGCATACTCTAAGAGTATTTAAAGATACTTAAATGAATACTCTAAGGATATTTAAGAATACTTAATTGTCTTCCATACATAGCCTTCACTCATTGGTATCTAATGGGTTACACCGCAACTTAGGTATGTTTAGAAAGAAGCAACCATTTATCACAGATGATTGAGTGATTAACTAATAATTAATGATTGAGTCATTGTTTTTTCCATCCAAACTGTTTAGATTTAATAGGTATTTTTAGAATATTATCGGAATTAAATGCCTGGTACTGCGCGATCTACCCTTGTTAGATTATTTATGACTGACGTGTCTGGTAAACTCTGTGATAGGGTCATGCTTTTTGGTTATAAAATAATTTATCACTGATTCCGTGACTTCGCTCTAATACATATCGTTGTCTTGACACAGCTTTCTTGACCAATTTGTGCACAACATCATTGACATCAATAACAGCGACTGCAGGTATCCAAGGAAATATCACTGGTAGGATATTCTAGATATTCACTGAAATTTCTTGCTGATAGGTTTCATAAACATCTCCTAAACTAGTAGAGTACTTGTGGAGATGGAGCCCAATGTTTCAATAGCTGCCTGACTGTTACAGATGAAGATTATCTTTTTGTTCCTTCAGTTTCCTATCAGTAGTTGTCAGTCGCAGATATTTATGACGTAGATTGCGGTAAGGAATAGAGAAGCCATTATACCTAGACTGAGGAATATCACAAATATAATAGAGTTTAAAACAACGAAAAATACGGACAGTAAAGAAGAGAAGAGAAAAATGGCAATATGATCTGTGATCACATATTGTGGAGAATTATGGACAATCCTCCATGATATGTTTTCTATATTGAATTATTTCTATATGTTAAATGAACCCCAATTAATACGCTGTATAGCTACGATCTATAAATTATAAATAAATTTCATAAAAGTCTTTTACTTTACCTACTTTGTAAAGTGAACTGCGCACGCCTCTTAAGTATCTACAAATCCATTATTGAAATTATGTTGTTATAATGGAAATTTAAACAATTTATGTACTTAATTCGAAATGCTGCTTAACATGTAAAAGAGCGCACATTTTGATAGAAAATCAAATAAAAAATTTTAACTCACATTTGAGGTTCATCTCGGCCCCATGGCAGCCCGTCTTCACCACGTTCGATTTCGATTTGAATCACAGATACGCGGACGACATACAAATTTCTGCTTTGAGCTGCGTTGTAGGTTGAAGTTTGTTTGTTAGTTCGAATGCAATTGACTCACTTTGAAGTTTTGAACAACAAATAAAAATTTATCTGAAAGGAAGATTTAAGAAAAACAATTTAATTGAAACAAAATTTTAATATAAATTTTGTTATTTGCAAATCTGCGCACACTTGTCGATTTTTACATCATCGCTTTCGATTTTAGTGCAATAAATTCGTAAGATCATTTTTCAAATATTTTACATGGTTTCATCTCAGTTTGACCGATTTTCGCAAGTGGCATTTGCATTTTCAGTCAATCACTTCAAAATCAATAAGTGAAATATTATTGCAATCATTAATCTTACTTTAAAAATGTGTAAATTTGTACATAAATGAAATAATTTTTACTCGTAATTCGCAATTGTTCATATTTGCAATGGAGAAATACTTCACTCGTTTCAAAATCTGCAAGATAAAAATAATTTATACCGTTCCAGATGCTGAATGATTGGTTGGGTCTTGGTGTAATATAGTTTGAGTATTAACAAATGAATAGATAAAATAGTATTAAGTTTTGAAAAGTGACTTAATCTGGGTTTGAATTGTAAGACTTAGTAATACTTTATCAAAAGAAACTAAAATGAACAAGACCTTTGTGATCTGTTATGTGGTAGATAGCTACTGTCCGGTAACTAAATACACAGGAGAATAACCGTCATGTCTGGCAAGCAAACAGTTATTAAAGCTCAAGGTTCAACATCGATAGACAGCAACTAGCAACTGTCAGGGAACTTAGTACACAGAAGAATAATCCTTATGTCTGACAAGCAACCTCGATAGGTAGCTCCAAACAGAAAGCTAAGTACACAAGAGATTAATACTCATGTCTGACAATCAAACAACCATTAAAGCTTAAGATTCTACTCTCGACAAACTGTCAACTGGTTTAAGAGATAGGCAACATCTTAAGAAATTTAGGTGCAAAAAATCAAATGATTCAAATTGAATACCTGCTGATAACAGTTTGGATGGCAATAAAGTTGCAGACGAATTGGCTAAGGGAGCTGCATCAAGAGTACCATATTAACCGAGTACCATATTAACCGAGTACCATATTAACCGATATAGATCTCGCAAGTCATTTTAATATTAGGTATATATTATTTATAAAACCTGACGCTAACACGTCAATACCATGTTTCTATTGGGTCCCATTTAGGTAGTTTTGCCCATTAATGCCACTATTGAGGATAATTTATCGTACAATGATTTATCATACAAATAAGCTCATTATAAATAAATCAACTCATTTAATGCGAAAAATGCCGAATGCAGTCCATAAAAAAATATCGCACAAGGAAAATTACTAAAATTTAAAATATTTGTCATTTGTTTTATACGTAAAATTTAAACAAACAAGCTATTTCACATGCATAATTCAATGGAAACGACCAAATCTTAATTTCATTTACATAAGTAGTTTTAGCTGCAGTTGAAACATAATATAAGGATTTATCACTCATACCTTTACATACATTCTTTACATACATACCCCCGACTATGCTAAAATTTTTAATGAAACTAAACGATGAGAACATTACATAAAAATATGTACATACCTCCAGCTCAAAAAGTAACCGGATTTTGTACATAAAACACAAATTTAAATTTTATTCCAAATTTATTTTATCTCCTTCAAAATATGCTCCTTCTAAACCGATACACATATGCCAACGCTTAATCCAATCTCCCATATACTTTTCGTAGGCCCGTGAAGGTGTGGCTTTTAGTTCCTTCAGCGAATTCTCTTTTATCGATTCAATCGACTCAAAACGCTTACCACGAATAGGCAATTTGAGTTTTGGGAACAGGAAAAAGTCTCACGGATCCAGATCTGGTGAATATGGTCCCTGAGCGATGACAGTAGTGCCGTGTTTGGTCAAACAATCGCGTACAACAAGAATTTGCCATAGTAAAAATCGCTAAATGCACTTGTAGTAGTCTCACATTAACAGTTGCTGTAAACAAACTAATTGACAGATGGCGCTCAAATTTGTACCATATGTCAAGAAAGGGTGTACCAACATAAAGGTCTATTACTTAAGGAGAAGTTAACAAACAACAAAACTTTTGATACTTTTTGAGCAGAAGGTAGGTATATCTTGATGCCTTATAATACTAATACCCCTACTTAATGTTAATTTATCTCCATTACTTTATAAGAATCTATATGATCACCCTTGGGTAAATCTCTACAATTTTTTAATTAAACATGAAAGGTTTTATTTTAAAACAAAATATTTTGAATGGTTTATTTAGATCACCTTTAAAGAAATGTGACTATCTATAGATTGAATTTTTTAATGCAAAGGTTAATATGTCAACATGGTCCAGTGCTTGTTAGTTCGTGAAAAAAAATAATTTAACCAATAAAAATCCTGTTTTTTTTTTGTTGAAAGTTAAGTAACATTTCATACATAATTTATAAAACAAAAATATATTCAGCCGCGATTATCTTTAATTGATTGCAGCAAAAGATGCTGTCCTTGAAGATGAAACCGGCATAAAAAACATTTGTAAATTTAAAATAAAAAACTTTTACTCTTAACTTAAAAAAAAAAAAAATAATCAACAGACTTACAATAAAATAGTACACCGAAAAAAACAATTATTAAAACGAATTTTAACAAAATAAAATAATTATATTGTGAATGTTATAGAATAAAAATAAAAAAAAAATTAAATGATTGTACTTAAAATAATTATAATATATTATATAAATATTGGATAATTATAATGGTAATAATTATTACCATTAATAAAAAAAACTCATATGTTATATATTCTTTCTGGTATATACATAGGTACCCATACGTATATCTCTTCATTTTGAACAGATTTTCACCTTTGAAGGTGAAAAGATTGCAATAGAAAGAGATAGGAATAAGATAAAAAGATAAGTTAAAAAAAGTAATACTTAATGGTATTTTAAATTCATATAAATATATTGTAAGTTTACTCTGCTTTTTATATACAGACCCATGCAAGGAGACTAAATCTCCCTTTTAACCAACAGGTATGGTTAGTTGTGGAGAGGACGATGAAAGTGCCTTCCATCTACTTTGCTTCTATATAGCACATGCGCGGCGCCGCCTTATCACTTTAGGAGATTTCTTTTTCGAGAATTTTCGCGAACTGCACGACTTCCCTCTAAATAGCATTATGAGCTTTGCCAAAGGCTCTAAGAGATTCTATCCCTTACGTTTTTAGTTATATGGTAACATAATGGGCATATAGGGCTTAGTGGATCCTTTGGGATCGTCGGTACAACCTAGAATAACTTTATATACAAACAGAATTGTATACTCTGTAACGTTTGTAATTCAGAATATATAAAGAAATTGAAGGGAATTAATGAATAAATAATACTTGATCGTATTTAATATATAACCTTATATAAAGTAGATGTGTTAGATCTATGAAAAAAAATACAAACACTTAATATTAATTTTGAATATATTGATTATATATTTTTCTTGAAGTGTTATGTGTAGAAGTCTTTAAAATAATCATTAACAATAATCATTATCTGTTCTTTATTGGAAGTTATCACGAATTGAGATAAATAATCGAACTTAAATCTGGTGAGTAGGGTTCTTGAGAAAATAGTTCGTTATGTTAGCTAGTACGTATCAATGGCTAATTTTTTAAATAGTAAAACGGAGTCAACAGCTTTATTGAATAATAATTGAATTGGATTGGAATAAGCACATCAAATCTATTAGTTACTATAGATTACTATCTCGTAATTATAACTCGGTGCAATGCTAAATACTCTTTTCTATTTTTCTAACGGTTTTAAATTAATTAGATTCAGATTTACTGATCTGAAATCTGTAATCCGTTTGTCTCCTATACATCTAGATCTCTGACAATATGGGTTAAGTTTCAAAAACTGAGATTTTAATATATCAGTTTGTTAAATAAAAAAATTTTATTTTAGGATAAAGAAATTCCCTCTTTTCAGTAAACTTGCTACGAATAAATAGATAACCATTTTTAACTTAGTCATCCTTTCCCAAACACCCTTATTGCTGTCTTGAAACGAGAGATTTTTCCCATTAAACTTAGTATATTTATTAGCATTATAAAATTATATTTATTGTTTATAATTAGACACGATTTTTTTTCAGTGTATACTTTCAGTTTATATACGTCAAGTTAAGTAAGTAAGTAAGTTAGTGAAATAGAATTTGCCGGACAGGTTCTACAAGTTTCACATTGCGGTTAAATGGAATGCTAATTAATAAGAAATATAAAGACTTACATTTCTCAGCGTGTATTGAGTATAATTTTGTTAATAATAATAAATTAATCCAAACCTTCCTAATGCAAACAACAAATAGAAGACAAAGAAGTAAAAGTGTAAATTCTTAGTATTATTAAATGAGCAAATAAACAAAAAAAATATTACTACTTGTGTACTAATATATTTAATTATAGTTAGTCATTAGAAATAAAAAATTTTTTTCAATATTAATATAAAAATATTGTACGGATATAAAATATATTAATAAAAAGTGTGAGACCTTGAATGACTTAGTTAGGACTCAATCACAATTATGCTATCTTTAGGCAATTGCTATATCATGCTATCTCCTTTCTTTTTTTAAATATTGCCTGCTTATTTGAAAACTCTGATTATGAGGAGGTTTTTTTTAACTTCAAGTAAGGATTAATGAGCTACACATATCACTATTAAACTGCTCTCTACTTTAGATAAACGTACTATAACTGTCCCAATAAGAAACAAAGAAAATACGTTCGGAATATTACTCTGGAGCAATGCTTTTTAACGTGAAGTATGTGACCCATATGGGACCATTTTGGTTGTTACGGGAGACATTTAATAATTAAACGTAATTATAATAAAAAATTTTGAAAGCCTTTAGAGGGATAGGAAATCTGATCTAGAGCAATAAACCAAGCTTAAAACCTAATAAGATTTGTTTAACCAAGCACATAAAATAAAATTTGGGATATTCTAATGGACGTAGAAATAATGTAGATAAGGAACACTTTCTTCACATGTAAGTAGAAGAGCAGAATAAAATGAAGTCTTTTTACTGAAATATTCAATAAGTACTATTACTATTCATAACATGATAATTCATCTATGATTGCTTAACAAGACTGGGAAATGAGTCCCATTACTTCGTCATAACTTCTGTCCAACATAGGGGATGTGTAGAAGTATTGTTTTCATTATAGAATATTATTTTTGACACATTTAATGGAAAGCATCAAAAACCACCGTTTGTAAAACCACGTTTTAGAAAATTTGAACACAAATGTCTATGTGCTAAGAATCCTAATGCTGTAATCAAGGAAAAGTAAAAATTAAGCCAATACTTAAACGAGGACGGTACTGAAGAGAGAAATTAGACTGTTAAAGGAAGTTGAATGGTAAACATGAGATATAAACCTTGTGACTGGTGTTACAAAAATGCCGCTACTAGGCGGAGTGATGAAAAAAATAGATTGATTATTTTTTTATTTATTACCAGATAGAGAACAGAGTTGATTTAAATATAAATTTTTGAATACAAAGTATATAATAATATCTATCGATAACCACCTCATAATAGATGTTCCAAATATCACCAAAAATAACTAAATATGAATATATGGAGTTCTTCACAACAACAGTGTACTCCAAGAATTCAATTAATAAAAATTAATTTTTAGTTCACTCTATAGTTTATATACTTTTTTTAGCATTAGTTATTATATTAAATCATTTTGAAAGTAACCCAAAATAGATTAAGGTTATAATAAAAATAAGCGAAGACTTCAAAAGTTTAACAACTTTCTTTCTTCTACCAAAATTGATATTTCCAGTCCGTTCTGAGTTTCCAAAACAAAAAAAACTAAACGAAGTACATAGAAGTATGTACGAAAAGTTCATTAAATAATTAAGAAAGCATGTGTCTTTAAAATTTATATCACGTACCTTCCAATGTACACTCGTCATAAAGAACAGTACACCCAAAATGTATAGAGAGTTGCCACAATATTTTAACGGAATTATTTTATATTTTTAATTTGACGAAAAGCTAATAAAATCACTGAGACGACAGATTAGAGAGAATAAAAAGATAAAATTTATAGAATTAAATATAGTTATATTATAGTATATATAAAATATATAAATTATTATGGCAACCAAAATATAAAATTACTATTTTTAATATGGGTACAATTAGTTCCTAAAAATATCTCTAATTTCTTTTTATAATAGTTGAAATATTTGAAATTTTAATAAGCTATTAACAAAACAAATAATATAGAAAAAAAATAAATTAACAAAATAAAATAATTAATTAAATAAAATAATTCAAAATAAAAAATAAAAATTTTAAATATCAGTTAAATGTCGTCATAATTTTCACTGGGAGTGAGTTCTGGTTCGGGTTCAGAAGAGTGTTTTTCCGCAGCCAAACGCTCATTTAATTCCATTTGCGCATTAATGAACCATTCATAACCGAAATTGACATCACGCAACGTGTTATTCGCTTTCGCTTCCTCAAACCATTCCATACGATCGGTAGGACTACCGAGCGATTGATTCAATAATTGTCGCCGCTGGCGAGCACGTTTCATAAATTGTACATAATCCATTTCTTCAAACGTTTCATATGAATCAAGTTCTTCTTTCGCCTGCTCTGCTATAGTATCATAATCATCAGACACATCCAATATATGTTCGCAACCTTCTTTCACTGAATCAAAGTGCCCTTCGTGAGCTTTTTCAGTTGGTAACAGACGAGAACGTAAATTTGCCAGCTCTTCGGCACAATCTGCCAAGGCTTGCTTAACTTTTTCTTTTTTATCAGCTTCATATTTCAAACGTTCTTTCTCTAATTGTGTTTCAATACGTAACTTTTCTGCATTCATCCTTTTACGCGACATAAGAATATTTAGCATCCGTTTAAAATTCAACTCTTCCCATTGCTTTCTCATACGCTCTGGATAGCTTTCATGAATCATAGCTTCTTGTGCTCTGTAAAACATATAAAAAATATTTTTTATACCCATATTTAAATTAAAATTTTGAATAGACATTGTTCAAACTTATACTGAAATGTCTGTTCAAAAATTTTAACAGACCTTCTTTCTTCTGCTTCTTCTACAAGTCTGCGTTGTTCATCTAACAACTTTTGTTTCTCCACTCTTTCCATTTCTTTCAGCGCTTCCATCTTAGCTTTTTTTTTGGCTTCTATTATATCTTGATTTTCCTCATAATATTTTTTCTCCCAAGCATGCATTGCTATCTTACGTTCAATTTGCCTTTCGATATATTCCGCAAATTTCTAACAAAAAACACCTTTATATTTTCCATAAATTTAAGAACATAATTTAATAGAAGTTCTTACGTCCTCTTCACCTTCCATAGCATAGTAGAATCCAGGCGGTAGTTTCACCATGCGAAAACTGCTGTTATAATCTCCTATACCAAGTAATTTTTCTGGTTCAGTTGGAGGATGCTCTATTACATAAGTTACACATCCACCACCCATGATATCATTAAAGCAAGGTTCATCGTCTCGTGCTAACAATTTTAAAGAATTTGGCTATCATAAATGATTTGCATTATGTATTGTGGTGCGATATATTTAAGTAAGAATATTTCAAAATCAAACAAAATAAGTTAAGTCAATAATGAATACAAGTACATTATTCTTTTAAACTTATTGCACATTTTAAGAATAAATAAATAGTCCTTCTACCCTGGCTCTCAAATAATAGCCAAAATAAGAAAAACTGACAGATTTTCTACATTGTTCAAGTCGGGTTATCCGATATAAGCTAACGTTTCGTGTATACGAATATCTCTGATATATTCGATAATCATAGATCTGAAGTCTATGATTTTATGTTAAGTATTGTTTTTTATTGAACCCATCCATTTGGGTTCAATTCATATTGTCCATGTTCTAAACATAATCTCTCCAAGCGAGCGCACTATGTTGGTAGATGTTTTTGTAGCGAAGACATAGTATTTATCTATTCCTGTCTGGACAAAATGTTGGCTCTGCAACTACATCATAACACCCTTCGTTGATTTTAGTCTTTCTGGAACCAAGTTAGTCCTCTTTATGTGATATTCCTAAATCTGTATATCTCAAAACTTCCAGTTGTTATTATACATAATACTATGTAACAAAATTAATCGTACATTTCAAAAATCATCAAAGTCCGCTGTGCTTTAAACTGCACTCAATATCCATAACTGCTAAACCCTGTGAGGCCTTATAAATTGATTTTGTTATTCATCGCTCAGACAGTACTTTGCGAAGTAGGTACTTACAAAACTAAAGCAAAAGAAGCTACATTGGTGTGAAGTCGATTTCTTATTCGAGACTGTATACTACAAAAATATAGTTTAGAATTGAACCCGCTTTTTCTATCTCTAGGCAGAAAATGTGACTGCCTAAGATAATGTGAAATGTACTAAAACAATTTTGGTCGGCGTATAACAAAATACTAACTATAACCTATCAATTACTGACAATTTTGATGTTAATTAATTAAGGCTGATGTAGCCTTAATTATAGCTTTTCATATTAAAACATAGTCGACTTAATCAATTATTCCATCTCGCATATAATTCTGAACCACATCAATTAATGATGCTACTCTCTTGAACTATCAAAAGTAAGCGTTGTCTTACCTAGATAAAGATTTAAAAAAAGACATTTATATACCATAGGTAAGAGTAATACCACGCTGTTATCTGTGTTATCTATCTATCAATCTATCATTTATTATCTCATATAACAAAAACTTACCTAGAATATCCCAAACTTCTAAATTTCCATCTGCACGTGTGATAAACAATACTGACGGTCGAGTTGTACTCCAAGCAGCTGAAGTTAAATCGCTAGGACGTTTTCGCCATAAAATTGGTGATGTATGAAACTCAGCTTTCCAAACAGCAAATACAGTAGTCCCAACAGTTACAAAAATATTTGTTAAAAATGGATTAGTTTTTGTTGCAACTATTGGACCATCATGCACTCTTGCGAAACTTGCCACAGATGAAACTCTCTCTCCCTCATCAGTATCATTGAACACTCCAACCCAATTAATTTTTTCAACATGACCATATAGTGTTGATATAATAAATGTTTGCCGCATTTCTGGTGGATCCTTTGGAGTTAACGCTATGCGATAATTAATTTTATTTCTACGTAATCTACGATGATCTAAAACCGTTAATTGAAATTGTGACGTATCACCGACAATTCCTGTTATAGGTTCTTTATAATTTAATTTATAAGTGGGTTTAAATTTTTTATTCTTGTGTACCGATTCGCTTTTGAGTAGAGCTTTGGGTAAATTAGCTCTAATTGTTCGTTTGACTTTCTTGTCCGGTGGTGCATTGAAATCCCAAAATGCAATACCACCATCCAACGAGCAAGTAACAAAAAAATTATATGAACTACTTTGCATAGGATCGACAAAAATTTTGCCATATGCATTAATGTAAAAATTTCGGCTCATCCAATAAATGCCCGTTATTGCATCCGTATGAGAATACTCTAGAGCTGAAGTAGCTGCACGCATTACGCGATGTTCCTCATTAAGGTCAATAGTATGTTTCAAATATTCCGCCATGATATTTTGGTAACGAATTTGTGCTGTTGTCATTATTACCGTATCTTCCAGACTATCAATACGGTTTTGTAGATCCCATAATATGAGTTGTCCATTTTTTGCACCTCCTAGCAAACAGTTACCATCATATGGGTTAAATGATAAGTGAGTGACTTCCAGTGGTGAATCAAATTGTAGTTTGTAATTTAGATTATCAGAAAAACTCCACAATAGTATAGGATTTGGCTCCATAATGGCACGTTTAACGCTACTATATTTTTTTGGTACTACACAAATAATTTTGGATAATAAAATTAAAATTTTTAAAGTAAAATATTTTCGGATTTATTACTCACTTGTTTCCGAAGTGCAAGCTGTACTAAACGTATAAGATACTGCCAATATTCCACTGTTTGATTAAATAATAAAATTGAAACTAATAGATATTATATAAAACTTATGATAATGTACTCTAGACTTACGATAAATGTGGATACCAATCTGCACTGCAAACAAATCGATTTTGACTCTTAGCAATATCTGCAAAACAAAATATCTCCTCCAATTCTGGAGTAATATAGACATCCACCGGATCACCTTGCATTAGGGTGTAATCATTTCTAAAAAAATAAGATCAAAAACTGTAAGCAAATATAAAATAATATTATATAAGAACAGAGGATTATATAAGAGTAGTGAATTGCAAAAACAAAAATTTTTTATTATTCTTAATTAGTTGAATTCTTGGTTGACCATACAGCTGTTTCGAATATTGTCAAATATCTATCATCGGTGGTCTTAAAATTATTGCTTTTGTATAATAATGCGTTAATTATAATTTGAGACTACAGCTACCAAGAGTTGAACTCGTACGCTGCCAAATTTAAATCTCAGAGTCAGTGTTCATTAGAAAACTGACCCAAAGCCGTACTGGACTCGTAGGTTTAAACTTAAAGTTTTGTTAATTTGCTGTGAAAGTTTTTATTAACAAATTAACTTGCTGTGTTTATATTAGAAAGAAATCATAAACCGAGCTGTAAAATTAATTAATTATAGTTATAATCGTACAATTAATCGTAGAGATTTAATTTTAGCAATGTAAAATTAACTTTTTAAACCTTATGTATTATGTATTACCTATACATATCCACTTGATTAAATTCTAGAGTGCTTAATAATAATTTCATTTGAGGAGACATTTCTGGCGGTGGTTTAGGTACAACTACTTCTGGAGATGCCGGTCTGCTAGTTTGAGCTTTTTCTTTAGCCTCTTCATCTTCGGAGGAAACATCTAAGTCTATATTAAAAAAGTTTGGAGGTGAATTTTTAGTTTAAATTCATTATATAGAACATATACTTTTAGAACTGCAAAAAAATCGGTACAGTAAATATAATAGTAAAATACAGAAAGGGAACAGAACCTTTTCTTTAAGTTTTATTTTCTTTAAGTTAAACTAAATATTTATTATTCCTTAATGTCTGTAAATAGGTTTTCTATGTTATGTATGTGACACTGATTTAATAATAGGTACATCTAGTAAAAGAACTATAAGGTTCTTAAAGTTTTAATTAAATGTTAATTGGTCATCTTAGCTATGTCAAAAAGTGTTCTGATAAAATAACATGTATTTAACAGTCATTATATATATTGTAAAATATATATAATATTATTATATTAGGAATGGTTTTAAAATCATATATAGTAATTTTTAACTTATGATAAAAATCTCCATTCTTATTGTTTAGCTTTAATAGATGCAGCTTGTATTAAATCTATTTAATTTAGACCTTTGAGGTCTGATGCATTATAGTATAATCGTAGATATCGCCATACACCATCTGTGTATATTGATATTTAATACTGCCAAATTTCTGAAACAACCAAATCCGGTAGAGATTTAAGTAAAGTCTTCTATTCTAAGCAACTATTTCCACAGTGTTCTATGCCGACAATATCCGGTAGAGATTTAAATAAAGTCCACTATTCTTAGCAACTTTTTACACTATATTCTGCACCGACAAAGTTTAGCTCTCGAGATATCGAAGTTAAAAGTTACCGCTAACAATTGACAACAAGTATAATAGTATAATTGGTTAGAATAGATGACTTTACGTAAACTCATTGCCAAATCGGAGCGCCTTTAATTTAGAAATCCTACTTTAGTTAATTATAACTTTTACTATAACGCCCCTATTTGTACTATTTACTATTTGTAAATTTTTGTTCATAGAAAAGAAAACATACCATCTTCCTCTCCAATCTCATATAAATATTGAGTCCACATATTATTCGGAAAAGTAGGATCAGTAAGTTGTTCACGATCAATAAGTTGTGGTGCAGATTGTATACCAATTGTAATACGTTTTCTGGTGACATTATCGAATTTAACCCCTTCAGGTGGTATTAATTCCACATAACCATCACGTGTGTCTGCACATTTACGAAATGTGAACTCTTTGTTTTTTGTTATAGTTGGGGGATAAACACTTTGTATTTCCACATCGACTGGTTTAATATAACGTTGCTGTAATGTTAGATTTATTTCATTTTCGCTACCTAATGATACCCAACGCTTTGGTTTCTTAATTTGATGTTTATGAGCAATCCAGTCTTCATATAATTCAATACTATGTATTACAGACAATGCTAATTTAGTATCCTGAGAATCGAAAAATATAACAAATGGGTCAGCTTCTGTTTGATGTTCTGAGTTTTGGGTCAATAATGGTGCATAACCAATCAATACATAATCTTCAGGATTAAAATCTTGAAATGCCGCGTATAATGCTGGACCTTTATCAACATAATCAATTAAACTATCACGTATATATTCATATTTAAGTTGCTTCCATGGAAATCGTTGGTTAACATTTATACCAACTACAATATCCAACACCGTTTGTACTTCTGGTCTATGAAATAATGGATTAACAATTATTTATGGTATTTAAAGTTAATTTTTATATATATTTTTATATATATTACCTGATCATTATGAGTTTGCAACTTGGCAAATTGTATATATAATTGAGTGCTTCTTCAACATCATATGTATGAGCCTCAAAATCATCGTCTTCCGATTGAGGGAGCGCCCACTCCGCAATACCTGGTTTTGGTAAACTTAAAATAACCAATAAATTTAATAAGACTTTTGAGATTATGGATGACTTTTATTTACCAGGTAAGCTGATTTGGCAATGGATTTTAGGAGGTCAACTTTTTCCACTATGCTATATGTTTATATAATTTACTTCTCAAGATATCGAGAGAAGTTAATTGAGACGCTATGTACCATAGACTAGTACATGTAGTTTTGGCGCAGATTACACAAACGATGGATAACAACAAATAGACATCCAATTGTCATTATACCAAATGACATATACTGCAAATCGCTACATTTAATAACTAAACGTTATTGTTATACAGCGTAATGGAAAAAGTTGTTTACAATATTTTGTTCTAAAATTCGTTATCAAATAGCTGTGCCCGGAAAATTGATATCAAATAGAGATCATATATTATATGATATATTATAAAAATTGAATTAATGATATGTATGCTCTTACCTAAAAAGATTTGATGCATTCTCTTCCTCTTCTTCTAAGGCCGTTTGAGAACCTGATTCTTCCATTATGCTTTATTAATGTTTATTTTCAAATTTAATTCTTAGTATATGAATTTTCATTAAATATTAAGTTTTTATTTAATTTACTTGACAACAAAATATAAACACAATATTTAATATGTCTATGGCAACAATATCAAATAAGTTTGAATAAATAAATAACAATCAAGAAAGTAAATATGTTATAAAAATTAAAAACTTAAAAAAATTGACATTGGAATAATAGATCTGAAACTAATTATGTTACATATTTTGAAGGTTTAATTTATTTACTGTAAGAGAATGTTTATTTATTGTAAGAATTTAAAGATAATAATTTATATATTAAGGGCAGTACCTTAGCAATGGCAACAATGAATTATTATGCTTTTTTGCTATTAAAATCAATTTATTAAAATTATTATAAGGTACATAACATCTAATGTCACAGTTACATTGAACTCAAATATAGTTAAATTGAACTCAAATATATTTTTTTGTATCGTAACTAATCACTAACTAATGTTAATACAAAGAAGCTGAATTAGATTAAATATATTTGATAAAGCCACAAAATCGAGCCAACTTATCACAACTGAATAACTGCATTATAAACGTTTCCACTGGCTATGTTAGACCAGTTAACTTACTTGATATTCAAGCACTTCAAGCAATCTCAAGTAAATTACCTAGTCTAACGATATCAGTAGAAACATACTATTAGATTGAGAAGTAGTAGAAGTGGTATAAGTTAGAAACAATATATTAAAAATGGAAATATTTTGTATAAGTAAGATTTTAAAACTAAATATACCATTTCATGCATATCTTATATTAGGTCTGTTCCACAAGCTACTCGTAGTAAAAGTCAAGTAAAACATAAGTAAAGTACAAACTAAGAGCGTAAGTAAGCATAAATAAAATGTCAAATTACGCTCTTTATACAGAGTTTCATGGAACAGTTTTGTGTAAAATATGGTGAGAACAACAGTGACGCGAAAATAAACAATACAAAAATTCAAACTAAAATTCAAACTAAAATTCAAACCAAAACAGCTGATTCATACATCACAGAAATTTTACTTAAAATAAAATGCACGAGTAAAATCTGTGTAACATTTTCAAGTTTTGACAGGGATGTTACGCTCTCTCAGGTGCACTTGTGTATACAAAGTGTTATTCAAAGCTACAACGAGTAGCTCGTGGACAGACTTATTGTCTATATGAGACAAGTAATTGCAATCTTGATTGTAATTTTACACATTTAGCTCGCATCATTAAAAACCTATTCACATAGCAAATCTTAATTTTATTTTGATATATGTTTTTGTAGTTGCGCTCGTATATCCATAAAGAAACGTGTAAAATAACAATTAAATGTGTTTCGTGAATAAGTACTTATATAACTAATAATAAATTATTCTTCATAAATTTGAGTTTCTAACGAAAAAATGTTACAAATTGTTTCTTTCCTTTCTCTTCCAAATTTTTAAGTTGAATTCTTTAACTATTGTGAATAAATAATTGTGAATCGTTACCTGACCCCCTAATTTGACGCTAGGTGTCGCCATTCAACGAAATGATTAATGTGTTCTATCCATCGACTGTGCGTTATTGATGTGAAAAATGTTTTATTGAATAGAGAAATAAAGTAATATTAAAATAAAATACCTTTAAGAGATATTAAGGTTTGTCTCTGCAGTTTTATTTTTTTAATTTGCTAAATACTAAGTCATAAACATCCACTTAATAAAACATATAAAAGAGTACGCGATACGTAATGAAAATTATTGATTTTTTTGCTATTGACGTAGCTGCGAATTTTTGCAAAATATTTAAAAAAAAATTAACTTTAATCGCAACGAAAAATATTTAAATTTATTTTATTGATATGTAAATGCATAACCATAAATATTAAGCAAAAAATATAATAAGTTAAAGCGAACTGGTGACATCATCAACTTGGTAAAACTGAGACAGCGCCTAAGCTGACTCTGACAGTGAATAATAAGTTTTCACATTTGGCTTAAAGAATTTTACAAGAAATAATTGTTTATGGTGTTTTTTTTCTTTTTAATACTTACAGATAATAAAATAAAAACCATTGTAAAAAACCAATTGGAAGATTTTATAATAAAATCGCATCTAACAAAATGGATCGTAAAGCAGAGTTGGAACGTAAAAAAGCCAAATTGGCTGCTTTACGTGAAGAGAAAGACCGTAGACGACGTGAGAAAGAAATGAAAGATATGGAAGAAGCGGCTGGCCGTATAGGCGGTGGTATTGGTGTTGATAAGGATCAACGGAAGTATGTTTAAAAATATATATTTTTTACAACTAGTTTAAAAAATACGTTCCATAAATTTTTTACAGAGACTTAGATGAAATGTTGTCCTCTTTGGGTGTAGCACCTGTTTCTGAAGTATTATCTTCATTGTCTTCTGTCACATCTATCACTTCAGATAATTCAAATACACAAACGCCCGATGCAAGTCTGCAAACCAATATGAATGGCGTAAAGTATGTAAATTTTTGTTTTCTATATTGTAAATACTTATTATATTAATTATTTTTACAGTGGTAGCAAGAAAAATTCACTTAATCTTAGCATCTATAATGTGCAAGCCACAAACATTCCACCTAAAGAGATGCTTGTTTACTCAAAGCAAACACAAACCAACAGTACTGGAGGTCATGAACGTGATGGTTGGTATATTCTGTTAAGTGCTTAGTTATGTATATTTATATATATAAATATTTAGTTGCTATTTCAGTTTAATTGCTTCTTCAATGTGTTTTTGTCATATGTCTAACCTATGCTTTTCATCCAATTTTTACTTTTTCAAAGAATGTTTCTATAACTCTTATTAAATTCAACTATCTCTATCTATGTTTCTATCTTTAACATAATTAAAGTTCTATATATATATATAAATAAATTACCTAATTTAATTAAAAGAAAAGTTTCTGAAATCTATAATTCTTATTAAATTAAACTATTTCTTTAATTTAACATTATATATAAATAATTTACTTAATTTATTTAAAAGAAAAGTTTCTGAAATTTCTATAACTCTTATTAAATTTAACTATTTCTTTAATTTAATACAATTAAAATTAAATTTGATTACCTGATGGTCAATATGACGGTACTGACTATTTTACTTAATATAAACTATTGCATTTAATAGAGAAGTTTCAGAAAGTAGTGAATTACAACAACAAAAATTCTTTTTATATTGTTTTAATTAATTGAATTTTTGGCTGACCAGACAGCTGTTGGCCAAATACCCATCATCAGTGGTCTTGGAATTATTTCTTTAATAAATCTTAAATAATTTTCTGAGACGCAAGTACCAAGGACTGAGCTTGTGCTCTGCCTAATTTAAAGATCAAAGTATATTATTAATTAAAATAATATAAAAAGAATTTTTGTTGTTGTAGTTCACTACTTTTCAAAACCTTATAATTAAACTTATTTATAAATATTTCACTGAATTTAATTAAAAAAAAACTCTGAAATTTTAACTAAACTATATCTACTATTCATTGCATGTTTTGTTTATCTTTATTGTAAAAAGACAAATATTCTTTTATACTTAAATTAATATATATGAAATTCAAATATATATAATTTTACCACTACATAGTAATAAATTTACATTATAATAGTGAAAAATTATAGATAGGTTTGTTCTTTCAAACTACTAACCTTATATGTTGTTACAACGTTTTTTTTTTCAAATCCCACCTAAATATTTTGTTTTTTAGATTATTTATTTTTATTTTTTATTGACTATTTAAGTTTATATTATTAAATTTTGTTTTCTAAACATTTTACAATGTGTATTATAGTTTTTCTTATAATCAACAGTTATTGCTTTAAAAAAAAGTAAATCTTGAGTTAGGTAACTAATTTAGTAATAATATATATTTATATCATCAAACAGTCAAGCTGCTTTGCAGTTCTTGAGTTCATTCCAATTTACAATTAGACTTATATTTAGGTCACAGCCTACTACGAAGACAAGCTATGTGACTGGGTTTTAATCTATAATGACTTTTGTCCGAATGGTGATGTCTGCGGATGGGGACAGAACTGTATTCCACCTCATGTGTCAGTGTCCATTAGAAGACGATTTAAAATATTTGGATCCTCCTGCGAATTTTGGAACTTTGCCAAGCTTACAGGCTTGTTAGGTTAGTTCATTTTCATTTGGAGTGTAGTCATGCTTTTCAGTGTTGTGTATATACTGAGCACTACAGTTCTTCTGAGTACAATACTAATCCGTGATATCACAACGGGGCATTATTTGAGCTGAAGTCAGCTTTGAACTATATTTAACGGATACATATCTTTAAACAAGATATCATTGCTTTACGAACAATTTTGAAATATTTGCAAAACCAACACATACCATAACAAACATGCAAGCAAACTATCTTATTGTATAACGAACAATTAAGCACAAATCGAAATGTATCTACAATATCTGTACTCATGTTAGCCCTTCTTAAATAAAAAGAAATTCAGTGAATTCATTAAAATGTCCAGTAAAGATATCAGTTTAATAGCGAGTCTACTGATGGCTTATAGTAGACTGTTGAATAGATAATATCCATGCTATAAGGAAGACATGAGAGGTGCGCCAAATCTGCTTTGTCAAAGCATAGCTCTAACGCGATGTATATTAAACATAACAAGCAATTACTTTCCAAAGAATCTTAGCTACCAGGTCTTTTTCAAAAGACTACCTTAAATTTTATTAAAAATTCCAAATGGTTTTAAACTCATCGAATTTTGTGTGGTACTACAATAGATCAAAATGTCCTAAGTGACACCTTAGAATCGTCGCTATTACGTAGCCAGATTTAATATTTTATTAGAACATTTTACATAAAAATAATTTCTTTAACATTTATTACATATTTTTATTTAAAAAAAATATATATATGTATAAGGATATAAAATATATAATACATATAATAAAACTCAAACACTTCTGTAACATTTTCAAATCACACAATCTTAATGATATAACCTATGAAAGCACACAATTAAACTGTTAATGCATTATTAAAAAATATTTTACATTTTTAAAACTCTGAATAATTTTTCAATACATACAACATAATCAATATATTATAATAATATATAAAAATACACAATTTATATTGCAAATACATTTATTTTGATTATTAAACTCTGTATAAATTTCCAAAAACCGATATTATTTGAAAAACAATTTTTGTTGTGTATTTACCATATAAATGCATTAATTATTCATATTATAGTATATACAATGTATATAAACAAAAAATATTATTTTATTAGTTCCAATCTTCTACATTTATAACGAGTGTCCCCCTCTTGTTTAAGCTGTTCCCCATAGTTTCAGTATCCATTAATCATTGTTAAAATATTTTTAAAAATTAACTGAAAATTATAATGTAATAAAATAACAAATTTAGTTCTTTCTTGCCATTCCTCACCTCTGTCAGGATATATGGAGGATTGGTGGAGACCACGTAAAGGTACTAATATACTAAAAAAATAAAAATAAAATGACTAAAATATATATAATTAATATTTTTAGCAACTTTCATACATTCTGCACATAATATTGAAAAGCAATTTATTTATTTAATGTTTTATAGAATAAAAAATTATTATTTAATATTTTATTATTATAAAATTTTTCAATAAACAGTTTTTTAACCTAATCGATTATTTAAAACTAATAATAAAAAAAATTTCTTTATTTTTTAATTATTATGTTATAATTTTATAAATATATATTATTAATCATATCTGTAATAAATATATTTTTTATTTTTATTTATTTATATTTTTATATTATTAAAAATTTTAAACAAAAATTTTTGCAATCGATTATTTAAAACTAATATTTAGTAATAAAATTATAATTTTATTTTTATAATATATAATTATAATTTTATAATATATATAATAATTAAATCATATCTGTAATTAAATATATATTTATATATTTTTATTTATTTATGGTTTTATTATTATAAAAATATTTAAACAAACAGTTTTTGCAAATCGATTATTAAAAAACTAATACTTCTAATAAAAAAAATTATTAATTTATTTTTATAATATATAATTATAATTTTATAATATATATAATATATAATTATAATTTTATAATATATATAATAATTAAGTCATATATCTAATTAAATATATATTTTTATGTTTTCATTATTATAAAAATATTTAAACAAACAGTTTTGGCAAATCGATTATTTAAAAATTAATAATTATAATAAAAAAGTTATTAGTTTACTTTTATAATATATAATTTTTGAAACATATTTCTAACTAAATATATATTTTTATGTTTTTATTTCTAGCTCATGCAACGGATTATTATGGTAAGTTTAATTGTTTCTTGTTTGCTTCAAAGAAAATGTTTTGTGTTTCTTTGTGTGTAGCGTAGTTGTTAGTAATTAATTCAAAAAAAAAAAAAAAATATAAAATAATTTTTTTATATTGTATAATTCATGTTACTTTAATTTTTAGTTGTTTTTTGTTTCGTTTTATTTTCTTTAAATATATATATTATAATAAAACAAAAAGTCAGCACTTCAGTTAGTTGTGACTTTCTTAATTTTTTATGTAAATATTAAAACACACTCTTCTCCACCCATTTTATAATTGGTAAATATATATATTTTTTAATAATTATTATTTATTAATTTTGTTAATTTTACTTCTTTGCTAGAGTTTAATTTCTAGAAGTAGGTTTTCGTTTATATCTTAAAAATAATTATTGAATTCGTATTATTACATTTAATAATAACTGATAATGATATTTTAAGTTAACTATATTTTAATTATATTATAAGTTCTTTTTAATTAATATAATTTTATATATATAAACATTTTATAACGATGTTAAACAGCAGAGACTATTTACTCCCATTGGCAAACATTTGTTCAAATTGTTTCACATAAATATTGTGTGTTTCTAATGCTCAATCGCAAAATGAATATTGCATGTTCACTTATTATTCTATTATTAAACTATAAAATTTGTTTTATTTAAAAATTCATAAAAAAATTAAAATTTATAATTTTTATAAAAAATTTTATAATAGAATTAAAAAAAAAATTGCTTGCAAGTTAAATTGGGGATTTCCTAAATTAGTTGATTTTCATTAAAAACAAATTTTTTTCTAATATCTATGACATTAAATTTGCTAGTTAAAAACAACAACAAAAAACTTCATTTATTTTCTATTTTCAAGATGAGTACAATCTTAATCCGGGTTTAGAATGGGAGGATGAATTCACAGGTAGGTATCTTTTGCCATTGAACAGTGAAGAAGGAATCGACATGAAGCAAAATAGGAACGTTTGAATTCATTTTGAATATTATTTAAAATGATCTTTATCAAAATTAACTCTATTTTTTTTTATTAAATAAAACAATTCAAAATGTTTTTCACCAAACTTATGAAGGTGAAATTTCGGAAAATTAAAAACAAAAAAAAAAAACAAAAATTAATGAAAACAACCACGCAACACTTTTCTCAACTGGCATTTACTGCGCTTTTGTATTGTTTTTGTATTTGTCAATTATAATTTTCCGTGTATTGTCTATGGTTTGAGTTGCTAAATAATTTTAAGTACTATTATTATTATATACTATTTATATATACCACATGTATTCTAACTACTTGAGAAAGCTTTTCATTTAAATTTAAGTTCTTAATTTTCTTTAAAGTATGCTAAATTTATACAGTCTATTAAGTAGAGGCGCTCATAAAGGCACATTCAAAAACATAGAAATATATATTTTTAAATATATTTCTAAAAACATAAAAATAAAGTTTTAAGCATGCTAAAGTGAAAAATCTGTTAAATAGAAGTCCTTATGAAGACACCGAAATGTGGAAATATATATACATATTTATAAGAATATTTCTAAATACATAGAAACAAAGTTTTAAGCATGCAAAAGTTATACACCGAAAAGTCTTATATAGTAGCACACCCAAAAACATAGAAATATATATATATATATATATAAATATATTTCTAAATACATAGAAACGAAGTGTTAAGCATGCAAAAGTTATACAGCAAAAAATCTATTATATAGTGGCACACCCAAAAACATAGAAATATGTATAAATATATTTCTAAATACATAGAAACGAAGTTTTATGCGTACGAAATTTATTCAGCGAAAAGTCTGTTAAATAGATGCTCCCATAAATTTAAAAACATAGAAATATATATACATATGTATATAATAATTATAATTCTTATAACATAGAAACAAAGTTTTGATCATTTACTTTAAATATTTGTATATATTTACTATAATTCAATTATTATGAAATAAAAATTGATAAAATATAGTAACCAGTTATCCCTTCTAGTCGTGCAATATTGATAGTCCCCAGTTTTCATTTTCGTTCTTTTAACCAGACTGAATTGCTGATCCCGTTGGTATCCGTTTAAAAGAACTTGTTATAATTAATTAATTATTGTGTAATATATCTTCATTCCAATCATTTATGCAGTTAAAACTGTGTTAAACGAACATTCTCATAAAGCGATATCGCTCTGTATTGTGCCATGTTGCTTGTCCCCGGTTTTCATTTTCCATACTAATTTCCTACTTTTGTTCTTAATTCTTAATGGAGCAGAGTTGCTTAAAGCTTTGGCTGTATATACTATTCTTTTATTTATTGCTTTCACATGAAAGAGTTAAAACTGAAAGGCTATTCTATAATATATATGTAAAATACGCTTACTATATTCAGAAACTTATTAAAGTTATGAAGAAAATATATATCGATGTTGTAAAACATTAGTTGATCATCAGCGATATTGTTTAGGTAGATATGTAGTTCTATTGTTCTCCTTATGAGTGAATTCCTTAGTAGCCAAAAGGGTTCCATTACCTCACCACTATTGCGAGCTCTTCTAGATTTTCTGTAAAGCAGTAAATGTTCTTCAGTTTATATAGGTAGATCATATCCAAACACATTGTTTATATCATTGACTAGTGACTAGTATAGATAAACATAATGTCAATAATATATTTCTTTAACAAATCAAATTGTTGCATTTTTTTTAATACATTATTAAATATTCTTATTAAGTCTTTATATAACCAAATAGCATCGATAACATTTTTCACTAATTAACATATATCACACTCCTTAAATGAACGAATATTTTAATATTTTGATACATCAAAGTTTATCTTTATATTAATGCAGTAACTCACTATTAATATAGTTAATATAGTTAACTCACTATTTTACTCAATGAATATCAGATTACTTATCTTTATATATTTAATCCATTATTCATTGCAGGGATCAGCTTATAAATCTTTATTGAATTTATTACTAGTTATTTATATTTAATAATTCATTAAGGTGATCCGATTATTCTTATTCATCGAGTTAACTCGTTATTTAATTTCTATGGTTAATTGAGGTAACAAGATCATTTATTTTCACTGAATTAACATATTATTTATTAAAGTGAGTAAATTATTTATATTCATCAACGTAACTTATTTCTTTGGTCCAATAGTTATATGAACTCATCACATTCTTTAGCTCAATCGAATAAACTCATTATTTTAATCCTATAATTAATGATCACATTATTTACCTCCACCGAGCTATCTCGTTCCTTTAATTTAATCCTTCATTAAGGTGACCGAATTATTTATCTTCATCTTCCTCGTCACATTATTTAGCTCAATCGAATTAACTCATTCCTTTAATCCAGTAATTAATTGAGCTGATCACATTATTTATCTCCATCAAACTAACTCGTTCCCAATTCAATCTAATTTGTTTTAATTCCTTATTAGGATAACCGAATTATTTATCTTCAATGAGTTAACTCTTTCTTTTAATGCTATGGTTCATTGTGGTGTCCATACAATTTATCTCCAACGAGTAAACTCGTTCTTTTAATTCAATAGTTCATTATGGTGTAATTTAAAAAGATATTAATTGAGCTGATCACATTATTTATCTCCATCGAATTAACTCGTTCCAAATTCAAGCTAACTTGTTTTAATCCCTCATTAGGATGACCGAATTATTTATCTTCAATGAGTTAACTCTTTCTTTTAATGCTATGGTTCATTGTGGTGTCCAAAATATTTATCTCCAACGAGTAAACTCGTTCTTTTAATTCAATAGTTCATTATGGTGGTTTAAAAAGATATGATTTAGTTAAATCATACTTTAACGAAACATAATTTGAAATTCTAATTTTTAATAAAATTATAAAAGAATAAAAATTTTTTTTATAAGATAATAAGAGTGTTTCCTATTTGGTTTATATTATGTATACCATAGGTAAAATCGTATCGCAGGAGACTTGACTTTTTTTAAATTGCTCATTGTATAAAAAATATTTTACTTTAAAAATTTAGTTCTATAGTGAACATACAACTGAATTACTAAAATTCAGAATTTTTAATTAAAAGAGAACTACTTAATATAATAATAATGAACTAGTTCCCTATTTGTTTGAAAGGAACTGGATCTCTAGGCAGATTTTAAAATAAAACAATATTAAACCAAATCCTCATGATAAAAAAAAATTGAATAAATTCGTATATAGTATATATATACCTATATATATCATATATTTTTATCATATATATGGAATTATAATTATAACCTAAAATATCGTAATCTAATCCTCAAGCAATAATATATTATGGAATATAGAATATAAAATTATTTTTATGTATAATAATAATATTTAAAAAAAACTTTAAATTTAAATGAAAAGCTTTAAAATAAAACCTACATATAATAACAAAATTAAAAAAGCATGTCTTAAAAACTAATACTTCATATTCCAAGTGACGTTGCTCATACATATCTTAAACGTTTCTGCATTTGTATATATATTTATTTTATATATATATTATACTAATCAATATACTAATATTAATCAAGTTTCATAGTGGTGACCAAGAAAAAAAAACAAACAAATTAATTACTCAAAAGGTACTAATTTTTATGGTAACAGTTTGAATTTTGTATCTAACCGTTTGCAATATCTTGTATCTCAACTCACTCATTTCACCAAAGTCGCTACTATGTAACACAAACTGAAACTAATTCTATTAAAACTCTATTAACTTTCATTAATGCATAGGATCATTTCTTGGGGCAAATTATCTTTTTAACTTTTTTTTTTAATTATTATTTTTCTGTTTAAAGTGCCTTTCCTCTTATATCAAAAATTTCAATATTCATTTACCCTTTAGTAAATATAAAAATGTCTTAAGGATATTTATATAAATAGATTTATATATATATGTAAAACAATATGTAGACGACTTGAATAACGAAGTTTCGACCCTAACTCTAGTCAAAATTAGAAGTTTTTTTAATTTAAAATATAATCCTTTTTTGATCACCCAGCTTTTCACGGTCAGGGCCATCCTTAAAGCTCTCTATTATTAAGCCAGTAAGACACAGTTGCTAAAATGAGAATAAACGATAACTTCTTTACATCTCTCTTTTATTATGGTAAAATCATACGCTACTAAGAGGCTATTACTGCAATGAAAGCAAATAATAATTTGACGGATTAATGTCAGAATGGATATATAAAAACTTTCTAACCAAGGTCTTATTTTTTATTTGAGACCGCTGGGTGGATAAACTACCGTAACGAATGAACTAGTAAAATTAAATAATTTCGGTCTGAGTTTACAAATTTCTTTTCAACATTTTTCTGTTTAGTTAATTCTAGGTCCTTAAGAAGGATGCACTTAAAAGTCTACCAAATACATAGTATAAACTTTATTGGCATTAATTCCAATTTCAGTACCGTTTGTGGAGCTTTATTATTTTATTACAAAGACCATTTTTGTACAACATTATGTTATAGTATATAATCCACTTTGCATCGTCTATTGCTGAACGCTTAAAAGTTTCAATTTGCTCCTTTCAACAGGGACTAGCAGATGCAAATTTTATCTAATAAAATGTGAATTTTATGCGAATGGTCTAAAACAGTATTTTGGTTAATCTTCATTTTCTCACTTACTTACTGACTGCAGTCCTCTTCTCTCAGTGTAGCATAGTACCAAAATGGCCCTTAGTGATCTATTAGCAGTGATCTATTAGTAGTTTTACTTTTCTTGAGCTGTGTCTATAAGTTCTACAATTTTTTGGTGATGAGCAACCCATCACCATATCCAATTTTTTCAGAAATAAGTGTGAACACTTGATACTCTTATGCACCCTGGTGTTGACGTGTGTGAGAGCGTACTCTCGCATAAGGTTAATTTACTATCCAAAAATAATGAGCGATTTAGCAGCTTGTGAGAGAAACCCCATAACGTTCAGTTTTAATATGTTTATATGTTCATTTACTGATATTTACTTTTAAAAATATCCTTAAGACTTTATATATATATAAAAAAAAATCCTTTAGAAAATATTGTCTCTTAAACTATCTCCAAATGGTTTAAAAATTTTAATTATAAATCATTTTTCATTTGTTTTGTTTTATTTATATTAATTTCAAATATTTGGAAAAGAAAAAAGCAAAAGCTATGTGTTCCTAATTTTGTATTCATTGGTCGGTGCTTGTGTGGTCTCTCGTCTCTATTTGGTGCCACAACAGGACCTCATGACACTCGACATACACCAACAAGCGTACATACTCAAATACATGTGAACTATTATTTCCTATTTTAAAGTCTAGCACTTAAGCAATGAGAAACAATAATTAATTTAAGTTTAAATATAAAATATACATAATATAGTAATAAAGACTTTTTTATATAAACTGGGTGGAGAAATTTGCAAGTTATTAATATGATTTACTTTTCACTTTCACCACAAGTCAGATATATATATATATATATATATATATTATAAATACAGCAAACATTAATGAAATACATTGAAATTGGCTTTTAGTGAATATGATTTCATTCTTGTGATACAACCAATATTTTTACTGTAAATTTTTATAAATAATAAAAAAAATACAAAAAAATGTACAAATTGTTATCATCTGTGTACATTTTGAATTATATATTTGTGCATTTGGATACACACATTACACAAAACATCAAATGACATTTACACTTGTCTATTAGTATAAAAAATACTAAATTTACACTAAAGTAATACACACACACGCCCTAAACTCATGTGAATGCAGATAACATAACTTACTTGTGTAATGTCATCTAATGTCAGTTTTTCTACCATACCAGCAATGAAAACTGTGATACAGTCAAAACTCGTTTTTACAAACACAGATGTTTCTTTATTCGACGCTGTGCAGTGTTCAGGTGTTTGGTTGGCAGAATTTGTAAATATTGATTGCAATTGCTTAAGAATTATTTATTTAATTATTATATTATATATGAAAATTATACAGACTATGTTTGTTAAACGAGTTTTTACTGTAATCTAAAGCAAAAACAACAGCATTTACTTATTGCCCGTTCTACTTAAAAACATTTCTAATTTAACTTTCACAGTGTAAACAAGGTAATTAACTGCATTATTAATATTATTTATTAAATATTTTATAAAGAATTAAGAAGCATTTAATAAAATATATATAACATTATTAGAAATCGGTAATGAATTTACGATCGACATATATAAATGTGGCTAACCATTTTGCACTATTATTATTTTGCTAATTTATTGCTAATTGCAGCTTCATATTAAAATAATTTATGTTCTAATCATAATCAAATATACAATATAATCCAAATAAGGTATTTTTATTTAAGTTGTCGTTAATGCAATAAATCAAATTAATAATTATAAAAGAACAACCCATCTATAACCAAATAGAAAAAATTCTTTAAACTACCATAAAACTCTTTAAAATATAAATATTAAATGTGAAATACAAATATATGAGTTAAAATCTCCACTTTAATATATATAACATATTTACTTTAATAATAAAATGCTTCTAAGCCCGAAATTACATTGATGGGTTAATTTTTCGGTTTTTAAATTTGTCTATGTAGCAAACTTGAAAAGATATAATCATACTCTCCTTTCTCGCTCTTCAATTAGAAGTCGGTTTCAAACGACTATTTGACGCTTGTGAAAAATAGATCACTGAACTTCACTTGAGGGATAATGCCTCACATTACATTGTGACACCACATATGGAAGTAACATATTCAAAAAAAAAAACAAATGGAGAATATAACAGCGAATCATAATAAAAAGCTAATATTAAACAAAATCAAACAATAAATTGTGCAAATTTTAAATAAAACTCAGAAATAATGTTAAATTTAAATGTTAAATATGCTTGAAGACAGGTTATGATATAAGAAAATAATATATGAGTAGACAACGACAACAGTCGTAGCTGTTGGTCAGAGGTGAAATGGAAAAATGTTCTTATCTGCTTTGTCAGTACCCAACACTTGTCAAAAGGTACACATCTCCTTTAGGGTTTTCGTTTCTAAAATGTCTGTCCGTTATTACTAACATAAGCATTATCTATCTGCTCTACTAAAGCAATGAAGCGATTTCTTATATAGGCATCTCCTGAAAGTGTTAGCATGCTTTTATATTTATATGCATATATATCTATGTAATGGGTCCAATTCTCGGGCTTAAGTGAGCCGATCTTATTTATATAAGACGATCTGGCACATGTACCTACCTACGAAGAAATAATTTTTCTTTAATTTAACAAAATTATTTTTCCCAACTCAATTATCAGTTACATTTGTAAGAGGTTAAGAACTCTAACCGTACTTTTCATAATTAAAGCAAAAGTAAATTTATTATTGATTAATACTTTTTTTGAGAGAGTAAGAACTATATAATATAATACTTCATATCTTGATTTTATTTAGAGGTCAAATCTTACTCCTGAAGTACTATTAACTACTTATAATACTATAGTATTAATTATTAATATTAATTATGTACTTACAATTCTGTATAGTCTTTACTTATGAATGAACCAACTTTAAGTACTGTTCGAGTTTAATCTAAACACAAGATTTGAATTAATGATAAACGATATTTCATCACTATTACATGATTCAAGTATGTCTCCAGTTCAAATAGAAATGCATTATATAAATAATCTTCTCAACAAGAAAATGTCAACTCTTCCAAGTAGTAAAGGACAGTTCTGGTCATAATGTCTTTGAGTGAACGGTTTTAATCAGTTCTAGAAACTCCTGCCCTCTTTTGATATCATTCTCATATAAATCATTTCCATATATATATACCCTGACTTCCAGATCAGCCTCTAAGGTTGACCATACAAATATTATAAAAAATCTCCTATAGTCACAGTGCTCTGCTTTATAGAAAGACCAGAACCGTGTTATAATACAGCTAGTACAATACAACTAAATACTGTTATCTGTTCTAATCTCTTTTATTCTAATATAATTTATAGGTTTGCAATGATAAATTTTAAATAATATACCTACTACACATATAAAATATACACCTACAGTATTAAACATTATAAATGTAAAAAACATTTGTTTTTCCAATATTACTTTTGGACATTATGATATATATAGTATTGAAAGGACTTCAGAAAACGCTATTTATTTCATATGACTATAAAATTGTATGTGAAATATATCTTCTTCTACAGAATATTAAAGTCCATTCCTTATATATATATAAGCACTACCCGCACGTTTAATAGCGCACAAAATCATCATTAACATTACTTAAATGTCATACCGAACTACAGCATTAAACTTTAAGTATATCACCGCTTTATCGCACCCTGTATTCGTACTGTTAGGGACTTGTAATTTTCGTCGTAAATTTACTTAAAAAGCCAATTAAAAATCGATTACATTAAATTAAATGCAAAAACGAAACGAAAACAAACCAAAAATCAAAGAAGTAGAATTTGTTCCTGTTCTGTCGATTGTCATGTTCCTCTAGCTGTGTTAGTTTTATACCTTAAACAGTGCTTGCATTTGATGCCCAAGGAGATGATGAAGAGAGCTCTCTACCACATTTGGATCATGGTTTTTCATCGAAGCTACCCCCTGGTTACTTAACACATGGTCTACCAACTGTAAAAGATGTTGCACCGGCTATAACACCCTTAGAACAGAAAAAAGAACAAGAGGAAAAGAAAGAAAGTGAGTTTTCATTAAATTTAAGGAACTGACTCTGTCACTCATATGGAAACATATATAATAAATTTCAGTTAAGGAACTGTCAGAAGAACAAAAACAAATGATCATATTATCCGGAGACTTCCAAAGGTTTGTATTACGTGCAGGGCGCGTTATTGAGCGTGCACTCTCTGAAAATGTAGATATTTATATGGACTATATTGGTGGTGGTGATAATGAGGATGGAAATGATGAGCGTTCTCATGCACGACTCTCTCTGAATCGTGTATTCTATGATGATCGCTGGTCAAAAAATCGTTGCATCACATCTATGGACTGGTCAACTCACTTTCCTGAGCTAGTAGTAGCATCTTATCATAATAATGAAGTACGTATATTTACATATAAATATATATTTCATATAAAATTTGCATATATTCTAAATTTAGGAAAGTCCCAATGAGCCTGATGGTGTTGTTATGGTTTGGAATACTAAATTCAAGAAACATACTCCAGAAGATATTTTCCATTGTCAAAGTGCTGTCATGTCTACCTGTTTCGCCAAATTTAATCCTAATTTAATACTCGGTGGCACATATTCTGGACAGATAGTTTTGTGGGATAATCGTGTACAGAAACGTACGCCAATTCAACGCACACCGCTTAGTGCTACTGCACACACACATCCGGTATATTGTTTACAAATGGTCGGCACACAAAATGCTCATAATGTTATATCAATATCGTCGGATGGAAAATTATGTTCCTGGAGTTTGGATATGTTATCGCAACCACAGGATACTTTAGAGTTACAACAGAGGCAATCGAAAGCCATTGCTATTACATGTATGGCATTTCCAGCTACTGAGATTAATAGTTTAGTTATGGGCAGTGAAGATGGTTACGTTTATTCGGGTATGTATCGAATAAATTTATTATTCAGTTTGATTTTATTTATTTTTTTTTTTTGTTGTTGTTATTTTCTTAAAGCTTCACGTCATGGCATACGTTCTGGTGTTAATGAAGTATATGAAAAGCATTTAGGACCAGTTACGGGCATTTCTACGCATTATAATCAATCCTCTCCTGATTTTAGTCATCTGTTCCTAACTTCTTCGATTGACTGGACAATTAAATTGTGGTCATTAAAGGTAACAAGTTCTTATAGAATGCAATAGAATTGAGTATAAATAGTATTGAATATAAATTATAAGGATTCGTATAGCAAAGAAAAGACAAGAACAAAAATTTAATTAATTTGTTAATTTATTGAAATTTATTTGCCAAGTATTTGGCAATGCTTGAAACAGCGACTAAATTTTTGTTCTTGTCTTTTCTTTGTTGTTCGAATTCTTCTAACTTTTAAAAATAGCTTCTTTGTTGTCATAAAAAGCGTAGCTTTCGGCAAAAATAATTAATAATAAAAAATTGAATATAAATAGAATAGAAATAGAATTGAATAGGAATAGAATACAAACAGAATAGAATGCTATTAATTTGAATGGAATTATTTGAATTGAATTGAATTAAATTAATTTAATTTGAAATTAATGAAGTAGAGTAGAATCGAATAAAATGAAATATAATACAGTATTATTTAATAATTTTAAAATTATAGAAAAACAGAATATTTGGGGAGTTGATGTGGTCTGTTTTTAATAATTATGGTCAAAATTTAGCTTTTAAAATATACTAGGAATATCTTAATTGCAATTAAGATATTGCTAATATCTTAATTTGTATAGAATTTAAATAGAAAGCTTATATTAAACCAATTCTTACTCTTACTTCAATATTTAATTTGTAATTCTATCTCATTATGAAGTATTTATTTTAAAAGTTATTAAAAAAGTTTAAGCATTTTAGGTTAATTAGTATATATATATTATAACACCTAAATTAATGTTTATATATTTTATATGTATATTAATATTTCCTCTTATTAACTTTTAGGATACTAAACCACTTTACTCATTCGAAGACAATTCTGATTATGTTATGGATGTTGCTTGGTCACCCATTCATCCGGCTTTGTTCGCTGCTGTTGATGGTAGCGGTCGACTTGATTTATGGAATCTTAATCAAGATACCGAAGTACCCACAGTATCAGTAACTGTCGATGGTGCGCCAGCGCTCAATCGCGTTTCGTGGACTCCATCGGGTCTGCATCTAACTGTAGGCGATGATGCGGGTAAATTATATGTATACGATGTGGCTGAGCACTTGGCGCAACCGTCACGTGATGAATGGTCGCGTTTCAATGATACGCTAAATGAGCTCAAAATGAATCAATGCGATGAAATTTAAATACTTAATTCTTCAATGCGATTAGCGTTGCTAGAAATTTGCTTTCATAAAAGACTAAAATACTTTCACCAATCTAATAATATAAATTTACCTAAACATAAACACATGTTAAATAAGTATATAACGTGTATATGTTTTTCTTGCTTTATAAATATTGTAAATTTTTTTATATATAGTTAATAAAAATTTGTTTGTAACTATTCTAAATACTAATATTTCCTTTATTTTCCTTTTTATAGTATTATTTAATAAGTTTAACTTATATTTATATTTAAAAACGTCTTGAACTAATGTCTCAAATTAAAATATTCTTTTTAAATTTTTTTTAATGAATTTTTACTAAATGTTACTTAAAGTGCAGCATATAATAATTTTAAGTTTAATGTTTATAATTATCGGTGAAAGTAATAATGAAATTATAAAAAAATTATATTGTATTTAATTTATGTTTTAAATATGAAAATTATTTAAACGGTATGCGATTTAACTACTGTGAAGGTGAAGTTACTTTTACGTATGAAATATTTTCGCTTGCAGCATGAAAACGAAAAGATTTTGTTATAGAAAAACGAATGTGAATGAAAATAAAAATTGGATATTATATATAAAAAATATTTTATTATATATGTATTAATATATCAGTAAGAAATTATAAAGATATTAACTATATCGATAATAAATCGTAATGTATTATGAAAATCGCATAGCATTTTCTTTTGTATGTTATAGAGTATATTGTGTGAACTGTTCGAATTTATTTAATTTAATACGAGGGCGGTTTGATAAGTCAGTGACTTTTTGAATTTCCCGCGCAGTTACTCCAAATGCAACAGTGCTGCCGTCAGCTATAATCTACCAGTGGGAAACTTTCTAATTTTGAGCAAGCTACGTCGTTCAGTTGGTGTTTGATAGCCGTTCAAAGCAGACAACCTCATGAATTTTTAATAAAATGGCAAAAAGTAAATTACGTGTGCTGATTAAGCATTACTGGCCAAAATCCACGAATTGGGATACGAACTGCTACCCCATCCAGCATATTCTCCAGATTTAGCCCCATGCGACTATTTTCTGTTTCCAAACCTAAAGAAATGGCTGGGCGATAAGAGATTTGAATCGAATGAAGAAGTCATTACCGAAACAAACGCATATTTTGAGAGCTTGGGCAAAACCTATTACTTGGAGGGAATAAGAAAATTAGTATCCTGCAGTTGGACTAAATGTATCCAGCTAAAAGAAGATTATGTGGTGGTCTGGACGCAGATCGAAAATCAACAGAGCGTGGCTTAAAATGCCAACATAAAAGAGACCCTCCTCGAAGTAATGTGAAGGCGGTTCCGAAGGGGAATAAGTCTCGCTGAAGAGGGAGACTAATGTTAGGAAGTCGACCAAACCATTCCAACAAAAAAAAAAGTGATTATGTAGAAAAATAAAAAGTTTATTTTCCGCCCTCGTAATCTTTAGCCTACATTACAATCTCAATCATAGAATAGCCTCTCTAACTGAAAGAGAATAACACGTTTTGAATGAGGAAGCATATACTTGAGTGCAAATAATTTATCACGTCGATAACCAAATAATGGTTAATAGAAAACATTCTCAATGCCTTTTATTAAAGTTCTACAGCGTTCGCGGTTCTTTGCTCTACTGGTAGAATTAGCTAAGAACTCCATCATCCTTAGTATCCTATTCCTTTCACAACAGATTTGCAGGTTGTTGTTGTTGTAGCCAAAGAAATATTGATATTGTAAGGAATACGGAAGAAAGTACAGGTAGGGTTATCACGGAGGAAAAATGTTACCCTTTCGACTGGGGGCACCCATAATTTAATAAAACTATGAGTCGCAATACTCCACTATGTTGTAAACACATAAGGTAAGGAACAGCATAAGATAAAGCAAAACTTCTATAAAAAATATAACTAGAATTCTTATCTCAGCTTAAATCTGGTGGTTATCAAAGCCGTGCTAGTAGCGTTTTTGCCTTAATAGCCGAAAACATAGTTTTCTATAAATATGAACAGACAAATGTATATGAATAGGTCTACTCAACTTATCAATCTATTGTAGGTCTTAAAACTGTCTTTAATTTTTTCTTCACAAATGAGTTATCATAATGCTTCGAGACAAAAGTTCTCAGAATTATTGTTAATGTATCCTAATATGTAATTCATATACAGTTCCATAGAGAAGTAAAAGATGAAATATAGAAATAGAGCACAGATGACCCTAACAATCTGGTTCGCCAAATGATGGATAATCTAATAGGAACTAATCATCGTTGTCATATCATAATCATAGATAAATCTGGCAAGAAAAGTATAAACCCAATGTATTATGAAATCAGTAGATAATTAGAATGTCGGACTGCCTTTCGATCGACAAAAGTTAAGCTCTATAGGTTGCTCATTCTACAAGTACGTCTGTGTGACGCAGAAGCATGAACACTATCACAGAATAATAAAGCTGCACTGAAAGTTTTTGAAAGAAAATTTCTTTGTAAGATCTTTGTTCTTGTATGAGTTGGTGATGACTACCACATCCGAATGTACCACAAAACTATACCAGCTTCATCATAACATTGATTTCATTCAGTAAGTTAAGTTGCTAACTTCACTGGGTTGTTGATCTCGTAAGTATGGATGAAGATGCTTCAGCGAAAAACTTATTTAAAGCGATCATTGTAGAAAGTAGGCGTAGATTGGAACGTTTCTTCAGTGGAGTGATCAAGTTGAGAAAACCCACATTTGGCTTAACGTACGAGATTTTGGAAGGTGCGCACACAGTATTGGCATCTGACTAGAAGTGCTGAGTCAGGCCGACACTCAATAA
>NC_051846.1:184272716-184289001 GCF_002237135.1 Teleopsis dalmanni | reverse complement strand
TGCCATAAACCAGACGGAATCGAGTGAAAACATTTGTTAAAAAACATGTACGACGTGGCATGGCAGTTTCGGTTTCGGTTTGGATTTGGTTTTGGAATTTGATTTTCTGTTTCTGTGGTTAGGTAAAGGTATTGGTTCTGGAATTGCCTATGGAAGTGCAGTGAACAACTACTTATGGTTTTTTATATACAGCTGTCGATGACGATGTGGATGTGGATGTGGATGTGATTTGGACGTGTTACTTCTGCTGTCGATTGTTAATTGTTGATTTTATTAGGCAACATGTTGCTTTCTGAAGTTAAAACATAATTTAATGTTGATATGTTACCAAAATATATGTTTGCATATTAAAAGGTAATTTTTTGAGGTGTGTACATGAGCTTTGATTTGGATTTGTTTGGATTAAGGCAGTGTCTTAATAAGGATTGTCAGTCTTTGAACCTACAACCAAACTTATGCCAAATTGTTTAAGACAAAAATATTGAAAAGAATTTAGTGAATATAATTATGATATATTCATATGAATATGAATATATGAAAACAATCAGATTATGTTAGTTAATTCAACTAGAATCTATAGATAGATCTACTTAAGCTCAATTAGTTTTAAACTACTTAGAAACTTTAATAAAGCTAAACATGCTTTTCAAGTAATGGTCTGCAAAACTGACTAAAATCCTTTTCACACGGTATGAATTAATGTTTATTTACTGCTTAATTGTCTTAAGTTATTAGTATGATACAGCATGTTTGTTGTTGTTTTCATATCGTCTTAGTCAAGATAACTCCAAAAAAGAATCTTTCAATTTGACATTGCATCACTACCTGCTGCTTAGTTCAAGGCATTTTCAGTTCTTCCATACTTCTTCTAAGCTTTCCACTGCTGCAGACATATAAATTAATTGTAGGACTAGCCATGGGATTTGGCGAGCAAAATCTCGGCGAAATAGATTTGTTGTAAAGCTAACGATCTGGTTAAGTCATACAAGTACGGTAACTCGTCCCTTCTCATTAAAATATAACTGAAGTTTTTGACATATAATGTGAGGGGTCATCATGGCATGTTTTCTTTCTGTCCGAGAAAATATAGTCTCGATTCTGCTTGGATGCAGATGAGTCCCTTTAGTCACATTTTCTGCGAGTGTTTCAGCTGGAAGTTACTGCTCCGGGAGTATTTAACCCCATCTGATATTAGGATGTCCTTATACTATATTGTATTGTGTATTGTATTCTAAATTCTATTCTATATACACTGTTCTACGCACTATTCTGTATTGTATTCTACATTTTATTCTATACTCTACTCTATATTGTATTGTATAATCTATTTTATTCATTCATTCCTGTACGTTCCCAGGAGAACATTGGACCATTCTATTCTATTTTATAATCTGTTCTATATTCTATTCCATATTCTATTTTATATTCTATTCTATATTCTATTCTATAATCTATTCAATATTCCTTTCTATTCTATATTGTATTCTATAATTTTTTTGTTTATTCTATTCTATATTATATTCTATATTCTATTCTGGATTCTATTCTGGATTCAATTCAATTGGATTCTATTTTGGATTCTTTTCTATATTCTATTCTATATTCTATTCTATAACTTATTCTATATTCCTTTCTATATTCTATTCTATATTTTATTCTTTATTCTATTCTATATTCTATTCTACATTCTATTCCATATTCTATTCTATATTATATTCTATATTCTATTCTGGATTCTATTCTGGATTCTATTCTATATTCTATTCTATATTCTATTTTATATTTTATTCAATAATCTATTCTATATTCCTTTCTATTCTATATTGTATTCTATAATTTTTTTGTTTATTCTATTCTATATTATATTCTATATTCTATTCTGGATTCTATTCTGGATTCTATTCTATATTCTATTCTGGATTCTATTCTATATTCTGCTCTATATTCTATTCTATATTATATTGTGAATTCTATTCTATATTATATTCTCTATTCTATTCTCTATTCTATTTTCTATTCTATTCTATTTTATTCTATATTCTATTCTATATTCTATTCCACATTCTATTCCATATCTCCGTTTTGGAATCATGTAGAAACATTAAAACATGTTAGTTGATAGTAATAACTTATAATAGCTAACTTTTATTTACTTTTTAAAAACAATAAATACCTTTATTTAAACAATTAAATTCCAACAAATATAAACAAATATATTTGTTTTAAAAACAATCATTAAACTTTGCTTAGAGAAAAGTTCACAAAAATCTGTATAGAGTCCAAAGCAAATCGTATACTAATTTGAAACTTATGTTGATTTAAATGAACTGAAATAGTTTATTAGATAGAAATTGCATAAATTAAAAGCTGAAATGAAAACAACTTAATAAATGCAAAAATAAAACCATACAAAAAAAAAAAAACAAACAAAATAGAATCCAAAGCAAAAAATATTTTTGCACAATCCAAAATACAAGCAATTCAAATTCCATAAACACAAACTATTGAAGAGGAAATTATTGGCAAAGATATAGGAAAACATGCAATGTTATATATGCCAGCATAGGAGAAAAGTATGCAAATCCATTAAGATACTCGTACAACAACGAAACCAGAAGATACATTTTTGTTGTTTTTGTTTCTCGTGTCTTTTTGCATAGTGAACGCTAAAAATACTTTGACTACACGTTTGTTAGTACAAATACAAAGTTCAAAACATGACATGAGACCAGCCGTCAATGGAAATGACAAAAACTATCTTCTGCAGTGAAAGGAAACAACTAACAACTATGAAGTGCAACTGTATCGGTACGAATATCCACACAATAAATGTAACTGAACGTACATAAGTGAGAACATTTAAGTTGTGGCAACAGAAAAACAAATGCCAATTTTTCTTACTTATGAATGTGCAGACGTTATCACTGACAAACTTACTATATAGTATATATGTTTAGTATATACTGTTGAATGTGTCGGCAGAGTGCATGGATGGTGCATGTGAAAATGCATGTAACTGGCACAAAAATCTAAAAATGCATAAATATACATAAGAAAGTATCTAGTATCTATTCCTGTGCAGCACGGATATTATGGATGTTGTTACAGAATAGAAGAGTGAGTACAGTGTAGCAGCTGAAACTGAAAAATAAAATTTTGAATCAACCTTTTGACGCCATGGAAGCAAGCCAAGTTAATACCCGAACACTCATGGTAAAGATAAATATTGTAGCAATATTGAGTTAAAAATTCTTACAAAAAAATAACATAAATATTTGAGTATGTGAAATAAGAATATTAAAGTGACAGCTACAACAACAACAACAATAGCAACGATTTGTTTTATAACACCAAATGTCAAAGTAAATATTGAAAGTACATAAAATACGAAATTATCTAGAAAAAGTATTGAAATTGGAATAGTAGTTTTTTTGTTTTTTTTGAATTGCAACTGAGAATTAAAAACAAAATTGAAACAAATTCAATTCTGTTGGATATAAGAAGAGCATTCGATATTCTTATCAAGTGTGTTTAGTGAACCGTAATGACGTCAATAATTGCATACGAAGTAACAAGTGTCAAACATTGATTGCTGCAATTTTTAGGAGCTCTTTGGGCGCTTTTTGGTGGCCTAAATGCCTAACTTCAAAAACGAGTACTACTACCACTTCGTCAAAGTGAGAGGAAGTGCCTAAACTATAAAGACGATAACTTAATCGAAAAAAGTTATGCAGTAACTTTCAAAAAATGTCACACCATAAAGGAGGATATGCACTCAGGATTATAAAGTTAACAAAAAAAAGGGAGTGCGTTTTTCTTCAAGCGGAAACTTAACTCATACAAAAAAACAGTCAAAAAACGAAAAGAAAAGAAACGAAAAAATATTGGAAAAATGTTTAAAAGTGCAGTAAACTTTACATCAAAGTAGCTAAAGTACTACACTGACTGACGCAGCAATAGCAGTCAAAAGGCACTGATAAGGCAGGGCGGCTTTAGTAAAAAAAGATATATTAGAAATAGTATTTTATCAAAATGTCGGGAAGTTCGACACTGTCACAGTGGATAAGCGTAAATTCGGTGATGGAACTTTTACCAAAAGTTAACTAACTGCGCTTACAGTTTTTAGCCAAAGTTGCTTTAACAACAAAATGAATGATTGAATGCATGAATAAATGAACTTATAAACGAATGAATGTATAAATGAATGAATGAATGAATGAATGAATGAAAGAATACTTGACTGTATCAAGTGTTCGAGTTTTTCTTATTCAAAATCATTTTATGGCTATAACATTATTTTTTACTTGCCTAGCCTAACCTAGCCTAGCCTAGCCCCCTACTCAGTGCAGTGAATTCAGATACAACTGAAGTCAACTGAAAGTGGAAGCAAAATAAATTTGCTCAAAGCATAAAATTCAAATTTGCTTGTTTGAAAATATTTGAAAACGAATGAATTTTGTTATTCTTAACAAAATAGTTGCAGAAATCAAAGTGAATTGCAGTAAAAACACTTTGACTTGCTGATCGACAAGGAAGTGTTAAGTGGCTGAAAGTTTTAATCAAGTTATGGCTACGAAATTGTATTTCAAATTTGTAGTGGCCAAAGTATTTTCAAACTTTAGCACAAACTGTAACTAAATTTGGAGTATGGAATGGACACAAAAGTAAGTGGAATGGACACAAAAGTAAGTGGATGGACACATAAAAGATGAATGAGTGTGGGAATGGAGAAAGTTTTTCATATGATGTCTGTGATGACTTTTTCAGTTTGATGAAATTTAAAAATCGAATTATCATAACTGAACATTAGAATACAAATGGAAAATTAGTTTTAGTATCACCCCAAGTCTGATTGTATTAAAGGGTTAGAGTTGTGTAATCCTGTTAGTAAAACATAATCATTGGTCTTTCAGTATTTGTGTAGAAAAAATTTTGTATGCAATTTTTAAGTGAACTATAAAGTATATAACTACTCCCACTTAAATGGCAAATCGTTTAGAATAAAGTATTGGTCAAAAATATGAAAGTTTTTAGTAGATGTTGTCAAACACCAAATAGTATTTATAAATATAATATAGAAGAATATCAAAAGTTAACCTTGTACTAAACACCATAAAAAATGGTTAATGTTATAGTTTTAATAAAAGACAATTTAATTTATAAAACAGTAAAATAGTTCTTGAAGCAATTTTTTCTTGAAAGTCAATATCTTTCTATTAGGTTGTTATTAGATCGGAATGTAATTTTGTTTTTTTTTTGTGGAAATGAAAGACAGTTTTCGTATGGGGAACCCATATATTGAGCTTCGAGGACAATCCCAGGCCATTCATATGGTCATATACTGTTGAATTTAACCTCAATCCGATCTTAAGTGTTGTTATTCACCGGTTCGCATCAACTAATGCCTTTATCTCATATAATTATTTAATAAACAGATTTTTTTTTGACAGGTCAGAAACTATATATTTTAGTTCCTATAAAATTGTACAAAAATTGTTTTTTAATCAAATTCTTCTTTGTAGTCAGAATCTCTCTAAGATCTTCAAAACAGTTTAATCATCTCTTAGTATCTATTTTGTATTTTTCTTCTAATTCAATTTATTAAAGAACAAATCTGACGATTCAGCGCTTTACGTGTGGTATTGAAGCACAATCTAATTCTAGCTCAATCTAACATGTGCTGGCGATTGTAGAGAATAAGTTTTATTTTGTATATTCCTAGAGCTATAAGCCTTATTGTTACAAAACATTAATTTAAAAAAGATTTAGATATAGTCAACTTTATAATTATGTAAGGTTAGGTTATATCGGCGATCCCTAGGAAATCCAATCCAATTAGGTCTATTAGCCCAGTTTGTTACCGTATATATAGGAAACTTAACTTCTTAACTCTATATTCTTTGTATTTATAAAGATATTCGTATCTCTGTAAGTGAATTTTTATTTAATATATAGTTGATTACAGCTGATTTTCAAAAGCTTACCAATAGACTTGCCAATAGTTGCTTTATTAACTTAAGTAGAATTTTTTTTGTTTATTTTTTTTTGTGGTGAGGTGAAATGTTTTATGCACCGTCAAGCCGACAGTCGTCAAAATGTTGTGCCCGACACTCTAATATAATAATATGTAGGATATGGAATAAAACACCCTCAACACCATTTCGGACAGATTTATTCCCCCCTGCAAAAGCTTTCGTATTACTTTGGGGAGCATATTTTGATCTGCGTCCAGAGATTTCATTTTTGCATAGGTCCCTACCCTATTTATTACCCTAGTTTCTGCTTTTCCTATTCTATATCTAATTTGTTTGCTTTGAGGATTTAAAGCACATATAACTTAAATAGAATATAATGACTAAAAATTTTTTATATTAAATTCAAATTGAATGGTTATGATGATATGCAAAAGATAATTTATAAAGATATTTAATTTTCTAATTTAAAGTCGTTTCTAGAAACTTTCCTTGCTAATTAATTACTAATTAAAAATTTGCAGCTACTCGTTTAAGACATTCATAATTAGTTTAAGTCAATTAATTAAGTTAATGAGTGGTGGCTTTGATTAATTGCTCATAATTAAAAATTATAATTATTAATAGCTGTGCTTGTTTGAATTTTTGTCATTTAGTTTTGTTTTTTTTCTTGAGGTACCTATAAACCTGTGGCTTAGTTTGCTAAAAGTCTATCTGAATATTTTTTTTTGAATTTTTTATTCATATACAAATAAACGAATGACAATTTTTATAGTCTTGAGCACCCGTCCAACATCAAAAACAGATAAAAACTAGTAAAAAAAGTAGTGAAGAAAGAACACACTTCCGAAAGAGTTTGCGAGCGGCTGTGGAGACAGCCTGTAAATGGCGGACTCGTAAAAAAGCCCATAAATTTGGCTTAAAGTAGTGACACTCAATTGAAAACTTGCATTGACGGCTGAGAGTTTATTTAAATATTTTTTAACCATTTACTATCCATACTAACTTAAATTTACATTGCGAATATAGTTTCGTTGTCAGGCACATAAAATTAAAATTAATTTTTTCTTTTTTCTCATTTTTTTTGCAGGTAAGTTTCATGGATGACGACGACTTTGTTGGATTGGCATTGTTGGTTTGGTTTGGTTTGGTTTGGTACACGTTCGACAAGCGTAAGTTGACTTAAGCATCAAGGAACTATAGTGATCTGTAGTACTGTAGAATGTAGATGAAAAGTTAAGCTTAAGCTTGGTTTAATATTACAAATTTTTTATTTGGCATTTTTCCTGTTTTATTATTTATTTTATGCCACAGATTTACATATGTTTTCATTTGGAAAAGCATCTGTGCTGGCATATGTCAGCGTTTTATTACAACACAAAAAAGGAGCTATATTAAATAAAAGAAAAAATTCCTCAGCAGAAGAGCGGAAAATAAAATAAATTTTAATTTAAATTTCAAAAGGATTAAATTTAAGCTGCCTTTTTCGCCTGCCTTTTTGTCGCCATTATTAAAATCTGCCAAAAGATGCTGTGTTGGTTGGTGCTCCAAACAGCTCTTAACTTATTTATTTTGTTCCGACTTATTTGTGTTTTTTTTTATATTATATTATTTTTTTTATAATTTTTTATTAAAGCTTAAAAATGTGGCGGAAAACAGCAACAAATTTGCACTTAACTGACATTTGATGCTGCGCGTGAAAAGCGCCTTCATCTGATTGTATTGTACGATTTTGTATGAGTTTATTTGAGGATTGAGGTACTTTTATTTTTTTTTTTTTGTTTTGTTATGTTATTATCTTTATTCATTCTTCTTTTTTACTTTTTTTATTTTTTTCAATTCAACTTATTTTTGTTTGTAATCGAATATACTTTCTTTTGTACAACAAATACGCGAGAGGAGGCTTAAATGCAGCTATTTAGTTAAGATCCTTTTGTTGCAGAGATTTTCGTGTAAATATTGAATTTTTTCTTTTCAATGGAAAATGTTACTTATTAATATTTGTCAAAAGATTTACACATTTAACAAAAAACTAACAACAACAACAAAAAAAAGGAGAAAACTCTTGACAATGTCACAGAACAGAGTATGAAAGGTAAAGTACGGGATATACACAAGCTTATCTTTTTATACCATTTACTTGTGTTATTTATTAACTTCTACTATTACATTTTTCCCATTATCTACTTCGTTTTATATTACTTTTAAAAACAGTAAATGGAATAAGTGACAATACCACAAATATAATCTGTAAATCCGTGGTTTCGTTTGACATTTGACACACTCAAACACATAAAAATTATACTATGAATTTCATTATACGTAGGTGAGTATCTATAGTATATGGTATATATACAAACATATATCCTACAAATCCACAAACACACATATTAAATATTCTCATGCACTTAGTGCAACAATTACACAGATAATGCAGTACTCAGGTAGCATCAGCAGTGGCAGTGGCTGCATCATTACTGCAGCAACTCTTAATGCACTTCATTGTATTGAAGATACTTTGTAGCGATTGCGATTGCAATGCAACCCAAAGGATATAACCCTAGTTTTGTGCATGTTATGTGGTTTATCTTGGGAATATTTTTCTCATTCCCATTTGTGCAGTCATTCATTTCATCTACTTAGCATGTGTTTATTACCATGTTAATGTGCTTCTCTGCTTTTATTTAGTTCGTTTTTTTTCTTCTACAATTTTTTTCTATGATTAAATAAATGAACCGATAGATACCAATACGCATCTCTCTGTTTTATGGTAACCAGTAAATATGGGATATGAATAGCTATGATAAAGCGGAAATTGCTTAAAGTATTTCAAACGTTTAAGTACTTTTGAATGTGAAAATTTTTGAGTATCTGCAATCCATACGCCTGCGTGCTTGCACGCAACATAAATATTTCTTCCGTCAATTGGAAAATTTATTATTGAACAGATACACGAGCATTAGAGCTACAAGACATATTCACTTTATTGTTGTTTTTTCTAATTTACGTATTGGGTGTTCCAATGGATGTGCTGCGCATTTGTTATAGGAAGTTACTGTTAAGTACTTGTGCATATTTTATATGCAGGAAGTTCAGATTTCTGAGGTTTAAAGTAACATTTATTAAAGTGTTTAAATGTGCAGATTGAGTAAAAATTTTCTTTTTTGGTAACTTTTTTTATTAATACATAACTATATAAAGAATGACTAATTGACGTTAAGCCTTTGTTTTGTATCTATTTGTCATTTCTTAGCTAGTTTGTGAATTTTTTATTGCATTAGAACACTTTTCTATAATAAATCGATTCAGTTTTAATGAAAATATGTTGTTATTGGTGCAAGACTCTAGATAACTAAGAGGCTAAAGAGCTGATTCCTTATTACAACTACTGTAAAGCTATGTACCTCTTCAGTAGAACAGATCTGATATATATTATCAAACAGATTAAGTTCTGTGGATAGGCAGAGTATTGATAAAATAGCAGGTAATATCTTTGGTTCCATTCTTTTTGACTTTTAGCCTTCCTCTCTGGCAAAGAGTTGCTGTCTGAGATTAGAAAATTCTGTACAAATCTCATTTTTACTCATTATCAAATAAGTTTTCATGACCTGCGTTAGAAACTAAACAAGATCACCTTGTCTGAATAGACAGAATATCGATAAAATAGCAGATAAGACCTATGGTTTTATACTGGCTATCTGAACAAGAGTTTCTGTCTGAAATTACAATATTCTGCTTAAATGACATTTTCACTCGTTAAATAATGAGTCATCATGACATGTGTTACAATTTAAACAAGATCGATTTCTCTGATGGGAGAGAATGTCGATAGAATAGCATATACAAACTCTGGTTACATTTGTCATGACTATCCGATAGTGAATAATCCTGTACAAATATCATTTTCAGTTGTTATCTATGGAGTCAAAATAACTTACGTTATGATCTAAACCAGAACAGTTTGTCTGAATAGACAGAATGTTCATAAAATAGCAGATAAAACGTTTGGAGACATATTTTCTAGCCGGTCTGGCTAGCTGGACGAGAGTTTCTTTCCAATATTTAAAAATTCTGTACAAATTTAAATCAGAGCATATTGTCTGAAGAGGTGCAATATTGAGAAAATAATAGATGAAATCTATGGGTATATTTTTTGTGACTTTCTGGGTTACTGTCTGGATGAGTGCTGCTGTCTGATATTAATAAATCCTGAACGAATGACATTTTGAACTTTAACCGATCCTAACCGTTTTATATTTAGTTAGGGTCTTTTAGCAAAACAAAATATCAATCTTGATGTCAATGTTTCGTTTCGTTGGAAGTCAAAACTTGACTTTGTTTTATTCCATACAAATCCAATTGATTAATGACAGAAATCAATTGATATCTTCTCACAAGTCAGCACCAACTCTAACTGAGTATATAGGATGTTATGTACCTTCAGTCAAGCAAGTCCATCAGATATCGTACTTCCTTAAAGATTACATTAGATTATAGATGATGTTAGTATAAAATTACATAGAGCTTGTTATATATTATAACTTCAATTATTTAACCATACAACGTGTATTTTCATACCTTCGAGTAAATTGGCGAGCATACCCCAGCTGATGGGTTAATTATACAACATTTACTACTTTTAAATTTTAAATATTTTAATTTTAATTTTAATTCTATGATAATATTTAACCATTTGTTTCATAAAATCTTTTTTAATATTCCTTGAATTCTGTTAAACATTTTGAATTATTAAAAACCCCAAGTATTCAGATTCTATAGAGTTACAAAGTTGAAGTGTAACTTTTTGGAAGCTTTGAATAATATTAACCCTTGTGCTTCACTGTTCATTAAAACTCTTTTTTCCCTACTTTTTTAATACGTTTGTTAAAAACTCTCCTTGCCTTGAAAAACGAAATGAAAAGTATGAGAAAGGCTTTTGTTTTCATACTTTTCTCACTAAAAGTCATTGAACTCACTCAAAGGAGCAACCACACATATTTCTGACGTTTCATTTTTTTATCACGCCCACTAGAAATTTTACTTTTACTAAAGTCAAAATGAAAATATTATGGGAGTTGAGAAAGGAATTGTTTTATTTGACTTTGCCTTAACAAAGCACTATAAATGTTGGTTAAGTATTTTAGTTTTTCGACTTAGAGGTACTAGTATTTATGGAGTAATGAACTTTTACCACAAAGACGTTCCCTTATATTATAACCGAATTTCTTGATTTGATTTACCCTCTTTAGTTACTTCAAGTAACTTTACAATCTTGAAAATGCTTTGACTCTATTAAGTAAGTTTTATAATAACAATCCCTTACATAGTCTTTATGACTGAAAGGGGAATATGTGGATAAATCTTATTAGGGTAAAATACTTATAAGGTATTAGGGTGCTGGTACATTGTCTCTGTTAAAGATTTCATATCACTATTTGTTGTTATTGTTGTAGTCAGCAGTGATCTGCTTCTGTTGTCCCTTTTGGGAATGTTTGAACGGCACTTGGTCCAAGACATAGATCCGTGCTTGAGATTACTATTTAGAATATAGATCAAGATCCTTCTTTCTTTCTTTCTTTGTACCTTTAGTAGGTACAAATATTTTTAGTGCCTGCACATTCTGTAACGTCCCTCTCATAGTCCACAAAACCTGTTCTTTCTACATTCGCAACAATACTTCATTTAGAGTTTTGTAGTTATTGTACGTTAAGCTTTTTGTCTTGTCTTGTGTTCCTTTGCTTTTTGTTTTTTTCATTGTTCCAGCGAACTGTCATGGCAATTTTTCATAAAGTCCTTATGTGTTTTCTTTTGATTTTTTTTGAAAAAAAATTTTTTCCTGTTTTTTTTCATTTTTTTTTGTGCTTATTTTGATTCCTATGAGTTGGCAGCTTCCTACATACATAACTCATCTAACTTGTTCATATATGCATACACCGTTCGTTATAAGATTAAGTAGACAAGTTTCAGAAAAACATTGCATATATTTGGGCGCTTAAAGCTTGCATCACATGTCATCATAACTCGAATGCACAGAAGGGCTCCTTTCACCATGAAAGTTTTTTAATAGCATTTTTGCATATAAAAAATATATTTTTAAAAATTTTTAAACGAAATGAAATGGAATGAAAAAATGTTTGTTTATTTGTACTCGTGTATTCATGGGGTGTGCACAGTAGTATTCTCTATTACTGTGCACCATTTTGAGGAGTGTGGTCTTGCACTGAAGACAATATCAAACTTATTTTGCTCATCCACAATGGAGTTTAGTGTTCCTTTCCACTATAACTACGAGTACTTTTATGCATATTTGTGTACTCTAAAAATGTTGTCATTTCGTGAATATTACATGCCCTTACTACACCCTGTAGTTGAATTTATTACTTTTCATAATTTTTGTATCTCTGGATTTCCACTCATATCTTGTTTTGCTTTGTTTTTGCTATGAATTTAGCAACAATTTTGAAGACGCTGCTCCAACTGCTCCAACTGACTAACGTTTACTTCCGCTTTACCACATGCTGAAGTGCATGCATACTCATGCTCACTTGCAGCACTTTTAATGCAGGGTGTGCCACGTATGTGTCTTATGACTTGTGTGGCGTTGAGTTAGGGTTTTCATTGGACTTCGCGATGATTATGAGGGAAATAATAGGTGAGGTTGTTGCTTAAGAGAATTCGTAATTTTTTATTTCTATCCAACGTTTTGTCACACACATATTTTTCTTATCTTTGCAAAAATTACAAAATTTAAATATTAAATTCGTTAAGTAAATTAATACTACACTTTGTTTAGATATGTACATATTTATTTGTTATCTTTATGTATATGAGATATAAAAGCATTTGTTTGCTTGAGTGGGTTCTGCAAATTTATTCTATTTGCAACATTGCGAATTAAAAATACAAATGATTAAGTTTTGTATCTATGATATTTTCGGTATTAAATGTCTTGGAAAAAAAAGCAATACAAATGTGTTAAGTGCTGGTTATGTGTTGATGGGTGTTTTCAATTTAAAGAGTTTGAATTGAATAAATTAAAATATATTTATATATTTTTTTAAATATTTTTATATTATGAAATACTTCATAAACTAGCAATTTTTGGAATTAAAATAATTTTTGGTTCTTTTAGAGAAAATGATAATACGAACAGAAGAGGGTAGTACATAGGGACAAAAGTAGAGAGTTATTTGAAGTGTTTACCTTATAGGACGAATAGAATATAGTAGTAGTTAGGAACAGCAATTGAGAGTTATTGGGAGTGAAGTAACCTGACGAGAAGGATTAACACCACAGTGCTCTTAACACACATATCAGTATAGTGAGCTGTTTAACGCCTTATTAGAATTTAAAGATATTTCAATTAAGAACTGTTTTGGAAAAATATTCCAATATGAATCAATTGAATTTGTACGTTTCCATATCGTTTCTTCTTTGGTGATGAAACATTAGAATGGGCTTTAGAATGAACTTTATGGGTAGGAACTGATCATATTGTAAAGCAGTTGAAAGAAAGTCATTAAGTAAAACTTACTGCAACTTTCTGGAAAGTAAAAGAAGATGTTTACCACGTTATATGTATGCAAAAAATAATCGCATTTCATTGGATAAATAGAGTGACAGATAACCTAAGAAGAACATACATCATTAATTGGATAGAGAAAGAAAAAAAAATAACAGATATGAAGAGCTGTGTTCAAAAGTCTTCAAGAACGTTCAGGGACTTTTAAATATAAAATTTTAATAATGTAACGATACAGTATTCGCATTATAATATTCAGGGTTAGACATATTAGTTGAACCAAGTTATTTTATAACAAAAAAAAAATTGTAAAGCCTTTCTGCAGTTCAAATTTTAGAATAATTTTATTTATTTTTTATTTAATTTAATAATTTTTTTGGCATTTTCGATTATATTTACAAATATGTCGACCGCTATAGATCGTCTAGCTTCTTCATCAGAGGAAAAAATTCTGGAGTTTTCTGAAATTAGGTAAACACGGAATCCAGTCAAAATCACTATTTTTATATATAGTGATAAAATATCGATATAAAATAAAATATCGATTGTAATACGATTTTTAGAAGATGGTGAGCTATTTTGTTGAACCAGAAGTGCTACATACGGCTTTAACGAACATTGATATCATAGAGTCGGTTATCATAGAGGGAAAACACACTTGATTATGGGTTGTTATTTTGTCACGGATGCCTTCGAAAAGCTATGGTCTGACTTTTAAATTAGCACAAGTACGCTGATGGATGTGATAACTCAATTATCAAACTATAGTACTAGAAAAATTTAGCTATATTATAATTCATATATATTATATATGTATTCATGAAGTTTGTATATTTTAATTCAATTATTAGACAAAAATGTTTAATATGCAATAATATTTTGACTGAATGCCAAAAATATATTTAATTCATTTAATTCACTTTCCTTACAACTGCTCCTCCTATTTTTCCCATTCTTTTATTGCATTTGGTATCAACTTAATTGCATTAAGAGTGCTTGCAATGCACTTACAGATAAATGCATCTATAGATATGTGACTGTCTGGCTGTGCTGTGTTCATGCCCTGTGCATTGCTAAGAAGTAGGTTGGACATGAATATCTAGTGACTTTTGACTGACAACTTGTACGAGTTGAGGACGTATGTGCAATTCACATTGTTGCCATTGTAAAATATTATTCACATGTGCCGCTTCGTTTTGGCGCTTTTGACGCCGCTTTATACCAGCACTTTTATGATGTAAGCAGCAGTTTAGTATGGCACACCTCCCATTAGCTTTGCAAAATTAAATAAATAAAAATATTAAAAATTTTTAGAAATATGTGCAAAACAATAAGAAATAAAAAAAATATATATATGAAAAAAAAAAAAGGAAACGTGCGCGGATTACTTTGATGGTTCATTGTCGTTCATAGTTGGTTGATGACACAACGTGTTGCACAGTAAATGTTGCAAAGGCGAGAGTTTTTGATGTTGGCGAAAGTAAAATTTTGCAACTGTTGAAGGGGTGACACAATATTAATGACGACACGACGTTTTGACTTGAAATATTTTTTCTCTAGACTTTTGCTGGGAAATTATACAATTTTCATTTAAATTTTCACTTTAAATAATGTCAAGTAGCGATGAAATGCCACAAAAGTTTAATATGCGCTTATGTTGCACTAAAATATTCGTCACAATTATTAACAAAAATAGGAAATAAATTTGTTTAATATTTTTTTTTTAATTTTTTACTGCATTTTCATTTCTAAAATTCTTAAGAAGTTCCACTTTCAATGGCACCAAAACTCATTTATGTTTATTTTTATTGTAAACTTTTTGAACTTTTAGCAATAAATACTATATAATTCCTCCACCTACTTTTTGAGTCTTCAAAGATTGCCGCGTGTCATTCGGAGCACAAAGAAACCCATACAATAACTCAAGTAGGCAAAGTGCAAAAGCCACATTCTTTCTTTCTACTACTTTATCAGCTTATAAATTCTGCACTGGTTTCTATATTCAGTATTATTTATTTTTTATTTTATTTAAAAGGAATACATATCAATTAAAAGCTTGAAGGCATATAAAGATTTAACTATTATCTCATTTATTTTTATCTCTATATATTTTTTTTTTTTTTTGTGAAAATATACAGTACATCGTTCTTCCTCTGTACACTGTAAAGTGTGTTGCGTTAGTTAACATTAACAATGCGGTTAATTCGTTTTTCGCTTTGTGCTCCTTTTATTTCATTTTAACATTTATTTTATTTTTTTACATTAATTTTTTTATTTTATTTTTTATTTATACTTTTTTCAATGCTAATTACTTTTATTCGTTGGCTTTTAATCTAATTAGTTTGCTTTAGAAAAGCCACAAAGTTGGCTTTGTGGGACTCACTAAATCCAATTAAAGCCCTCATGTTAAGTGTTTCTTCCTTGAGCAATTTTATAGATTATTTGGTATGGAGAGTAATTAATAAAATTACTGCAATAAATTGTAAACGTCTTAAATGTCATCAAAGATATAAGATATTGCTCTAATTTTATATATGTATAAATAGAGTTTATTTAATTTATTAAAGTAATTCTATAAAGCCTCGTATTAGATATGCTATATAAGCAATTAAAAAGAAATAGATTTATAAAATGTAAAGATATTTGAAGAAATTTTTAATTTGTTAATTAAAAATCATTACATAGTATTTTTAAATTAAAAGCTAAAATTGAGTTTAAGATATTTCAAATAAATATAATCACTATAAAATAAATAAATCACTATATATATATTACTATTTTTATTATATTA
>NC_051846.1:184240832-184272616 GCF_002237135.1 Teleopsis dalmanni | reverse complement strand
CAAAAGACAATAGGGGTATTCACTCTCTCTTGTAAACTCATTGCAGGGAGCACGAAATGCAAGAATGCTATGCAAAAACTGCAAGACTGCGAGAACACCTCTGTTGCAGAATTGTATCATCAAAATGAATCAGCTGTTTTTGCAGTCGATTCACATTGAGCAAAGAAAAATAAAAGTATAACAATGCCGCGAACAAGTGAAATACAAAAATGTATAGATTTTTTAATTGAAAATAGTGCTTTTAATATTTTGATTGAAGGTATTAACACGTTGTTAATGTAGTTTTCACTACTGTATAGTTTCTATTTGTTAGATGATGCAAATTACTGGGAAGTGATGGAGCAATTAAATGAAGACCTTTTGTTTACTTTAGTAAACCATCACGGAAATCGCCAACCCGTACCAAAATCTATTCAATGGAGATCTACCATTCTTCAAGAATTTGATGAAGGCCGTTTTTGTCAGATGCTTAGAGTAAATTGGAACATATTTTCCTTAATAGTCTCAATAATAAACTATTAAGGATTGCTATTGTTTTATATCGTTTGGGTTCATCAGGCGAAAATGCGGCTATTCGTAAAGTCGCTACATTATTTGTTGTTGGAGATATATGTAATAATAATATAATATAAAAATAATTAGTATAATAAAAATATAACTAATTCTTAATTTATTATTGTTATTTGTTATATTTTTTATCGAGGGGGGTAGTGGGGCTTTGCACAGCAGAACGCACGACTTTCGGTGCAGAGCTGGATGATGTGTTGTCTGCAGACGATTCAATAAAAAAAAAACTTCGTTGCCTAGCGCAGAACTAGTTGGTGGCTGTGGCAATGTTTCCGTACAAAATTAGACATGCGTCCAAACACTTCATTCAATAGTTCAAAATGTGAACAAATTTTCGTGAGTTTCGCTGAAATTGATAAATAGATAAATTAATTCACAAATGTATATGTATATAATATTATATTTGTGAAAACTTAATTAATGGTCACATCGATTTAAATTATTTAACGAAACGCATGTATATAGCATAGCCATAGATTAATATATCTCGAAATTTTACTAACCGTCAATTCAAATTTAAAAATGAGAAGCAACAAATGTCAAAACAGCTGATTTCCGCCATTTCTGGTTTGTTGCAAGCAAATATACATAGGTTTCAGCATTGGAAGATTGCACGCAATTGCACGAAATTTTGTGCATGTATTTTGTTGTTGTTATTTGCATTCTCGTACAATCTGTGCATTTCGTGCACCTTGCAATGAGTTTGCAAGAGAGAGTGAATACCCCTAATAAGTTTCGACAGATTTTAAGTGTGGTAAAAAACAAGTTGCTTAGTATAGGCGCTAAGTGAGATATATCGACATCACTGTCGACATCGTTGAAATTTTCAATTAAGGTTAATAATAATTTACTCATGACATTGGTAACATTTTTTTGTAATTGCTAAATTTTTTGGCTACTTCAGAACTAGGCTCGTAGATAGAGAAAGTAGTGTTGTTGTTTTGCGTACATTTTAGCAACTTTAAGCGAGCAACTTGCTATGTTTTGCCACACTTTAAAGCTGCTGAGAGCATCTAATACAGCATATTTATATTTTATTTCCACAATTTTCAAATTTGTTAAATTATTTAATTAATTTGATTAATTTAGTTTGAATTTTTGTTTACAAATTTTTGACCGAGGAATGTTCACAATAGATTGCTTATCGCTTTGGTAACATTTTTTTTTACAGTCGTCAAAATGTTTAGCTATTTCACTACAAATCGTTTATAGCATATTCACACTATCTCATTTAGGCGGTATCTCATTTTGCTCATTTTAGAATGATTTACTATACAAAAGTCTTTCATATAAATCAGTTCATTTAAGGCGAAAAATGTCGAAGGCAACCCTTAAAAATAAATTTCCCACAAGGAAAATTAAAATTGGAAATATTTGTTATATAGTATTTAATAAAAACTTTTTTTTATTAATTATTAATAAATATAATTTTTATATTTATAAAAATTCATATATTTTTAATATAATTTTTATTTATTAATTGATGTATAAAATGAATGTAAATGATTTAATATATAAATCATGTATATAATTTTTTTCAACTTTTTTCCCATTCCTCTTAATTTTGTATTCATTTAAATTTTCAATTTATGTTAATTATTTATTTTATATACAATGTAATTTGCTTGCATTATTATGCAAGAAAGCGTATATTATAATAAGTATATTCAATATACAATCTTTTTGTATATTCAATTAATTAATTAATTATTAATTAATTAATATTCATTGGTCAAAAGCAGAATTTTATTCACATATGATGTCAAAAATAAATTTTATGGCGTAACATCCATTCAAAGCGATATGAGTGCACAAATGTCATTTTAGTTCGAAAACAAATGTAGAAACAAATGTGTAAACAAATGCTGAAGAAACTAATAGTGACTAAAATTAAGCAAACTTTAGTTAAAGACAATGGCTACAAATATTTTACAATTCAAACAAAAAAGTGCATACCAAATCGCTTGGATCCGGAATAATTTTATATATGTATTTTGATTTGAGCTAGGGAATGCTGCACATTCTTGTAATTAAAGATCTTACTGTGGTGTTTTCAAAACTGGGAAAAATAACTATATAAGGGTGCATTGGGAACTCAGATTTTCAAGTCGAAATAGATAAGCGTATTGGATTCTAAATAACAACTGCTTTTTGAGTACTTTGTTTTTAGGTCCGACAAACGCGTAATATATTAATCTCAGTACTTTAAAATATTTTGTATATTATGAAATGATTGAAAATTGGCAATTCAACAATTACAGTTTGAGAGCTGCTGCACATTTTTACTTTGTTATTGTGCATGCAAAACTGTAGAACTGAGCTCATAATTGCAGTGCATGTCATTTTATTTCACAATTACAAAATAAATAATGGATATATCGGAATCTATAAAATTTAAGGACATCTGTTCCATGCTTGAAAAAGTTAAAAATGCTGTAAATGTTGCAGCAAAAGAAAAATACTTACGACGTTATTATGATTCCTTTTGTAAATACCGCCACAATTATCGTCAAGAGAATGGAATTGGGGAGGATGATTCTGAAGTAATTGTATTTGTTATAAGCTTTTTTAATTCATATATTCAAATATAAAATATGCAATCAACAGGAAGGTAATACTAGTTTCTATTGTGTTTTACGCTGCCTTATTCCAGGTTCGGATTCAGTGCGTCCACCATATGGTTTACAGATTACGTCGCTTGGAAAAGTCTATATAAAAGTATTGCAACTGTCAGAAGATTGTATGTTTAAACGAGTTCAAATTAAAAAATTTACAATATTTTTATTTAATATATATTTATAGCACGAGATGTACAACGCTTGATTGCACGTAGCTACAGTGGGATTCGTGGCGATTACGCAGATATTGTACACACAGTGCTGTCGCCACGTTGTAAGCAGGAACCGAGTAATGTAACATTAAAACAGGTGCATGATATGTTGGACACAATTGCTTCAGATGATAGAAGAAGTGAGTTGATCTTAAATTGCAGTTATAAAATAAAACAACTTTTATAAATATAACATATGTATGGAAATATTAAAAACATTCTGTTTATTTACAGTTGTAGATAATAAAATAATGAAAATTAATGTTAATATTTATGAGAAATGAATGAGAATTTATTTTGTTCGTTTTAGATACTGAGAAGGTGCTGACACAATTATCTGAAATTGCCTCGGCAAAAGAACAAATGTGGTTCATACGTTTGCTGCTTAAGAGCATGCATCTGGGTATAGGAGAACAAAAGATATTCAACATATTACATGTGCAAGCGAAAGATATTTTTCGGCGGTGCTCCAATTTAAAACGTGTATGCTGCTTGTTAGCAGATAATAAAATTGCAGAAGCTAGCAATTCCAGCAATAACAATAATATTGTGAAAGAAGAAATCAAGATCGAATCGATAATAACTGTGTTTCAACATATTCGTCCTATGCTATGTGAAATGTTTCCTGGTGACATACAACCACTGATGTCATCAGATGTGCTATTTTTAGAAACGAAAATGGATGGAGAACGGTTTCAGTTACATTACACCAACGATCAATTTAAATATATATCGCGAAATGGTGTGGATTATACTTCTAGCTTTGGTGAAAACTATAATGATGGTAATTTAACACCACACTTGGTTAGCCTCTTGCCTATCGGCATGGAATCAATTATTATCGATGGTGAAATGATGGTTTATGATACAAATACAGCACGATTCTGTGATAAAGGCGAAAACACAGACGTCAAGCATCTAGGTGGACGTCCGCACTGGCGACCTTGTTTTGTTGCCTATGATTTATTGTATTTTAATGGCTGCAGCTATCTTGATACACCGTATATACAGCGCATGACAAAATTAAAAGAATTAATTAAGGAAGAAGTAGGAATCCTGCAAGTTATGAAACCTAAAAAAGTTTCATCTATGGAAGATTTCAAAAAAATTTTTCAAGAAGCACTCGACGCTGGTGAAGAGGGTGTAGTGCTTAAAAAGCAATCATCTCTTTACAAACCAGGCATACGTCACGTGGGTGGTTGGTACAAAGTTAAAGCAGATGTATGAAGTATAAAGAAATATCTACTTAAATCTAATATATCTCATATTTCAGTACATTCAAGGTTTGACTACAGAATTTGATTTACTGGTCATTGGAGGTTTTTATAACCGGACGCGTACGTTTATCGAGTCATTTTTGGTTGGTGTTTTAAATTTTAAAGGAGAGGACAACTATGAAGTTTATAGTGTTGGCAAGGTAACAAATAATACACGCCAGCGTATAGCTTTAAATGAAACATTGAAGCCACTTTGGCACAAATTAACTTCTGATCCGCCTCCAATGACCTACCGTTATGTGCATACTAATCCAGAAGGTAGACCGGATGTGTGGATTGAAGCAAATAAATCGATTATATTACAAATAAAAGCTGCAGATCTGGCGCCATCCTCCGCCTTTTTCCTTTCAAAGTCGTTGCATTTTCCACGAACAGAAGCATGGCGCAATGACAAAGTGTGGAATGAATGTATGACTCTGAAGGAATTCTTACAAATGTGTCAGGTCAATATAAAACTGATATGATATTCTGATATGATATAATATATATAATTATTCTTTTTCATTATTAGAGTAAAAAAGGCCTTAAAAAGATTAATAAACGTGAGTTACAAGTTGAAGATTTCACCACGAATCGTAAGAGACTGAAAATGACGGCAACTGAAAAACGTAAAATTGGCATAAAATCTTATGAAAAAATATTTAATGCTGAAGAGGTAAATATATGAATTACACCTGAATATTGAGATATCTGATGCTTAAAATATAAGTTGTAGCTTGAATATGCTAAAACCACATACTGTGCGATACAACATATATTTTAGTATTCTTAAAGTAGTCAACAACTTTAATATCCGCCACATATTCTGATTTTTGTCGCCAGTTGAAGATATCGTTCGTTTGATGTCGTTATCTGGCATTTTCATTATTGTAATTGCTATAATTGATTATACATTTAGAATTTCTTTGAGAGATATAGACAAAAAAAAGTAAATGGTGTTCTTGGAACAAAAATAAAAAACTTAAATAATTGAGTTCTGCACAAAAGCACATTCATAGAACATTATTAGTGATGTTGCGGTTGTAGCACGCGAGGATCTGGTTGTGTAGCCCCTTTGGTTGTTGCTTTCGTTGGAATAGACGAGTGGTTCCGATATGTAGACTTGATCCATTCTGGAACTTATTAGGATAGCATTTATATGAGGAATTGGGAATGACACATTATGACACATATGAGGAATGACACATTAGGTTACCTTCTACAGTTAATGCCGCTAAATATTTCTAAATTGAAAATATTGCCTGTCTTATGCAATGAATTGAATGTTTTCTAGATGTTATAGTAGTCATCTAAATAGACTTGTAGATATTGACTCTATTTGGAAGACCGAAACGTTTATTGGAATCACACAACGAGTGATTTCAGGACGTTGATCCTAGCACTCCTACAATCATTATTGTTTATATCTGGAAAAGTAGATTTACTCATTTTTAATCATGTAGAAAACACGCGTTATCTTCAATGTAGTTTTACAATATTGTTATCTCTATGTTTCGTCGTCAGCTTGCTTTCACTTTGGGTAATGTACTCAATCTATTCCATATATTGAATGACAATATGAGAAATATATAGTACGGAGCTGTTTAAAGAGTGTAAAGTACATATTAATTGTAGCATGTCTATAAACTGTTAGTTAATACATTATTTTAGTAAAAATCTTTATCAGACCAGAGTCTAACTCTTCTTCCATAATATAATATAGAGTTTTTCTAATTACATACTGCACAAAGTCAATATCTCAGCAATGTTATAATAAATGTATCATTAAATATATTAAATATATAAGTTTGCTACCAGTTTTGTGACGATTAAAATCTAAAATAAGTTTGAATCGAATAACACAAATATTTTATTTTTTTTATAAATAATTTACCAGAATTACAATTAACGATTCAACCAAAAATCTTTTTTTAAGTATATAAAGCTTAGCAACAGATTAATATATTATATATTATTAACTCTGAAGTGAGATCACAATTCTATTTGTTTATATAGAAAGAATCACTTAATATCTTTATAAATTAAAGTAATTTTATTTATTTATTTTGTTTAAGATTGAACAGAGTTCTGAATTATTTGGTAACTTCAGTTTTTGCGTATTAAGTGGATCATTGAAGGAAGGCCAAACAGTACATCAATTGAAATACATTATCACAGAAAATGGAGGCGAAATCGTTGAAAATCCTATACCAACCGATTCAAGGTGCATATGTGTCGCTGGCGACATAACACATCGCATAGACAAAATGATAAAAACCAATCGTTATAATATAGTCTCCATACTGTGGCTTTTAAGAACTACTAAAGCACAAGAAATGACATTCAGGCCAAAAGATATGATATGTGCAACTGATGAAGTGAGAGAACAGTTTAAAACCATGTTTGATAAATATGGTGATTCATATACTGAATTTGTTGGCCCGAATGAGTTAAAGGAACTTTTCGATGAGATATCCTTAGAAGAGGTAAGCGAAAAAAAAAATCTATGTACAATAACTTCATATTTCACAATAATTTTTACATCTCTTTGCTTACAGTTGAACTCTTTCGAATTAACTGATGAGGCTGTAGAAGAGTTGGAAAATGAATTGTATAAAAAGAAATCACCATATTACTTTCGTAATCATAAAGCGTATTTCTATAGCAATGAGTTAAGTTCGCAGATTGCGAAATATAAATTTCAATTACATGGAGGAATTGTAGAAAACATAAACGCACAAACTGAGACGGCTGGTATTGAGTATATATTTATAGATGAGGTTAGTTTCAATAAAGCTGACTTTAAGGATTGGTTAAAGAAGGTTTTTAAAAGTAGTTCTGACTATTTACATATAGTTAAAGTTGATTGGGTTTTGCAATCACACAGTAAGAAAACTAAACTCGATGTTTTTGACTTCACTTGGCATGACTTTTCTTAAGGACAAATGTTTTTACTTTTGTGTCTCATTATATGTTTAAATATTTGTATTAGTGGGTTGACACCTTCAATATTTTTTTATTTGTTTTATATTTTTTTAAATATTTTAAAATGATTTATTTTTAATCTATTTTTGTGTGCAAAAATTCTGTTTTCATCTGCTTGCTATGTATGTTAATGTGATTACGATTGCAGAAATTTGGATGGATCAGTTTAAGGGAACTTTTAAAGTTTTTTTGTTTTATATTAAGCATTCCTTTTCACAGATTCCTTTTCCATAATTATACGTATAGGTCTTCAGTGTTAATCCCTTGGTGTTAATGTTTTAATTATAAATTAAAGTTTTTGAGATGTTTTAGCGCTCATTTTAAGCTGATACAGAAATTGATTGACTGCAATCGCTTCATTAAAGAAATTTCTGATCTAATAATGTATCTGTTAATATATTTGCATGAAAAACAATATAATATTTAATTCTGTGTTAGCTTTAGATGCTAAACTTCAAAATTATGAAATTTTGTTTACAATCAATGCAGTTTTGCAATTAAAATGAGTAATTTTAAACTGCTGCTTCACTCTAGGGCATTGCTCTTATGTGGAAGTGAACCGAGACCTTATTGCTTTCGTGCTTAATATAGGGATTAAGGATATTTAAGTTTATTTTGCATGCATATTTAAACTGAGCACGTGAGTTTGTCTGCGTATGTATAATTATGAGTGAAGTATATAATGCTGAATGGATTTGCTCCAGTGTAGACAAATTACTTGTCAGTATTCAGGAAGCACATATTTACTCAATGCTTTGCAGGTATTAAGTATCTTTGGCATTTTAATTCCTTTATGCATATTTAGTTAAATCCTCCTCTTACCACATTGGCATGAAGTACGTATTTCTTGCATATGCATGCGTGTTTTTTATTTAAATAAATACTTATAAATAATTTATTAAAAAATTTTTTTTTATCCCTTAAGTGTTTTAAATTCAATTTTATTATATATATATGTACACATGCGATTAATTATATTTTATAAATGTTTTAGTATAATGAAAATGATTGTAAATTTAGTTTAATATTTTGTGTGTATTTTCATTATTATACGATTGATGTAGTAAAATGTATTTTAAATTAAAAAAAAAATTATTTATATTTACAGAATAGTAATTTATTTAAACTAAACGTTCAAATTGCGTATGGGCTATGTGTGAGACAGCAAATTTGTTAATAACAATGTTGCACTCTCTAGTTAATAATAGACGTTTATAAAATCAGGCGTACGAACAATATGTTAATGAAGAATGTTATTTTCTTACCGGTAATATTATATGCCGCTGTGGGTTAGCATTGGTGAGATACTTCAGAATACTGCAGATCAAGTATTCAAAATACTTCTTATATAAACCTCAGAAGACTGCAGATGAAGTATTCAAAATACTTCTTATACAAACTCCAGAAGACTGTAAATCGAGTATTCAAAAGCCTTCTTATACTAACTTCAGAAGATTGCAGATTAAGCAAATTTAACTGTTCAAAATAATATAATTTTCAATGGTTGTACTCTACTAGGAGACAGTATTCTGATTAAAAAGTGATCTGAGTTACTTTAAACAGTAACGGTGTTATGGAAGGGTACGAATTGGCTGATTTCTTTTAAATTTGAAATATAAACAATTTAATGAATTCTAAACCTTTGGAGGTTAATAATTAATTATTTAATTAATTTAATTTATTACTGGTTATATTGTTTATATAAATAATGTTCATTTAAGAACATTTATGCTTAACTTTTTAAAGATTTCTTTTGAGCTAAAATAAGCATAAAAATGCCAAAACAAACAATTTTAGTTTAAAAAAAATATTAAGGAAAATGTTGGATATGTATTTTGGGTATTGTATGGTAAATTGAAGTTAAAAAAGTGAATTAAAAATTTACTGGTTTTGAATACATTTTCATTTATTTAACTTTACTAATTATTAAAATAGTAGATTTCCTTGATTATAATTAATAATTATATTATAGCGTACAAAAATTTCCTTAAAATGATGAGTTTTTGGTCATTGCAAAAAAAAATTATATGCTTAAAGTGGAAGAATTCAATTCTGTGAAAACTTCATTTAGTTATCTATAAATAACAAACTAATGAAGAAATTAATGTAATAGGAAAAAAGACAAATTGCTTTTAAAAATAAAAATTTTTTCATGAAAACACCCCACCTAGGGTGTTGTAATGGGTGGATCATTGCGAAACTTTCTGGACTCCAAATTTCTTCCCGTTATAGTTTTTGAGATATTCAAAAAATTAAGTAGACCAAGTTTGGGAATGTCAAGCAAATTCACACTGCCTAAAACTGTCATTGAGCCCAAATTATAACGAAAATATTGATTGAAAACTTTAAAGCAAGAGTTTAGTTTCTACGTACTTCTACATTAAAGAAATATTGACGAATGATGTTTTCTATGTCTATACATATAAACTATATATATATATTTTTATTTGCTATTTTTCTTTTTATTCATAAAATATATAATAAATTGTATCAACATATTGTATATGTATATTTTTAGATTTTTATTTACAATAATATCAGCTGAAATGACAATGTATTAAAACTCTCTATAAATGTTATTATAAGCCAAAATAAAAATAAACAATTTTATATTAATTGAAAATTTAAACAATTAGTGTTATTTGAATATATATATCTGTGATTATTGGGAAATATTATCGTATAATTCGCTAAATGTTCAAGTAATTTAAAAGCCAACTAGAGTACTTCCGAAATTAACAGTGATAGGTTGGCTCTATAGTGAATAAATAATTTTATTTTTAACTATTAATTGTATTTCTTATTGAAGAAGGATTGCTATACAATGAAAAACTGAAAAAATATAGTTAGCTAAGTTTTAAAGAAATTTACTTCTTGTCAATTTGCTAATCAAAAAAAAAAAGGTTATTGTATCTAGCTACACAAAAAATCTTAGGAACCAGGTCCCTGATGAAAGCATCTCACCGTGCTCTAGCGATGAGATTAACTGTATCATATCGAGTCTTAAGATCAGCAATCCAATGCATCGTTAACATCATCAACTGCATGTTTAGGCTAGGCAAGTTCTCAAAGGCCTGGAAGATGGCCTCGGTTGTAGTATTTCCTATACCGGACAAGAATCCCTTATTTTTCAGAACTGGCGTCCCATCAGCCTGCTCCTAAATCTTGGGAACCTGGTAGAATGAGTAATCCTGGCTAGGTTAAAAACAGTGGTGAACGCCCTTAATATCCTTCCGAACGAACAATTCGGGTTTAGGGATGATTTCTCTACGGAACTACAACTAGCCAGAACATCGCAGCTGATACAAACCGCTCTATTATCCCGGGAATCAATCTGGCATAATGGCCAGATTCTACATTTCATTAAGTTGCTGTTTAATAATAATCGCTTCAACCTCAAAAATAGAGAGTTATTATTTACTCAAATAATTAGGCCAGCACTACTGTACGGATGTGTAACTTACAGTAAAGCCTCAAATACTGCTATAAAGCAATTACAGATGGCACAAAATCTGGCTTTAAGAAGACTAATTAAGATTCCTTGGTATATTAGAACAACATACATGCATAGAGATCTAAGAATCGACTCAGTGAAAAAATATATCAAGGGCAGAGCGCTAAAATTATTCAGTTAGAAAATAAATAAATGATAATGTTTCTAGTATAGTTAAAGTTTAGTGTGTGGCAGGGATAAGCCCTCCAGCCACAATTGAGTAAAAGTGCGCAATAGCACTAACTCAAGTCACAACAACAACAACAACAACAACAACAACAACAACAAATCATAGGTAAACTGTAAACTTACATTTTTAAACTATACGCTATACGAACTACAGAAGAAAGCACTCCGTGTTTTAGAAGTCGAGAACATATAATAAAAAAACAACAAACATGGCTCTGATGGCTATATAAAAACCTAAGTACAAAAAACGTTTCGATGATTGGATCAAGCGCTGGCATAAGTGCGTTTTATTCAACGGAGAGTATGAAAGAGACAGACAATAAACTAAAACTTTTTGAACAAGATATGGAAATTTTATTTGGTCCTTATTCATTGCTTTAAATTTATTTATTTAATTGAGAATTTATTGCATTAATGCATGAAGCTATTAAGTAATAGATATAATACTCTATAGGCTCAATTGTGTTGTTATTCTATATATATTATTAATATATTTGCTATTAATATATTATCTTGATTTTATTTTACATTTATGAATAAATAAAATAAGAGGTAAATTAGGTTAGCTTTCTGTGGCAGTCGAACTAGTTCACCAATTTACTTGAAACCTAAGGTTTCATTGTGATACCACAGTTCATCAGGAGTGGTAAGTGTTTTTACTTATATACCATTTCAAAGTCATAATAATGTATAATCTGTTTAATTTTAGAACTAGATACTTCCTCAAGAGCGTTAAAGTTATATCTTTTCACTGCTTTTATCTAGTGCTCGGAAGCTACAGAAGACTTGTTAGATTTTTTTTTCTTCGCAACTTCTGTAACAGTCTTAAAATACCACTCCTATCCTGAAAGTATGCATTTTAAAAAGCAATTACCGGTTATATAAGCCGATATATAACTTTATTTGACTTGATTTCTTCTATCAAGTTTCGGTCACATTAGGCTAGAATTTGTTTTCGTTCACAATTTTTACTAGTCTCTTCAACGACATCATTTTGCAATAAGAGGTAAATTATTGGTTTATGGTGGCTTTTTAGTTTAGAGAAACTGTTTTATGATTACTTTATTTTCGTGTCTAAGCCCTCAATTATCCACTAACTGAAGCTTTGTTACCGTCATGGCCTTATGATCATTTTCATGATCTTCAGTGTATTGTCAAATGACAATAGGATGTGTAAACATGATTTTGTTAAAACGAAGGCATCCAAATACAATAAGCCATTCTTGTGGCATTAATTAGAATAAGGAAAAAATCTTTATATATAATTAAATATAAATATAGAAGTTGAATAAAAATATACATTAGTCAAAAAATAAAAAGACAGCAGTGAGTCAGATATGTAATGTGCATTGACTAAAATATTTTATTAATAAAATCAATACTGCAAAAAGTATTGTTTAGTATTCTCATCTTCATGGTGACCACTGCCTCCAGTTTCACTGGGGTTCTGTGTGTTTGAGACTTTAATACCTGGATAATTTACAACAGAAATTATTTAAATGCAAAAGAGTTCCTTTAATTATTATTAAAAATCTCTCTAATTAAAAGAAAATAAAAAACAATTATTTAAAAAAACATCATATTGCAATCGGGCAGCGGGCTTTCAATTGCACGCAGATGCACATATTCGCCGCAGCCCACAAATGCTTATAGAAAAGCAATAAATTTCAAGACTCGCATATCTATGGAGAATAAATTTACAGTTACGCATTCTATTCCCGAAAAAGGCGGAAAAAATAAACAGAAATGGAAAAATTTGAAAGGACACATGAGAAAATGATTCATTTACATTACCCATTTACCCATAAATGCATGGCAGTTGGAAAAGTGCAAGCGGTACAGGAAACCACCGCGCCGTCATATACTCGAAAATAAACAAACGAATAATGTACACAAATAGATAGAGCGACAGACGGACGGACAAAGGTCATAAATTTTGCCAGACAACAGAAATGCATTCCTCACACAGATACACCAACACCAACACAAGCACAAACGTAAAGTAATACAGAATTGAGATACTTTCAAACAAAGTTTATCGCGCTTAGAAAATGTCAAAAAAGGCAATAATTTTTATTTCGTTATTCTGAGTATTTTGTGCATTTTAGTTGTTTGTCGGTATGTACATATTTTTACATAAACTTACAGGCACTAAAATATATGTATGTATGACACTATCTCATGCTCATTGCTTACAACTTTTGTATTGTATGAGTGAGTGAGTTACAGTTTCATTAGGGCCTCGCTTACATTAACCAAAAAAAAAAAACAAAATAAACCTTAAATGAAGTATATTCGACTCTAATGGATACTCAGTTATATCTCAGATGAATGAAAAAAGTGCCACGATCTACGATAACGAATTTCAGAGACGTATTAAAAAATTTATAGATTTTATACGCAAATATAATCCCATTCACTCGAGATATCCAGATGTGCTTACAGGTATGCCATTGCTACGTTCAAGAAAGAAACTAATAACAAAATCATTTTTCTTTTAATTGATGGATTTCTTGTCGTTTCCTAGATATTGTCTCTCATACGAGGAAGACAGAAAATGGATAATAAATAATGAAGATGTACAACTGTAATTATGGGTCCAAATAAATCTGAGATTTGATAATTATAGATGAATGGATAAACTAAGGTAGGATATGGGAACGTAAATGTAAGTTAAATAAATAGCATGCAAGGGTCAGATAAGTATTATATGGCGTCTAATATAGATTTCTAATAATAGTAATAACTAATAATTAATAATAGTAATTTTGTTAAGTTTTCTTAGTAAGAAATCTCTTAAATATGCTTTATAATACCTATCATCGATGGTAATGTAACAGTGGTATTTTTGTATGAGAGAAGTAGGTCGTATTTTATGCCATTATGGCGGTTTAAAAAACTAGAGATTATTATTCTTGGTTTAAATTCTAGGATAATCAAAATAATGCAATACTGACAGACAGCCAAGCGGCGATCAATGCACTAAACTCGCATCAGGTGACTTCAAGAAAGTTGTTCGACTGCCTTTATAAGCTAAATCTGCTTGGCGAAACAAATTAGGTGTCGATTCTTCGGGTACCGGGACATACTGGCGTACGCGGAAACGAATATGCGGACAAGCTAGTCAGAATAGGACTGCTCCCACACCGATGATGGAGTGCCTTTTTGTGGACTAGAAAATAGTACGCTCCTTTCTCTTATAAAAATAAAGGAGAACCAGAATAAAAAGAATAACTGGTATAATATAACAGGAATAAAACAATCCAAATCACTTATTGGTACCTATAACAATAAGAGATTATTATTGTATGAACCCATCAAAAGAAATACTTAGAATCATCACAGGAATCCTAACAGGGCACTGTAGACTAAAACACCACCTTAAAAAACTGGGTATACTTACGGATGCAAACTGTAGATTCTGTGAAGAGAATGAGAAGTCGGCTACACATGTGCTATTAGAGTGTCCTGCGCTAATGCACATACGAAATAGGCTCCTAGGAATGTAAATGCTTACGAAAGGGGCAATAAAACTCTGTAAACTAGGTTCTATATTACTTTTTATTGACACAACAGGGCTTAAAGACCTAGTCTAAGCCCAGAAGGGGGCACAATAGACCCGACGGTCGCAGTGCCACATCCCCTAACAATAATAATGATAAAATATTTCTAAAACTCATTCCAAATTACTTATATAAATGAAGAAATGAAAACAAATTACGTTTTCCATTGATAAATTTGGAGATTTACTCTCGATCTGTCAAATTTTGTTGATCAATCGAACATTTTTAGAGTAATCTAACATTTTTTTATTCTTGTTAGTAGACATTTATATAATTCACAAATACATATATCAAATCCAATCACAGTTTATCTGTCAAAGCTTATAAAACAGCTGTTAAGTTCAGGATAATCTTGCTGGTCTAGCAGAATATCTATAATGTTATAAATTAATCTCGAGTGTTATACATTTCGCTCTAGTGTTCTACACTCGATTTACTAATTAATTGCATTGAAAATGCATTAAATGAGAATCTCGATTAAAAACATTACCCCAGATTTACCAATCGAAAACGATAATAGAATAGTACTCCAGCACGATTTCAATTTTATGCTCATTTAAGCAATTTTCCTCACTACGCTATATGTATGTGTATGTTTATGTATATATACATATAAACATACATAAACGTATCAAACATCGATATATGGGGAAGCTATATCACCATATTGTGTAGTAGAAAAAGTTATTTCAAATAGCTGTGTCTTTACTAAAGTTAGTTAAATTGGAACGCGATGACAATCGGAATTACGCCATAATTCCAAATGAAAATAATTAACAGAATGCCTATATGATGGATTAGTTCAAAATGAACGTAAAATTAAAATATTTAAATATTGACTACTTACAATAAATTTTATTAATTATTATTGAGCACTTTTACTTTCTATTAACCGCGAGGTATCTTCATAACCTCTCTCTACGCCTTGATTGGATTATTGTTTATCACTTCATCAGACTAAGCAATATCTGACCTCAGATCTGCATAACTTCCCGAGGTGCCTGTAACCATTCTGAGATTCGATAACGCGATATCGGTAAGCCTGTCAGTTTTCGTAAATAATTTCAGGACAGGTAGGAGATGAAACCAATGGATTGACAATAACTGACCTCAGATCTGTATACCTCCTCGAGCAGCCTGTAACCATTCTGAAATTCGATAACGCGATATCGGTAAGCCTGTCAGTTTTCGTAAATAATTTCAGGACAGGTAGGAGATGAAACCAATGGATTGACAATAACTGACCTCAGATCTGTATACCTCCCTAAGCAGCCTGTAACCATTCTGAAATTCGATAACGCAGTAAGCCTGTCAGTTTTCGTAAATAATTTCAGGACAGGTATGAGATGAAACCAATGGATTGATTAGTATGGAAATAAATTACGAAGAAATATTAAATAAATGGAAATGAAACTTTAATATTACGTACAGTGTCACCCACTATGAAATAGCCATATGGAATTGAGATTTCGATCAAAATATTATTTCAATATTTTGTTCGATTCCTATCATGGGGTAAAAAAATTAAAAATATTCAAAAGTCATCGACGGAATATATTGCATAACTGTTGAGGTGATTTTTGGTGACTTGTTGGTACATAGGTGGCAATAACTCGGTCGTAACTTGACTTGTTTGCTTTCAAAATGTCGAAAGAATGTTGATTTTCCTAGTCTCACAAAAAAAGTCAAGTGTTGAAAAATCATTTAATCTTGGTGTCCAATCCACATCACCAGAACGTGAAAGTACAATTCTGAGAAATTTCTTGCGATGAAGTTAAAATAGGAGCTTTCGTGTGACACCATATTATTCAAATCACACTTCTTCCACATCCATAATTTTAAGTGCATGCCAAAAAATTTGTTCATCAAGTGGCTGTAGCGAACGGAATTGACAGTGCGTCCAACAATATACGTCATTTTCTAAAAAGTATAGTGATGCATGCAGTAGCTTTTTGTGGATACAATAGCCTTTTAGCGGTTTTTTGTGTGTTTTCGCTGCCTCAGATGTGGCAGTTTTGTTTGTCGACCTTTTCACCAAGAATAAATTACCTCATCACTAAAGACATTTCGTTGTACGAAAGTTTTGGAATTTTCAAAGGTTTTGAAATGTTTTGGGATTTTTTACACTCGATATAACGATAGGTACACTCTGTATACGCTACTGGTTATTATGTATTTTTTTGCCCGTTGAAACACATGGAACTTGTTTTAGGTATGAGGTTGACTTACTTCCTCAGTACCTATTACTCCTATTTTTATCTACCTATTGTTGCCAATCGTTCCTTCTTTAAGGTTGGGAAATGAAAAAAAGTCGTGGTGTGTCAAATTTGAGGAAAAGGGTTACAGGGACATTCCAGTGATAATATGTTTCTCCAGGAACTGCTGCATATCAGCAAAAAATTATCAGCACAAGTTTTTGCTGCCACAAACTTATCTAAAAATAGCACTGCATAAACCGCATAATATTCTAACGTCTGCAGCAGTATTTCTTATAGTAATTTTTAATTTTTTCTCATTTTTATTATAGGATGTATTAGGACATATAGACCTCGTGTTACTTTCAATGTATTTTCAACTTTCCTGAAAGTGTTTCTTGATTCTTGATTCTTCTTCTTCTTGAGTTAGTGCTATTACGCCCTTTTACTCTATAATGGCTGGGGGGCTTATCTCTACCCCACACTAGGCTTTAACTAGGCTAAAAAAATCATATCATTTATTTGTGTTTTAGTTGATGATAGACCTTAAATCAACATATCTTCCTGAGAGTCCTGAGTGTTTGGGGCATGTATAAACTTGTAGTTGTGGCATTATATCGCCGCCCTTTATTAACATTCTGAAGTTTACATTTTTTTAAGTTTTCATTGACATTTAATAATAATAAAATAAAATAAAATAAAATTACAAATAAAAATATTTATTTCATAAATATCTTTGTATTGTTTATTTTGCTATATCTAACAATTTGTATAAATTTATAAAAATGTCTTTAACAACCACTCAAAATGAACCTTCGAAAAAGAAAAAAGGCGAAAATCTTATGCTTAAATTTGCAAATGAGCTGGAAGTGCTTAGGGATGAGAGAGTCCAGGAGGAGCGTATAAGAAATTTGGACTATTCCTTGACAATACCAATATCCTTACGCAAACGTGTGGCTGAAATAATTCCCTACGAATATGACAAATTCGATAGAAATGCCTTTGCGGACATCTCCAAATTAATTCAAAAGCCATGCGTAGATAAGCTTCAGAGAGGGCCATTACATAAGAAAACTAAAAGGGCACCATCTGTGTTTGCGGAAAGCTCGTGCTCTGAAATATTAAAGTTGGAAGCTGAAGAGAAGAAGTTTAGACTCAATATTCCACCAAAACCTGAATTATTTCGAAAAAAGAAAAAAAAAATAAACTGGGAGACTGAGTACTTAAAAAAGGAGCGCAGAGACCGCGTTAAGTGGAACACTAAAATTTATGAATTGGATACTAAATTAGAGGATTTGTCATTGGATGTGCAGGCCGAAATAATGATGGACGCTGTAAGCAAACAATAATTTCATTTAAAAGTAGATTCATTTGTTGTGATTTTTTTCTTATTCACAGGCAGCAGAAAAGTTCATAGCCTGGTTTAATAATATTGGCAGCCAGAGGGATATCATGACCGTTGAAAAAATAAAACAATTGTTTGCGATTGAAGCTGAGAGATTCTTCATACAGTCGATATATATTGAGCCCAAAGAAATCAAGTCTATTGCTAAAAATGTTGCAGAAAGGTGGAATATGCCAGAGGTAAGTATTATATTAATTATAATTCAATGATACATTTCAAAATGTTTACTTTACAATTATTTTATAGTTGGCAGTGGAAACGCAATTTCTGCAATATCTTGAGGATCGTAAAAACTACGTACCACCAAATATACCTAAAGTTGCTTTTGGTAGGTCGCGCCCACTTAATGAATTGCCATGGGTGCAACATAAGAAGGACATTCCAGTTAAAACTTGCTTCTCTGATCTCATACTTTCGTATAGGATTGTGTTCGCCGGGATTACTCATTTAAGCACAGTCAAATTATTAGTTGATTTTTACAAACTTCGTCCACATTTGGAGGTGCCTGAATATTTGCTTAAGTGTGGTGTCTTTGAAGAGGTAGAGGAAAAAGTGGAAGTTAGAGTTGGTAAACCGCTTTACGAAACATTGCATTTGAAGTATTAAATACTCAAAAATAATATATTTAATTAATGTTTAGATCATTTAGAGATTTATAAAAAAATTAAATTTAAAAAAGAAAAATTAAAATTTGATTTAGAAACAACGCGAACTCTTTACATTTAAATCAATTAAATTTATAGATTAAAATCAACAGAGTGCGTTAAAAATGTACTAACATTTATACTATTGATACTATAGAATTGATCTCCAATAGAACATACTGGTTAATTACTTGATCGATCAGTTGAAGAATTTTGGAAAAAACACTTGTAATAACTTAAGTCTAGTACTGAACTTACACCCTTTTTTATTTTTTCGTATAGTATTAGTTCGGACGGACGAGGTCTTTCAGGAACCACCGTTAGGTAATACGTCTGAAGAAACTGTGTAGTACTAGTTTGACAGGGTGTTTATGTAGTTTTCCCTTTTAATTGGTGCCCGTTGTATCCATAACTAGTGAATTTTTATTTTTCCTTCTATTAATTCTTAGGTCCTTATGAATGGTTTCATTACTAATGTGTGAGAGGGCTATATGTAGAATCCTTTACGTTTGTGCAATAAGTGGGTCCACAATTAAGTCTCTAATGGAAAAGTGCTTAGTAACAGAAAGAAGTGGCTATTGAAGCGACACTCCATTCGTCACTAAATAATTGCGATTATGTTTTTCTGGCTTTGATGAATTTCCCTTGCTAAATATTAAACCTCTCCTGAAATCAGGTTTTAGCCAGTGGACGTGGTTGTGATCTTCCATATATCCATTCGTAACAAATGGTTTTAGTGGGTTAAAGTCTTACACTGTGACTTTCGATGCTTTCCACCTACCGCAAATAAAATAAAAAAAAAGAAGCGACACTCTCTCTTACCAGAAGACAGAATGTCGACCTTGTGTGAAATCATATAAGATTCTAGCCAGATTATTTGTAACTATATAGTATAACTTTTATCTAGGCCAGAAGTAGAATACTTGAATTGAAGCACCTTCGCCCTGTCTTAAACACAAAAAAATTTCAACGTACGACATTTCAACCTTCACTCGAAAGACTAAGTATTCTGCTCAATTAGGGTCGATTGTAACGCACAAATGATCTATACCCCTTATTTATATTTTCTATTCCACCTAAGCTAAATTTTCCATTAATTGAAATGTAAGTAAGTATGGATATTTTCTATTTTTAACATTATACTTAATAGCTTCGTTATTCTCTTTATACTTGTGTTGCACTCTATTATACCGGTAGTGTAATTAGTACCGGTTACCGATTAAAAGTGATAAGAACAATATATTTTCGGTCACGTGATTGTAAACCCATCCGTTTCATTCTATCACTTGCACTCAAATATGATAAAAATTGGTAAAAAATAGATTGCATTGTAATTTTCTAAATATCGACGTTGATTTTCCGCTACGATTTCATTGTCATCTTCCGTCATCGCACAAGTTAATCCAGTGGTAGCCCTGAATGTGCAATTGTGTGCGGAAGCAAATGTCGTTAACTTTCCATAGCTTACATGTTGAAGAGCACTCACTACTCCGCCCTGAGCTCGACCTTTCCAGCACAGCAAGTTGCGGGCACTAAATTTTTATAAGCTGTAATAATTTTTTGCGGCATTTGTGATTGTGCCTCTTTTTTAAACGTTTTTTCATCACTTTTTCAGTGCAACATTTTCGTAGTGTTTGGTTGACGGGATTTGCCTTATGGTATTAAAACCGGAAGCGGATACAAGTTTTGTTGTTGCATGCATGCATTTATGCATGTGTCGGGAAAATCGCACAAATGGTTGTAAGCTGGTCAGTTTGGTTGGCTGTAATTATAAAACGCGACTAAGGAAATGTCTATGTGAATATATATATATGTAGACTGGACTGGTGTTGGACTGGTACATAATTCAATATGTATGTGTATGTGAGCATGTGCGAATGTGATTGAGAATGTGTACTTGATCGGAAGTGTAAATTTGCAAAAACAGCGTGTTAATCCTAAAGTTTTTTGCCGTTACGTAAAATGATGCTTTATTGCGCCAATATGTGTGCGACGATGTCAATGTAAATTGACAATATTTGCACATGCAGCAGGCACTTCCGGCTGTATATTAAAGCGTAATATGGACTGTGACATTGTTTCTAAAATAAAAAAATTGTTTCGAAAACCAAATTAAATTATTAAGTCATTTTAAATTATTTTCAAACTAATTAGAAATTAATTTAAACATATTATGTGTAATTTTAAAGAATGGATATACTTAAGCACATCACTAATGTCTAATTTTAATTATAGGATACGGAAAAACAAAATAAACTCTAATTAACAAGTTGTTAGGAAGATATAATTTCACAATAGATTTTATAAAGAGGTTTCGAACAATGTTGAATTGCAACAACAAAATTTTTATTTTATTTTACATTAATTGAATTTTTGGCTAATCACACAGTTGCTTCGAGTATTCTCAAATACCCATTATCAGTGGTCTTGGAATTATTTCTTATCTATAGTTATTCGTAAATAATTTTTTGAGACAACAAGCACCAATAGTTGAACTTGTATCCTGCTCAGGGTACAAGTACAATTTGAATTTCAGAGTCATTAGTCAACTGACCCAATGTCGTAATTGACTTGTATGTTCGAACTTGGAGTCTTGTTAATTTCATTAACAAATTGACTTACTCTCTTATATTAGAACAAAATCATAAAGCAGCTGTAGAATAATTGAATTATTAATTAACTTTTAAATGTAAAATTTGAATACTTTTCTTTTACAGAGGCTTTATTTATTGCATGATATTCTTTCCTTCTTCTTTATACAAAAAGAAGGAACGTGATGCGGAGAAAGTCAAATAATATAACAAATAATTCCAAGACTACTGATGATAGGAATTTGGCGATACTCCAAACAGCTGTAAATTGGTCAGTCAAAAACCAATTAATTAAAAATGAAATAAAAATTTTTGTTGTTCCAATTTAGTACTGTTCGAACCCTGTTTTATTAAAATACACAATAATTTCTATTAAATAAAATAGTCACTACCAATCACGACGTTAAAAGTGACGTTAAAAGAAAATTGAACAACGGATTGCATATAGAGACTTAAACAATCAAATGGGAGTGACGTGACTCTGTAAGTAACGTAATTAGTCTAATAAAAGTTTATTGGTTAAAAATAGCTATAGAAAATTGGCTATTTAATGGCATTTGAAATATGAAATATCCATTATAAGCACACAACTCGACTACTTACATATGAAAACTCGGAACTGCAGATATTACCGACGAATAAATCGCTCACTCCCAACAGACTTGCTAAATATTATGATCTAATGTCAAAATTTTTATATATATTCCTTAACTTACCCATTGAAAAAATTGTATTTGTTAAATATTGATTTGATATAGAAAGAATTTTTTTTTTTGGACAAAAAGAAAACTTAACAACGTTCCACACAAAAGTGAATACAGTGGAACTACATGGAAATATTGAATAGAAAATATTGTAGACTAGGCAACTTTTTAATTGTTTGTATATGATTAGAAGATCCATACTAGTCTAGATATATAATTTTAACAAATTATGTTAAAATGCAGTGGGAGATTTTATTCCTCGGAGTCATAGCTGTAAATCAAGCAGTTGTGTAGATCATATATAGCGAAGGTATTAATTTAAAGTACTTATTATGCATTAGGCATCTAATTTAAAGCAAATAAAAAAAAGCTGTACACGTATCGTAGACATTATTATGTTAGTTCTAACAGCGCTGTTTAGTCCTTAACTGTCTGAAGGAGTTTTCTCTTCTGTTTTCAACTTCTGCCTGTCGCTGATGCCCGTCAGTTGTTGGTAACTCTACGAGAATTACAGATATGAAATATATGTATATATGCATATGAGTATTTATATAATAAATACCATTAATAGCAGTGTTTTTTTCCCACAGAGAATATTTATTAATGGTAAAAAATTTTTAATACACTATTTTGTTGTTTATATAAATGATATGTGTAGTGGATAGTGTAAAAAACTTGAATTTAATATTTTTTAAAGTTTTAGTTAATTGTTAAAAATATCCGCAGTGAAAACGGAAGTTCCTGTAAGGTTCGCAGTGCTCCCTTAGGTAAAACGCAAAAGCGTACAAACGCAAAAAATTTAATAAATTACAAACTTTAACTAACAGAATTGTTCAGATTTTATTTTTATGTTGCAGCGTTCAGACCACCCTTCACGCGTTGCATTGCCAAAAAATTATTATTTTTTACTGCATCGTTTCATGTTAAATTTAGTGCAGTTGCTGCAATAAAAACGAATAATTTTTTTGCATTTGTTTATGAATTATGCGGTACATTTGCATAATTTGCTAAAGTGGCTCCCTTTTTGCCATGCCTCCCAGGCGCAGGGATGCCACATCGTAAATTAATTTGTTGTAACGAAACTCGTATATTTTTTAATGATTTAAAGTTTATAAATAAATAAATTAAATGAGGCGTTATATTACCAATTTTTTTGTTTAATAAAACTTTTCATAATTGTGATATATTTTCACAACATAAATATCTCAAAATGATCACAGTTAAATGAATTTACATTTTTTCTAAATGTGAACAATAAAAAAGTACATCCTAAAAAATTAGCTGTATAAAGTAATAATTCGCAATAAATTTTAATTAAATAAATTATTCAATTCATGCTACGTGTAGCAACTCATTTGGAACGCTTATGTACAATATTTAAACACGGATTCAGAAATCATCGGGGGTTCTCGAATATCATTAATAGAAATCATGGTATAGAATTTCAAATGCTGCACAATCCTGAGAACAAAGTTTAAGGCTATTCCTTTTTTTTCGTTTTTGTTTTATTGAGAATAAATTTTAGATATTTGAATTAATCTGAAATTTTCTATCTAGGTCACCTTTGGCATAAGTAATATCTATGAGTTGATCTCCAAATGAATTGCAAGTTGAGAATTGTTATCCATTAACGACAAAGGACTTTCTTGAGTAAAACTTCCAGAATTTCCAAAATAATTATGTGGTAATGTAACATATAAACACTAACGTAGAGCGACTTTCGATCTTCTTCACAAACTATTCTTCAAAATCCTCACAAATGCTTCTGCTTCACTTCTTGTGATCAAAACAATGTCTAAATTTTAATATAATTTATTGTTAAGTAAATTTAATTATTTTGTATGTTTATAAATTGCTTATTGAGAAAGTTTTTTTTTCAGACAATACGATATTCGATAATTAGCAGAGTTTTTTTTGGATATTGGAAAAATCTTGTCTTTTTTGATATATGTAAGGTTATGCTTTAAACTGATTTCTGAGTATTAGTTTCATAGTGATTTTCGATATGTTCAGTTAAATAGCTTCTTATCTTCTATTCAGGTGAATCAAACTTAGTTAACAATCAGTGCACAGTATCATTGATCTGCGTTTTAGTAAGTATCCTTAGTAAAAGAACATATACTTATCTGAATATAAGCGGCTCTAAGACATATCTATAATCATTTTCTAATAGTTGCAGCATATAATTGGAATACTAAAACACAACCTAACTTGGTAAATTCACATTTTATCAAAAAATGAAAATATTACTGGATAGGAACCTTAAAATTATCTTTGCAATTGCCTAGGATTTGAAAGATTGAAGTTTACGAAGTAATGAGCCTGGCGAACAGCTCAAACACAGATCTTAAAAAAAATATAGATTGATTTTTATTAAGAACAATATTGCCTTGAACATGTGTATGGTAACAAAACGGCTGTTTTATATGACTTGACAGATAAAGTGTGATTTGATTCGATAAAGGTATTTATAAAGAATATAAATGTCTACAAACACTACTACAAAAACGTTAGATTATTATAAAAGTATTCGATAGGACACCAAAATTTGACAGATCGAGAGTAAATCTATATTGAAAACAGATTTACTACTTGAAACCGTCATCAGAGAGATGATAACTTATATTATAATATCATACATATTTCGTCATTAAAATGTTATATTTTAATTTGTTTGCATACAATATTAACCTTCTATTTACCTTTTACATTGCATGTAAATATAATATTATTAAATGCATATTATTCTCGGCAGTATACTACTAAAGTAAAAGTTGGTGTACCACACCATTGAAATAATTTTAAGCTATAGATAATTGATTGGGAAGGAGATCAAAACAAATCAGTCATTAATGCAATGCCAGATATTCTAGACTTAGTAGAATCAATTATAAAACAAATGTTCCGTTTGTAGTAAAATTTCATTTGTAAATGATCTTAAGGAATCATCGATATAGATTACTATCACTTCTCTTAAACTAAAATTTTTAAACTATGCTATAATAACATTTATAACTATATTATATATGTAAAACTACTAAGAGCAAGATAATCATATCAAAATAATAAAGTAATGATATCAAAATAAAATTCAATAAAAAAAAGTTTTTTTTTTTTTTATTATATTTGAATGAATCCCCTATGTTGTCATACAATAAAAAATTCATATATTTACTTAAATAAAGTTAAGTCGTTTTAACACGTTTTAAGACGTTGTCATGCATTAACAATTCCTTAAAACGAAAGCTTAAATATTGCAGATTAGGATTATCGGCATAATGCTTCATATAAGTACTCAAACATTTTATCGGATATGCACATCAAAATCTTCAGGCTTTGTGGTCTTTAAACTAAGTGCTGTATAGTTCAATCTTACATGCGATTTGGTTTACCGAACATATTGAAGTAATTCTCACATTGGATGAAACAAACAACTGTAAATATTGGATATGAGATTGCAAAGGTGTTTTACCCTTAATCCACAATTTAACGGCTGAAAATTTTCATTAAAATCCAACGTTATATGAGGTTCAGATATATGATTATTAAGAAAATATTTAGTTTTGCAAATATTTATTTATTTATAAAGGTGATTTCGAATTATTGAAATATTGTACATACCAGAATTCTTTATATTGACTTAACCTCTGTATATAGACTTGATCAATATAAAATGATTTCATTTTCAAGTAAAATGATTGGTATAAATACATCGGATTACAGTTATAAAATCACAGTATTTGTCTGAATATTTTTGTTAAACATTACGTACAAGAAATGAATCCAAGTGTACTTAAGTTAATCATTATCCTCGTCTTTTATGTTACTGGCTTAACATGTGTACCAGTCATTACAATGACAGAAACAGGACCAGGCACGGGTACAGGTGGAGGTACGGCCACAGATTCGTTCCCTTCGATAACTCGAGAGTATACCTATACGGACCACACCTCAACAACTAAAGCACCGGTAGTGGTACAAGGTACAACAAGGAGAATCGTAAGACCTGGAGAAACACCCCCACCTGCAGGAAAACGTTAGAACGGATGACTATTCAACTCATATTGGATCCAAATGTTTCTTACTTTTTAATTTTTGTTTTCTGTAAAATTCAATAAATTTCTTCAAAAAACATATAATTAAGTTTAATTTTCACACCACTTGAACAGTTTAAGTTCTTTATGCGTTATGTAGCTTCTTGGATTTATTTATAATTTTTAATAATACATCGTTTTTTTTAAAGAATTAGATGAATACTATTTTTTCAAATATGGTCACTTTTACAATTGCACTTCTAGTGCAATTTTCATTAGATTGGTACATCTCGAGCGAAATATATAACACTCGACATTAATATATAACAATATTGATACTTTGCTGAAGTAGCAAGATTAGCTTGAAATTCACAGCTTTTTTATATGACTTGACATTTAAAGTGTGATTTAATTTGATATATGTATGTTATTTATAAAAAATATAAATATCTGCTAACACTACTACAAATACGTTTGATCACTCTAAAAATGTTCGATTGGACAGATCCCAGGTGCATCTAGATTGAATCCAGATTTACCAATCGAAAACGTCATAAGTTAAAAAACGACGTGTTGTGTGGCATGCGTCATTGTCTTATTGAAGTCACATAAAGGAATCGACGTTAATATCTCTAATTTCGAACTTTAATATTCATGGAATTTTAATGAACAAAATTGACAGTTTGTATCACATTTTCGGCACTTTCAAAAAGATATTGTCATATCATATTTCCAGACTAAATGTCATAGCATACAGTGATATTGCTGGATACAATGTTTTTTCAATAGGTTCTTGTAATATTTACTGTTCCAGATGAGACATTTTCCTAAGAAAATTCGATGAAGGAAATCGTCACCATTTTTGTAGTAAGTGTTCACAATTTTAACAGCTTTAGTAGAATCATAGGCTTATGTTTGAACGAAACCTGTGATGTTTTGAATGAGAGTTTTATAGGACATATGTCACTGTTACTATGCTGCCAAATCAGACTTACGAAATATACATGTCTTAATAATTATTAAATTAATTGTGATTAGAAACAAGACAATGCTTATAATTTTTGGGATTACTTAGTACATAAAATCAAAACCATTATTTTTATTAGAATTTAAAATTGTTTTGCAGCAAATTGAACTAGCATACTTCATACTGAATACGTCATAAATCAGGAAGGTTGACCCTTATTTTTAGTGGATTTTTGGGTGTACTTCTTGTAAATATTAAGCAGTCTCATTAAATTTTGTAAGATCACATAAGCAGGAGAAAGTAAGGTACTACTTACATTATGGATTTTATCAGCTGAACTTGATATTGTTGAGTTCTGATATTGTTGATACACAGTCATGAATATGAATGGCCTTGAATTCTAAGTTTTTATCTACTAGTGCATTAGAAGTACTAGTCGTGGATTCTGAGATGATCAACTTGCATACATTGTAGGTAGTAGGGTCTTTAATGAACCCAATTAAGGAAAGCATAAATAACATGTTTTTGAATTATTGTATTTTGAATTAATAGGTTGAACATGAATTATTAACTATTATCTTAGTTCAGAGTTCTCACTACTATTTATTGTAAAATTTCTAATACATTTACATATTTTTCAATTGTATGTAATAAATTTTTTAAGTAAAAGCACAGTTAGATATGAATAGAAACTTTATAAATATTTTAAAATATAATTATATTTAACTAACTGATAATTAGTAATATTAAACAATTTCGAGAGCATTTTATTGCAAAAATAATAATTGAGTAGAAAAATCCATAAACAGGCAATTTTATTAATAGGAGTATGTGTGCGTTAAATATTTTTAATTGCAATAAATTCATTTTATTAAATTCCACCCAAGGCAGACCGCAAATGCCAAAATTTACAAATAAAATCGGTAAACATATGAAATAGTTGTGTAATATGTATCGGGAAAATTGTTTTAATTATTTTTTTGTTGAATAGATTCATAATTTTTTATATCAGAAAAGCCTCATGGGTTTGGTTAACACGCGATTCGGGATAAGTGCGGCAAGAACCTCAAATTCTAGTGACTACAAACAAATCGACCTATGAAACGCGTATCCTTTGCAGATGTGTACACATGTATTTACACTCGTAAACACGGATACAATTTGCAATTTGCAATTTGCATAAATATTCATTTTAAATAATAAAGTTGAAAGCCAACAAATAATTGTTACATAAACTGTGGCTTTAATGAATACTTTGGCGGCGAACGGTACCAGCAGGTGTTCCAAGCCAATGTAATAACCGCGTTAAGTATCATTTTTATTTTAAAGTATTTATTTTGTTTGGAACCAAACGTTTTTTACACATGTGAAGCACACCTCCGCAGTGTGTGCCCGCGCTGGAGCACTCCTTTCGGCAGTTCCTCCCGCCACATTGGATTAATAAAATTATTGCCAATTGAGCAAATTTGTTAAATTATAAAGAATTATTATGCATTCGCTTACATAGGTTTATGAGCTTGTGCGGCTATTAAATTTTATATAAATTAAATATGAAATTTATTTAAACATTTTCCGCTTTTTTCCACCTTATAAGCAAAATGCATTCGCCAATAATACTCGCATTTGTAAAAATTATGTTCTATTTTATTGTTTGCTCATGTAATTACCATAAAATTCAAAAAATATATTATTTGTTTAAAATTTTTAGTGTCAGTGCATAAATATTTTAATTATGTATTAATTTATGCAATTCTTTTTTTTTCAACTCTTTTCGATATTGGCTATGCCATAATTAATTAAATTTGATTAATGGTTATTTATTTTAAAATTTTTTGAGACATGTTTCAATGCATTTTATACGTGCTTCAATGATTTTAAATAATAATTTTTAATAAAAAAACTTAAATAATTTCAAATAATTTTAAAAGACTAGTAATTTAAAATTATATTAGTTAAGTTTGGTTTTAGTTGTAATTATTTGATATTATAAGTATATATTTTGCACAAATTGAAAGAAATTTTTTATTATATATCAACTCACAGTCTGTACCAAAGTCTGTACAAAGTGAAATGATTTGATACTACGAAAGCCATGGAACAATGAGTCACTAAATTGGCACCATATTAAACAATTATTATTATTATTATTATTATAATTATTATTATTATTATTTTTGACATGTTCAAAAATATATATACAAAAACTTAGTTTTATCACAAAAGATTTCAAATTATATCTATCACGCACTATAGCTCTTAGATCACTGAAGGATTTGCCCGACTCTATGTTCATTATCCTTTTTCATGCTGTCTTTGGTCGACTGCGATTTCTTCTTCCTTGCGGATTTCATTCAGTGCGATTACGCTGAAGGGTTTGTGTAGAGTGTGGCTCAACCACCCATACTTTATTTTCACGATTTATATTAAACAATAGGTGTCGAAAATATGCAGATTGCAAGTAATTAAAACCGATCTTACCATACAGGTTATAGACAGGTGTGTATACTTCAACTTTGAATGAACATCAATACAAGTAATGGAGTGTCTCGAAAAGCTAAATATCTATGACCAAAACATACAGATATGACTCCCGGGTCACCTTGGAATTTCCAGCAACGAAATTTCATGCAAGCAATGAAAGGTGCAGCCTACCTTTTTGTAGCTCTGGACCAAACCGTTAGAATCAATTTCTTTTAACTTTTTCCGAAAGAAAAGGAGAAACAGTGAAAGTCATATTGAAATAGTAAACCTGAGCTGTTACAATCAAAATCACTTATAGAGACTTTCAAATTAACACGATGAAAGAATTGTATGCAACTAAGTTAATATAATTTAAGAATCATTACAAGATTTTAGAGGGGGCATTGTGGGTTAAACTATTATTTTTAAATACTGCGAACTTATTCCAATGGAACTTTAAGGTTTTGTAGAAAAACATTCGCTGGGAGTATGCCGGCATTGATACATAAACGAAAAAAGCACTTAATTGGGCACCTCATATCGGATGAAGAAAAAAATAACTGTGTGAAGTGGATTCAATACAAAAATTTAGAGCGGCGTTGGTGTTTTTCATCTCACAGATATTGGTTTTCATATGAATTTGTATCGCCAGACGTGTAGACCAATTAATGCTTAAGAATACAGATCAAAGTCTTTACAATCATTTATAACAGAAGTTAGCAATTTTATTTAAAAGACGATAACAGCATGGAATAATACTCTTAAGCCCTTTCTGCTGTGCTATTATGGTTTCATTAGTAAGATTAGGTTAGGTTTAATTTAGTAATTAAATTCGATGTAATTTTAAGAAAGTTTTTTAATTTCAAGGTTTTCAGAAAATTTCTATGAAAAAATCAAGTTTCGCAATTTATAAGTGTCATACTGTTTTTAGTGGATTGCCTTTTTCCAATTTTGAGAATGCTGTTATGTATATTTCCGAATTTTCTAATAGCGTACTGATGAACGTGTATAAGTGATCTTTTGGCAGATTAATCTGATATTCCAATAGATTTCTTCTATTCTTTATTTCGACTTGATTTCTGAGCGAATTTCGGCTTTGTCACCTGCTTTATAACATAAAGCGTATACATTTTATTCTTTTGCATGACAAATGCAGTTGCTTATACTGAGATGGAATCAATACATTTGCAAATTTTCTCTTCGGACATTACTGATATATAGATGACGTTATAAGTGTGATGTGATACTGATGTGCTGTTATGAGATAGTACAATAGAGTTTATCATTGAAAGACTGTTGACATTTAAGGTACAATTCATTTTAATATCCTGTGACTCCAGGGTTTGATTGCAACCTGACTAACTTTGTGAATATCAAACCGATTAATGAAAATAAATTGTTTATATCTAAATCTGATCATGTTTACATAAAAAAATAATATTTCCCTGACATTAGCCTCAAGTTAATACGTATAAGATGCGTTCTATAATATCAAGATCTGAGAATTTTGGTGTACCAAATGTGTAGCTAAACGTTTTAATCGAATTTTTTTTTTAATAAACGCAGTTAAATTAAAATTTATTACTCTATAGATAAAAAGTCACGTGAGTACGATGATTTATCTATCACATTTGCAGAAGTTTTATCAACTTCAGAACATAAGAAAATGTAATTCGAAAAACATCTATGAATACAAATAAATCAAAATTAATACAAACGAAAAAAAAAAATAATATAAAAATTATAAGTTTTTCGCAGAACATATCCAACTATGACAGATTGCTCCAATCTTAATATTTTCATCTTAAATTTCTTTTTTGCCGATTTCGACTTGACTGTATAGTCTTGACCTTTGTTTTACAAGAGAGTGATTCTTTGATTGTGTCAACGCAGCCTTAAAT
>NC_051846.1:184224727-184240732 GCF_002237135.1 Teleopsis dalmanni | reverse complement strand
CTTCAATGTAGTTTTACAATATTGTTATCTCTATGTTTCGTCGTCAGCTTGCTTTCACTTTGGGTAATGTACTCAATCTATTCCATATATTGAATGACAATATGAGAAATATATAGTACGGAGCTGTTTAAAGAGTGTAAAGTACATATTAATTGTAGCATGTCTATAAACTGTTAGTTAATACATTATTTTAGTAAAAATCTTTATCAGACCAGAGTCTAACTCTTCTTCCATAATATAATATAGAGTTTTTCTAATTACATACTGCACAAAGTCAATATCTCAGCAATGTTATAATAAATGTATCATTAAATATATTAAATATATAAGTTTGCTACCAGTTTTGTGACGATTAAAATCTAAAATAAGTTTGAATCGAATAACACAAATATTTTATTTTTTTTATAAATAATTTACCAGAATTACAATTAACGATTCAACCAAAAATCTTTTTTTAAGTATATAAAGCTTAGCAACAGATTAATATATTATATATTATTAACTCTGAAGTGAGATCACAATTCTATTTGTTTATATAGAAAGAATCACTTAATATCTTTATAAATTAAAGTAATTTTATTTATTTATTTTGTTTAAGATTGAACAGAGTTCTGAATTATTTGGTAACTTCAGTTTTTGCGTATTAAGTGGATCATTGAAGGAAGGCCAAACAGTACATCAATTGAAATACATTATCACAGAAAATGGAGGCGAAATCGTTGAAAATCCTATACCAACCGATTCAAGGTGCATATGTGTCGCTGGCGACATAACACATCGCATAGACAAAATGATAAAAACCAATCGTTATAATATAGTCTCCATACTGTGGCTTTTAAGAACTACTAAAGCACAAGAAATGACATTCAGGCCAAAAGATATGATATGTGCAACTGATGAAGTGAGAGAACAGTTTAAAACCATGTTTGATAAATATGGTGATTCATATACTGAATTTGTTGGCCCGAATGAGTTAAAGGAACTTTTCGATGAGATATCCTTAGAAGAGGTAAGCGAAAAAAAAAATCTATGTACAATAACTTCATATTTCACAATAATTTTTACATCTCTTTGCTTACAGTTGAACTCTTTCGAATTAACTGATGAGGCTGTAGAAGAGTTGGAAAATGAATTGTATAAAAAGAAATCACCATATTACTTTCGTAATCATAAAGCGTATTTCTATAGCAATGAGTTAAGTTCGCAGATTGCGAAATATAAATTTCAATTACATGGAGGAATTGTAGAAAACATAAACGCACAAACTGAGACGGCTGGTATTGAGTATATATTTATAGATGAGGTTAGTTTCAATAAAGCTGACTTTAAGGATTGGTTAAAGAAGGTTTTTAAAAGTAGTTCTGACTATTTACATATAGTTAAAGTTGATTGGGTTTTGCAATCACACAGTAAGAAAACTAAACTCGATGTTTTTGACTTCACTTGGCATGACTTTTCTTAAGGACAAATGTTTTTACTTTTGTGTCTCATTATATGTTTAAATATTTGTATTAGTGGGTTGACACCTTCAATATTTTTTTATTTGTTTTATATTTTTTTAAATATTTTAAAATGATTTATTTTTAATCTATTTTTGTGTGCAAAAATTCTGTTTTCATCTGCTTGCTATGTATGTTAATGTGATTACGATTGCAGAAATTTGGATGGATCAGTTTAAGGGAACTTTTAAAGTTTTTTTGTTTTATATTAAGCATTCCTTTTCACAGATTCCTTTTCCATAATTATACGTATAGGTCTTCAGTGTTAATCCCTTGGTGTTAATGTTTTAATTATAAATTAAAGTTTTTGAGATGTTTTAGCGCTCATTTTAAGCTGATACAGAAATTGATTGACTGCAATCGCTTCATTAAAGAAATTTCTGATCTAATAATGTATCTGTTAATATATTTGCATGAAAAACAATATAATATTTAATTCTGTGTTAGCTTTAGATGCTAAACTTCAAAATTATGAAATTTTGTTTACAATCAATGCAGTTTTGCAATTAAAATGAGTAATTTTAAACTGCTGCTTCACTCTAGGGCATTGCTCTTATGTGGAAGTGAACCGAGACCTTATTGCTTTCGTGCTTAATATAGGGATTAAGGATATTTAAGTTTATTTTGCATGCATATTTAAACTGAGCACGTGAGTTTGTCTGCGTATGTATAATTATGAGTGAAGTATATAATGCTGAATGGATTTGCTCCAGTGTAGACAAATTACTTGTCAGTATTCAGGAAGCACATATTTACTCAATGCTTTGCAGGTATTAAGTATCTTTGGCATTTTAATTCCTTTATGCATATTTAGTTAAATCCTCCTCTTACCACATTGGCATGAAGTACGTATTTCTTGCATATGCATGCGTGTTTTTTATTTAAATAAATACTTATAAATAATTTATTAAAAAATTTTTTTTTATCCCTTAAGTGTTTTAAATTCAATTTTATTATATATATATGTACACATGCGATTAATTATATTTTATAAATGTTTTAGTATAATGAAAATGATTGTAAATTTAGTTTAATATTTTGTGTGTATTTTCATTATTATACGATTGATGTAGTAAAATGTATTTTAAATTAAAAAAAAAATTATTTATATTTACAGAATAGTAATTTATTTAAACTAAACGTTCAAATTGCGTATGGGCTATGTGTGAGACAGCAAATTTGTTAATAACAATGTTGCACTCTCTAGTTAATAATAGACGTTTATAAAATCAGGCGTACGAACAATATGTTAATGAAGAATGTTATTTTCTTACCGGTAATATTATATGCCGCTGTGGGTTAGCATTGGTGAGATACTTCAGAATACTGCAGATCAAGTATTCAAAATACTTCTTATATAAACCTCAGAAGACTGCAGATGAAGTATTCAAAATACTTCTTATACAAACTCCAGAAGACTGTAAATCGAGTATTCAAAAGCCTTCTTATACTAACTTCAGAAGATTGCAGATTAAGCAAATTTAACTGTTCAAAATAATATAATTTTCAATGGTTGTACTCTACTAGGAGACAGTATTCTGATTAAAAAGTGATCTGAGTTACTTTAAACAGTAACGGTGTTATGGAAGGGTACGAATTGGCTGATTTCTTTTAAATTTGAAATATAAACAATTTAATGAATTCTAAACCTTTGGAGGTTAATAATTAATTATTTAATTAATTTAATTTATTACTGGTTATATTGTTTATATAAATAATGTTCATTTAAGAACATTTATGCTTAACTTTTTAAAGATTTCTTTTGAGCTAAAATAAGCATAAAAATGCCAAAACAAACAATTTTAGTTTAAAAAAAATATTAAGGAAAATGTTGGATATGTATTTTGGGTATTGTATGGTAAATTGAAGTTAAAAAAGTGAATTAAAAATTTACTGGTTTTGAATACATTTTCATTTATTTAACTTTACTAATTATTAAAATAGTAGATTTCCTTGATTATAATTAATAATTATATTATAGCGTACAAAAATTTCCTTAAAATGATGAGTTTTTGGTCATTGCAAAAAAAAATTATATGCTTAAAGTGGAAGAATTCAATTCTGTGAAAACTTCATTTAGTTATCTATAAATAACAAACTAATGAAGAAATTAATGTAATAGGAAAAAAGACAAATTGCTTTTAAAAATAAAAATTTTTTCATGAAAACACCCCACCTAGGGTGTTGTAATGGGTGGATCATTGCGAAACTTTCTGGACTCCAAATTTCTTCCCGTTATAGTTTTTGAGATATTCAAAAAATTAAGTAGACCAAGTTTGGGAATGTCAAGCAAATTCACACTGCCTAAAACTGTCATTGAGCCCAAATTATAACGAAAATATTGATTGAAAACTTTAAAGCAAGAGTTTAGTTTCTACGTACTTCTACATTAAAGAAACATTGACGAATGGTGTTTTCTATGTCTATACATATAAACTATATATATATATTTTTATTTGTTATTTTTCTTTTTATTCATAAAATATAAAACAAATTTTATCAACATAATGGATATGTATATTTCTAGATTTTTATTTACAATAATATCAGCTGAAATGACAATGTATTAAAACTCTCTATAAATGTTATTATAAGCCAAAAAAAAAAGTAATAAAAATAAACAATTTTGTATTAATTGAAAATTTAAACAATTAGTGTTATTTGAATATATATATCTGTGATTATTGGGTAATATTATCGTATAATTCACTAAATGTTCAAATAATTTAAAAGCCAACTCGAGTACTTCCGAAATTAACAGTGACAGGTTGGCTCTATAGTGAATAAATAATTTTACTTTTAACTATTAATTTTATTTCTTACTGAAGAAGGATTGCTATACAATGTAAAACTGAAAAAATATAGTTAGCAAAGTTTTAAAGAAATTTATTTCTTGTCAATTTGTTAATCAAAAAAAAAAAGGTTATTGTATCTAGCTATAAAAAAAATCTTAGGAACCAGGTCCCTGATGAAAGCATCTCACCGTGCTCTAGCGATGAGATTAACTGTATCATATCAGTCTTAAGATCAGCAATCCAATGCATCGTTAACATCATCAACTGCATGTTTAGGCTAGGCAAGTTCCCAAAGGCTTGGAAGATGGCCTCGGTTGTAGTGTTTCCTATACCGGACAAGAATCCCTTATTTTCTCAGAACTGGCGTCCCATCAGGCTGCTCTTAGTGGTGAACGCCCTAAATATCCTTCCGAACGAACAATTCGGGTTTAGGGATGATTTCTCCACGGAACTACAACTAGAACATCGCAGCTGATACAAACCGCTCTATTATCCCGGGAATCAACCGGGATGATAATATTCGACATAGCTAAGTCCTTTGACAAGGTCTGGGATGATGGCCTTATAATCAAAATGGCCCATTTTGGGGTCCCAAGCTGGCTGATTAATATCATCGGTAGCTTCCTGCAAGAAAGGTCCTTCCGAATAGTTGCTCTAAAATTCTACATTTCCTTAAGTCGCTGTTTAATAATAATCGCTTCAACCTCAAAAATAGAAAGTTATTATTTACTCAAATAATTAGGCCAGCACTACTGTACGGATGTGCAACTTACAGTAAAGCCTCAAATACTGCTATAAAGCAATTACAGATAGCACAAAATCTGGCTTTAAGAAGACTTATTAAGATTCCTTGGTATATTAGAACAACAGACATGCATAGAGATCTAAGAATCGACTCAGTGAAAAAATATATCAAGGGCAGAGCGCTAAAATTATTCACTAAAGTTGATACGCTACTTAACCCCGCCCTAACAATCCTCAAGTCCACTTCTGGACTCTCAGGAAGATAAGCTGATTTAAGGTACGTCATCAGTTAGAAAATAAATAAATGATAATGTTTCTAGTATAGGTAAAGTTTAGTGTGTGGCAGGGATAAGCCCCACAGCCACAATTGAGTAAAAGTGCGCAATAGCACTAACTCAAATCACAACAACAACAACAACAACAACAACAACAACAACAACAACAACAACAACAACAACAACAACAACAACAACAACAAATCATAGGTAAACTGTAAACTTACATTTTTAAACTATACGCTATACGAACTACAGAAGAAAGCACTCCGGGAACGTGTTTTAGAAGTCGAGAACATATAATAAAAAAAAAAACAAAGATGGCTCTGATGGCTATATAAAAACCTAAGTACAAAAAACGTTTCGATGATTGGATCAAGCGCTGGCATAAGTGCGTTTTATTCAACGGAGAGTATGAAAGAGACAGACAGTAAACTAAAACTTTTTGAACAAGATATGGAAATTTTATTTGGTCCTTATTCATTGCTTTAAATTTATTTATTTAATTGAGAATTTATTGCATTAATGCATGAAGCTATTAAGTAATATATATAATACTCTATAGGCTAAATTGTGTTGTTATTCTATATATATTATTAATATATTTGCTATTAATATATTATCTTGATTTTATTTTACATTTATGAATAAATAAAAGAAGAGGTAAATTAGGTTAGTTTACTGTGGCAGTCGATCTAGTTCACCAACTTACTTAAAACATAAGGTTTCATTGTGATACCACAGTTCATCAGGAGTGGTAAGTGTTTTTACTTATATACCATTTTAAAGTCTTAATAATGTATAAGCTGTTTAATTTTAGAACATAATTACCTAAGAAACTCACTGCTTCTATCTAGTGCTCGGTAGCTACAGAAGAGTTGTTAGATTCTTTCTTCTTCGCCGTCTTCACAACTTCTGTAACAGTCTTAAAATACCACTCCTATCCTGAAAGTATGCATTTTAAAAAGCAATTACCGGTTATATAAGCCGATATATAACTTCTTTTGACTTGATTTCTTCTATCAAGTTTCGGTCACATTAGGCTAGATGTTGCAGAATTTGCTTTCATTCCCAATTTTTACTAGTCTCTTCAACGACATCATTTTGCAATAAGAGGTAAATTATTGGTTTATGGTGGCTTTTTAGTTTAGAGAAACTGTTTTATGATTACTTTATTTTCGTGTCCAAATCTTCAGTTATCTACTAACTGAAGCTTTGTTACCGTCATGGCCTTATGATCATTTTCATGATCCTCAGTGTATTGTCAAATGACAATACACTGAGGATCAGATTTTAAACATGATTTTGTTAAAACGAAGGCATCCAAATACAATAAGCCATTCTTTTGGCATTAATTAGAATAAGGAAAAAATCTTTATATATAATTAAATATAAATATAGAAGTTGAATAAAAATATACATTAGTCAAAAAATAAAAAGACAGCAGTGAGTCAGATATGTAATGTGCATTGACTAAAATATTTTATTAATAAAATCAATGCTGCAAAAAGTATTGTTTAGTATCCTCATCTTCATGGTGACCACTGCCTCCAGTTTCACTGGGTTTGAGTTTTTGAGACTTTAATAGCTGGATAATTTACAACAGAAATTACTTAAATGCAAAAGAGTTCCATTAATTATTATTAAAAATCTCTCTAATTAAAAGAAAATAAAAAACAATTATTTAAAAAAAAATTTCATATTGCAATCGGGCAGCGGGCTTTCAATTGCACGCAGATGCACATATTCGCCCCAGCCCACAAATGCTTATAGAAAAGCAATAAATTTCAAGACTCGCATATCTATGGAGAATAAATTTACAGTTACGCATTCTATTCCCGAAAAAGGCGGAAAAAATAAACAGAAATGGAAAAATTTGAAAGGACACATGAGAAAATGATTCATTTACATTACCCATTTACCCATAAATGCATGGCAGTTGGAAAAGTGCAAGCGGTACAGGAAACCACCGCGCCGTCATATACTCGAAAATAAACAAACGAATAATGTACACAAATAGATAGAGAGACAGACGGACGGACAAAGGTCATAAATTTTGTCAGACAACAGAAATGCATTCCTCACACAGATACACCAACACAAGCACAAACGTAAAGTAATACAGAATTGAGATACTTTCAAACAAAGTTTATCGCGCTTAGAAAATGTCAAAAAAGGCAATAATTTTTATTTCGTTATTCTGAGTATTTTGTGCATTTTAGTTGTTTGTCGGTATGTACATATATTTACATAAACTTACAGGCACTAAAATATATGTATGTATGACACTATCTCATGCTCATTGCTTACAACTTTTGTATTGTATGAGTGAGTGAGTCGCAGTTTCATTAGGGCCTCGCTTACATTAATCAAAAAAAAAAAAAACAAAATAAACCTAAAATGAAGTATAATCGACTTTAATGGATACTCAGTTATATCTCAGATGAATGAAAAAAGTGCCACGATCTACGATAACGAATTTCAGAGACATATTAAAAAATTCATAGATTTTATACGCAAATATAATCCCATTCACTCGAGATATCCAGATGTGCTTACAGGTATGCCATTGCTACGTTCAAGAAAGAAACTAATAACAAAATTATTTTTCTTTTAATTGATGGATTTCTTGTCGTTTCCCAGATATTGTCTCATACGAGCAAGGCAGAAAATAGATAATAAATAATGAAGATGTACAACTATAATTATGGGTTCAAATAAAACAGAGATTTGATAATTATAGATGATGGATAAACTAAGGTATTATGTGGGAACGTAAATGTAAGTTAAATAAATAGCATGTAAGGGTCAGATAAGTATTATTTGGCGTCTAATATAGATTTCTAATAATAGTAATAACTAATAATTAATAATAGTAATTTTGTTAAGTTTTCTTAGTAAGAAATCTCTTAAATATGCTTTTGAGTATATAATACCTATCATCGATGGTAATGCAACAGTGGTATTTTTGTATGAGAGAAGTAGGTCGTATTTTATGCCATTATGGCGGCTTAAAAAACTAGAGATTATTATTCTTGGTTTAAATTCTAGGATAATCAAAATAATGCAATACTGACAGACAGTCATGCGGCGATCAATGCACTAAACTCGCATCAGGTGACTTCAAGAAAGTTGTTCGACTGCCTATATAAGGTAAATCTGCTTGGCGAAACAAGTTAGGTGTTGATTCTTTGGGTACCGGGACATACTGGCGTACGCGAAAACGAATACGCGGACGAGCTAGTCAGAAAAATAGCAGCCACACCGATCATGGGACCGGAAGCTTTTTGTGGACTAGAAAATAGTACGCTCCTTTCTCTCATAAAAATAAAGGAGAACCAGAATAAAAAGGATTACTGGGATAATATAACAGGAATAAAACAATCCAAATCACTTATTGGCACCTATAACAGCAAGAGATACCAGGATTGTATGAACCAATCAAAAGAAAAACTTTGAATCATCACAGGAATTCTAATTGGACACTGTAGATTAAATCACCAGTTCACAAAACTGGGTATACTTACGGATGCAAACTGTAGATTCTGTGAAGAGAATGAGAAGTCGGTTACACATGTGCTGTTAGAATGCACTGCGCTAATGCACATACGAAATAAGCTTCTAGGAATGTATATTCTTACGAAAGGGGCAATAAAACTCTGTAAAGTAGGTTCTATACTACTTTTTGTTGACACAACAGGGCTTAAAGACCTAGTCTAAGCCCAGAAGGGGGCACAATAGACCCGACGGTCGCAGTGCTACATCCCCTAACAATAATAATGATAAAATATTTCTAAAACTCATTCCAAATTTCTTATATAAATGAAGAAATGAAAACAAATTGCGTTTTCGATTGATAAATTTGGAGATTTACTCTCGATCTGTCAAATTTTGTTGATCAATCGAACATTTTTAGAGTAATCTAACATTTTTTTATTCTTGTTAGTAGACATTTATATAATTCACAAATACATATATCAAATCCAATCACAGTTTATCTGTCAAAGCTTATAAAACAGCTGTTAAGTTCAGGATAATCTTGCTGGTCTAGCAAAATATCTATAATGTTATAAATTAATCTCGAGTGTTATACATTTCGCTCTAGTGTTCTACACTCGATTTACTAATTAATTGCATTGAAAATGCATTAAATGTGAGAATCTCGATTAAAAACATTACCCTAGATTTACCAATCGAAAACGATAATAGAATAGTACTTCAGCACGATTCCGATTTTATGCCCATTTAAGCAATTTTCCTCATTACGCTATATGTATGTGTATGTTTATGTATATATACATATAAACATACATAAACATATCAAACATCACTGTATGGAGAAGCTATATCATCATATTGTATAGTAGAAAAAGTTATTTCAAATAGCTGTGTCTTTACTAAAGTTAGTTAAATTGGAACGCTATGACAATCGGAATTACGCCATAATTCCAAATGAAAATAATTAACAGAATGCCTATATGATGGATTAGTTCAAAATGAACGTAAAATTAAAATATTTAAATATTGACTACTTACAATAAATTTTATTAATTATTATTGAGCACTTTTACTCTCTATTAACAGCGAGGTTTCTTCATAACCTCTCTCTACGCCTTGACTGGATTATTGTTTATCACTTCATCAGACTAAGCAATACCTGACCTCAGAACTGCATAACTTCCCGAGGAGCCTGTAACCATTCTGAGATTCGATAACGCGGTGTTGGTAGGCTTGTCAGTTTTCGTAAATAATTTCAGGCCAGGTAGGAGATGAAACCAATGGATTGACAATAACTGACCTCAGATCTGTATACTTCCCCGAGCAGCCTGTAACCATTCTGAAATTCGATAACGCAGTTTCGGTAAGCCTGTCAGTTTTCGTAAATAACTTCAGGACAAGTATGAGATGAAACCAATGGATTGATTAGTATGGAAATAAATTATGAAGAAAGCTCTTATGTATATCACGTGGTTGCTATATGTTGCTATATTTATTTCTATAATGGATTATATTAGATTATGAAAAAAAGTTAAATTAATTAAATAAATTGAAATGAAACTTTAATATTACGTCACCCATTATGGAATACCCATATGGAATTGAGATTTCGATCAAAATATTATTTCAATATTTTGTTCGATTCCTATCATGTGGTAATAAAACTAAAAATATTTAAAAGTCATCGACGGAATATATTGCACAACTGTTGAGGTGATTTTTGGTGACTTGTTGGTACATAACTGGCAATACCTCGGTCGTAACTTGACTTGTTTGCTTTCAAAATGTCGAAAGTTTGTTGATTTTCCTAGTCTCACAAAAAAGTCAAGTGTTGAAAAATCATTTAATCTTGGTGTCCAATCCACATCACCAGAATGTGAAAGTACAATTCTGAGAAATTTCTTGCGATGAAGTTAAAATAGGAGCTTTCGTGTGACACCATATTATTCAAATCACACTTCTTCCACATCCATAACTTTAAGTGCATGCCAAAAAATTTGTTCATCAAGTGGCTGTAGCGAACGGAATTGACAGTGCGTCCAACAATATACGTCATTGTCTAAAAAGTATAGTGATGCATGCAGTAGCTTTTTGTGGATGCAATAGCCTTTTAGCGGTTTTTTGTGTGTTTTCGCTGCCTCAGATGTGGCAGTTTTGTTTGTCGATCTTTTCACCAAGAATAAATTACCTCATCACTAAAGACATTTCGTTGTACGAAAGTTTTGGAGTTTTCAAAGGTTTTGAAATGTTTTGGGACATTTTACACTCGATATAACGATAGGTACACTCTGTATACGCTACTGGTTATTATATATTTTTTTGCCCGTTGAAACACATGGAACTTGTTTTAGGTATGAGGTTGACTTACTTCCTCAGTACCTATTACTCCTATTTTTATCTACCTATTGTTGCCAATCGTTCCTTCTTTAAGGTTGGGAAATGAAAAAAAGTCGTGGTGTGTCAAATTTGAGGAAAAGGGTTATAGGGACATTCCAGTGATAATATGTTTCTCCAGGAACTGCTGCATATCAGCAAAAAATTATCAGCACAAGTTTTTGCTGCCACAAACTTATCTAAAAATTGCATTGCATAAACCGCATAACATTCTAACGTCTGCAGCAGCATTTCTTATAGATATTTTTAATTTTTTCTCATTTTTATTATAGGATGTATTAGGACATATAGACCTCGTGTTACTTTCAATGTATTTTCAACTTTCCTGAAAGTGTTTCTTGATTCTTGATTCTTCTTCTTCTTGAGTTAGTGCTATTACGCCCTTTTACTCTATAATGGCTGGGGGGCTTATCTCTATCCCACACTAGGCTTTAACTAGGCTAAAAAAATCATATCATTTATTTGTGTTTTAGTTGATGATAGACCTTAAATCAACATATCTTCCTGAGAGTCCTGAGTGTTTGGGGCATGTATAAACTTGTAGTTGTGGCATTATATCGCCGCCCTTTATTAACATTCTGAAGTTTACATTTTTTAAGTTTTCATTGACATTTAATAATAATAAAATAAAATAAAATAAAATTACAAATAAAAATATTAATTTCATAAATATCCTTGTATTGTTTATTTTGCTATATCTAACAATTTGTATAAATTTATAAAAATGTCTTTAACAACCACTCAAAATGAACCTTCGAAAAAGAAAAAAGGCGAAAATCTTATGCTTAAATTTGCAAATGAGTTGGAAGTGCTTAGGGATGAGAGAGTCCAGGAGGAGCGTATAAGGAATTTGGACTATTCCTTGACAATACCAATATCCTTACGCAAACGTGTGGCTGAAATAATTCCCTACGAATATGACAAATTCGATAGAAACGCCTTTGCGGACATCTCCAAATTAATTCAAAAGCCATGCGTAGATAAGCTTCACAGAGGGCCATTACATAAGAAAACTAAAAGGGCACCATCTGTGTTTGCGGAAAGCTCGTGCTCTGAAATATTAAAGTTGGAAGCTGAAGAGAAGAAGTTTAGACTCAATATTCCACCAAAACCTGAATTATTTCGAAAAAAGAAAAAAAAAATAAACTGGGAGACTCAGTACTTAAAAAAGGAGCGCAGAGACCGCGTTAAGTGGAACACTAAAATTTATGAATTGGATACTAAATTAGAGGATTTGTCATTGGATGTGCAGGCCGAAATAATGATGGACGCTGTAAGCAAACAATAATTTTATTTAAAAGTAGATTTATTTGTTGTGATTTTTTTCTTATTCACAGGCAGCAGAAAAGTTTATAGCCTGGTTTAATAATATTGGCAGCCAGAGGGATATCATGACCGTTGAAAAAATAAAACAATTGTTCGCGATTGAAGCTGAGAGATTCTTCATACAGTCGATATATATTGAGCCCAAAGAAATCAAGTCTATTGCTAAAAATGTTGCAGAAAGGTGGAATATGCCAGAGGTAAGTATTATATTAATTATAATTCAATGATACATTTTAAAATGTTTACTTTACAATTATTTTATAGTTGGCAGTGGAAACGCAATTTCTGCAATATCTTGAGGATCGTAAAAACTACGTACCACCAAATATACCTAAAGTTGCTTTTGGTAGGTCGCGCCCACTTAATGAATTGCCATGGGTACAACATAAGAAGGACATTCCAGTTAAAACTTGCTTCTCTGATCTCATACTTTCGTATAGGATTGTGTTCGCCGGGATTACTCATTTAAGCACAGTCAAATTATTAGTTGATTTTTACAAACTTCGTCCACATTTGGAAGTGCCTGAATATTTGCTTAAGTGTGGTGTTTTTGAAGAGGTAGAGGAAAAAGTGGAAGTTAGAGTTGGTAAACCGCTTTACGAAACATTGCATTTGAAGTATTAAATACTCAAAAATAATATATTTAATTAATGTTTAGATCATTTAGAGATTTATAAAAAAATTAAATTTAAAAAAGAAAAATTAAAATTTGATTTAGAAACAACGCGAACTCTTTACATTTAAATCAATTAAATTTATAGATTAAAATCAACAGAGTGCGTTAAAAATGTACTAACATTTATACTATTGATACTATAGAATTGATCTCCAATAGAACATACTGGTTAATTACTTGATCGATCAGTTGAAGAATTTTGGAAAAAACACTTGTAATAACTTAAGTCTAGTACTGAACTTACACCCTTTTTTATTTTTTCGTATAGTATTAGTTCGGACGGACGAGGTCTTTCAGGAACCACCGTTAGGTAATACGTCTGAAGAAACTGTGTAGTACTAGTTTGACAGGGTGTTTATGTAGTTTTCCCTTTTAATTGGTGCCCGTTGTATCCATAACTAGTGAATTTTTATTTTTCCTTCTATTAATTCTTAGGTCCTTATGAATGGTTTCATTACTAATGTGTGAGAGGGCTATATGTAGAATCCTTTACGTTTGTGCAATAAGTGGGTCCACAATTAAGTCTCTAATGGAAAAGTGCTTAGTAACAGAAAGAAGTGGCTATTGAAGCGACACTCCATTCGTCACTAAATAATTGCGATTATGTTTTTCTGGCTTTGATGAATTTCCCTTGCTAAATATTAAACCTCTCCTGAAATCAGGTTTTAGCCAGTGGACGTGGTTGTGATCTTCCATATATCCATTCGTAACAAATGGTTTTAGTGGGTTAAAGTCTTACACTGTGACTTTCGATGCTTTCCACCTACCGCAAATAAAATAAAAAAAAAGAAGCGACACTCTCTCTTACCAGAAGACAGAATGTCGACCTTGTGTGAAATCATATAAGATTCTAGCCAGATTATTTGTAACTATATAGTATAACTTTTATCTAGGCCAGAAGTAGAATACTTGAATTGAAGCACCTTCGCCCTGTCTTAAACACAAAAAAATTTCAACGTACGACATTTCAACCTTCACTCGAAAGACTAAGTATTCTGCTCAATTAGGGTCGATTGTAACGCACAAATGATCTATACCCCTTATTTATATTTTCTATTCCACCTAAGCTAAATTTTCCATTAATTGAAATGTAAGTAAGTATGGATATTTTCTATTTTTAACATTATACTTAATAGCTTCGTTATTCTCTTTATACTTGTGTTGCACTCTATTATACCGGTAGTGTAATTAGTACCGGTTACCGATTAAAAGTGATAAGAACAATATATTTTCGGTCACGTGATTGTAAACCCATCCGTTTCATTCTATCACTTGCACTCAAATATGATAAAAATTGGTAAAAAATAGATTGCATTGTAATTTTCTAAATATCGACGTTGATTTTCCGCTACGATTTCATTGTCATCTTCCGTCATCGCACAAGTTAATCCAGTGGTAGCCCTGAATGTGCAATTGTGTGCGGAAGCAAATGTCGTTAACTTTCCATAGCTTACATGTTGAAGAGCACTCACTACTCCGCCCTGAGCTCGACCTTTCCAGCACAGCAAGTTGCGGGCACTAAATTTTTATAAGCTGTAATAATTTTTTGCGGCATTTGTGATTGTGCCTCTTTTTTAAACGTTTTTTCATCACTTTTTCAGTGCAACATTTTCGTAGTGTTTGGTTGACGGGATTTGCCTTATGGTATTAAAACCGGAAGCGGATACAAGTTTTGTTGTTGCATGCATGCATTTATGCATGTGTCGGGAAAATCGCACAAATGGTTGTAAGCTGGTCAGTTTGGTTGGCTGTAATTATAAAACGCGACTAAGGAAATGTCGATGTGAATATATATATGTAGACTGGACTGGTGTTGGACTGGTACATAATTCAATATGTATGTGTATGTGAGCATGTGCGAATGTGATTGAGAATGTGTACTTGATCGGAAGTGTAAATTTGCAAAAACAGCGTGTTAATCCTAAAGTTTTTTGCCGTTACGTAAAATGATGCTTTATTGCGCCAACATGTGTGCGACGATGTCAATGTAAATGTGGAGAATTGGACAGTTTAAAAACTCAGCGGTCATATTTGCACATGCAGCAGGCACTTCCGGCTGTATATTAAACCGTAATATGGACTGTGACATTGTTTCTAAAATAAAAAAATTGTTTCGAAAACCAAATTAAATTATTAAGTCATTTTAAATTATTTTCAAACTCATTAGAAATTAATTTAAACACATTATGTGTAATTTTTAAGAATGGATATACTTAAGCACATCACTAATGTCTAATTTTAATTATAGGATACGCAAAAACAAAATAAACTCTAATTAACAAGTTGTTAGGAAGATATAATTTCACAATACATTTTATATAGAGGTTTCGAACAATGTTGAATTGCAACAACAAAATTTTTATTTTATTTTACATTAATTGAATTTTTGGCTAATCACACAGTTGCTTCGAGTATTCTCAAATACCCATTATCAGTGGTCTTGGAATTATTTCTTATCTATAGTTATTCGTAACTAATTTTTTGAGACAACAAGCACCAATAGTTGAACTTGTATCCTGCTCAGGGTACAAGTACAATTTGAATTTCAGAGTCATTAGCCAACTGACCCAAAGTCGTAATTGACTTGTATGTTCGAACTTGGAGTCTTGTTAATTTCATTAACAAATTGACTTACTGTCTTATATTAGAACAAAATCATAAAGCAGCTGTAGAATAATTAAATTATTAATTAACTTTTAAATGTAAAATTTGAATACTTTTCTTTTACAGAGGCTTTATTTATTGCATGAAAACAAATAATTATCATATTATTATTCTCAAAATATTATTTGAGAAAT
>NC_051846.1:184221414-184224627 GCF_002237135.1 Teleopsis dalmanni | reverse complement strand
TTTTGAAATGTACAAATATAAGTACAAACCGCTCATTCACTTCAATAAAAAAATATTCCAGAACGCCATTGCATTACCAAAAACGTTGGCAATAACCAATTTTGTTTTTGTTGCGTTCTGCTGCTTTCTTAGTGTAATCCCTTAGCTATATATTATCACAACTTTACTAAAACCATTACAAACACCAGCACAACTCTTACTGTGACATTCAAACCCTATGCCATTCTCATCAGTATCTTCATCCAATTCGCCATGGCCAGGCCAACGCATCGCCATCGCCATCGCTATCGCTATCGTCAACGCTATTGCCATTGTCATTCCCATCGCCATCGCCAACACCACTTAAACTATTGTACTATCGCTGAAACTCTGCTGAGTCCTGGCATTATCTTGACTACTGCTTATTTACAATTGCAGTTCATGTGCTGCTGCCGGTTTGTGTCTCCGATCCTGTCTCCGCCGTATTCCTACTTATGTGCACGTTTGTATCTGGAAATGTATCTACGTCATTCTAGTCGTTAGCTAACCAAAATGCGCCACAAAAGAAAAAAATAAAATAAAAATTATTTAATGCGACTGCCACCACTAATACGATTGTAATTTTTCTTCTTTTTCTTCTATTTTTTTTTTGTGTTTTTATATAATTTATTTGTTTTTTGGTTGTTGTTTTTGTATCTTTACTGTCATTTATGCGCACACATTTTTTACTCAAATTTAAATTTGAATTTTTAATATTTTAATAAAAACGTGCCCGCCGCTTATGTGTGCAGGCACACTCCTATCCTATATGGGTTATTATTTAATGTTCTATGTTAAGCGCTGAATATTAATGTCGCATTATACATCACAGAATTACTGCATATTTTGGCCTGAAAGTAGGAACTTTTGTTTCTCAACTAAAGTACGAAAGTATTTAAGGTATTTCTTCAAGTTGAAGTACTAAAGTACTTTTTACTTCTATTTTTAAACAGAAAACCTTTAATATGAGAAAAAACATATAAGCAATTTATAGAGTATTGGGAAGTCATGCCTTTTTAGACGTTGTCTATGCACAGACAAGCTATAGTCTCTATAGCTGTTTCAGCTATTTCAGTCGTTTAGCGTATAAACAATATATCTACCAGCGGTATCACAACGGGTAATTTCTTGTACTCACGTAGATTTTGGTATACAAGGCCACCACTCTAACTCTACCTAAGCGGATCTACTACGAAAGACAATTTATATCAAATAAAAAATCAGTTAAGACATCACAGAACTTTATTATGTATTAACCAATTATATATAAACCGATATAATTAATTAAGGAAATTAGACCCAGAGAAATACTCTGAATATATGTATAAAGGAGTTTCAGTTGAGGTTTAGGAGTAGCGCGAGATTGCCGTAATTTATTAATAGTAACAAGAAAAAATAAAAAAAATCCAACAAATATTGTTCTTAATAGTGCCATCATATACTATTTGGAGATAATAATAATAAGAAGTAGACGTGAAAATTGCCCAACAGTCGGTACTGCGGCCAGAAGAGTCCTATTGTACCAGTTTCACTATTGATTAAACAAAGCCCCTTAAAGCTTTGTGAATAAGATATAATAGAGAAGAGTTCTTAATCTGCTCTGGTGACAGCAATTCTTTATGAAACAGGTTTTTACTGTGCGTTATTAAAGCTGGACAGTCACAAAGAATGTGCATGGCCGTTTCCTCATCTTCGAGGCATAATCTGCATTCCGAGTTAGCAGATAATTGTAGTTTCTGAAGGTGATATTATCAACATATTGTTTGGAGATATAAAATTAATAGGTTTTCAGTTGATATCTGACCCTTCTACTTTTATTGAAATCTTATATTAAAAGCTATAAATACAATATACAAATTGTAGCGTTTTTTTGCTTAGAGCCTCCATGTGTTTTATACAACAACCTTACAACAATTATTTAAATGCCAAGAAACCATTTGATTTAATCTAAAAAAAATTGTTTTAGTTGTAATTATTCGTTATTGAATCGTCCCTCTTCGAGACTAACAGTTTGTAGTCGTTAAGACTTATAAGTATTTAAATCTTAAAACTACTTACATGTACATTGTAAACTACAAGGTGAGATGAAAAAACTGCAACCAACTTCAGACTGCTGTCATTTCTAAACCGCTCGTCCCACAGCTGTCAGATTTATTCTAGTGACAGCTCATTATATTGTTTACAAGCGCACAAAAGCATTTTGGTGGGAATTTTTCAAAAAAAAAGTTATTTGTGATGGAATTCAAGCGTGATAGTGTGATTGCTTTGCATTTGGCTGGAAAACCACAAGTGGCTATCGTTAGAGCCCTCCAGCATTTAGAAGTGAATAAATGTTTTGTGTCTCGTACCATCGCTCGTTACCATGATACTGGTAGCGTAGCCCGACGTCAAGGAAGTGGACGAAAAAAAACAGCAACATCGGCAGAAATGGTTCGAAAAGTGAAAAAGCGAATTGAACGAAATCCGCGTCGCAGTGGACGAAAAATGGCTCGTGAGCTGAACATATCGCAATATGCCATTCGGCAAATATTGAAAAATGAGCTTGGACTAAAGCCATTCAAGTTCCAAAAAGTGCAAGATCTTACTGATGCGCAAAAAAAAGTTAGACTCGAAAAAGCTAAAGAGTTGTTTCGCTTGGCCGAAAGTGGTGAACTGCCGAATTTGGTTTTCTCCGATGAGAAACCATTCGTTATCCAGCAGTTTGTAAACAAACAAAATGATCGTGTTTACTTGCCAGAGAGGTCAGCTGAAAATTTGCAACTTCGGTTGGCCATCACAACTCAAAAGCCGGCCATGGTGATGGTGTGGGCCGCCATAACAGCCGATGGTCGCTCGCCGCTCGTATTCATCGACCGTGGTGTCAAATTAAATGCGCAAATCTATCGCGAAAATATTTTGGAGGGAGTTCTGAAGCCCTGGGCACGCAAACATTTCGGCCGCAGACCTTGGACATTCCAACAGGACTCAGCACCATCGCACTCAGCACGCGCCATCCAAGAATGGTTAAGAAATGAGGTTCCTCGCTTCATTTCCACCGCACAATGGCCACCAAAATCTCCGGATGCCAATCCGTTGGACTATTGTGCCTGGGGTATTTTGGAAAGCAAGGTTGGAACTAAAAAATACCAAAGTGTCGATCATCTCAAGCAAGCGCTTCGCCGAGAATGGGACAAAATACCGCAGAGCCACTTTCGG
>NC_051846.1:184214529-184221314 GCF_002237135.1 Teleopsis dalmanni | reverse complement strand
TATATTTTTCACTTTCGGTTTATAGAGTAAAGTCTATATTCACAAAATAGTTTGTTTTTGAATTTGTTTTAAAAAGGCTTCACTGCATTTGATGGCATTTCCATGTTTGCAGTTTGCAGTTCGCAGTTTGCAGTTTAATGTGCATTCAATGATCAACAAAGCGAAGTGCTTAATATTTGTGATAAATTCGAGAATTATTTCAATTGTAAGATATTTGGAATAAATTTATTATTTCATGTATAAATTATTTGGTAGAAAATCTAAATATTACTGCAAATCCTTTAATTGTTCTTATTTGAGCTGTAGATACTCTATTATTCGACATAAACCGATTACTTTAAAGCTTTATTAAATATTTTTAATAAAAATTTCTATAAAATTTTAAAATCAGTATATATTCGTATTAAATAACTCTGATATCTCCTAAAATTATTACTAATGAACTTTACGTAAATTTACTCCCATTTCTACTCCTACTCCTACGGCAATTATGCCTTTGCCCTTCCATTAAGCAAAAAAAAATAGCAGTATTTCTTCTATATTTTTATTTTTATTTTATTTTGAAAATTCATTTATTAAAAATATTTTATATTTTTTCTATTTTGTATTGTATACTGACATTGCTCATTGTATACAACGCGAAAAAAACCCGAACCCGTTAAAAACTTTTTCACATTTCGCCGGCAGCGCACTTTCAGGTTATAATTTGAAGATTGCTGTAATATTACAACCCTGGTTTAGCCTTTGGCAATACTCGTACATCAAATTTACCACAACATAAAACTTAATAAAAAAGCCTAATAGAATGAAGAGAACCATCAACTTTTATTTGTGTTAAGACCCTTTCAAAAGAAAATAAAAGTAATTAAATAAAAACGAAGTATTTCAACTACTTTTTTATTTGAAAACCATGCAAAATTTATAATCAGTTTTTCATTTCTTTGTGTACTTATCCAAATGAACATAAAAAACCTTCCTATCCTTTGAAAAAAAAAACTACTTATCGCAAATTTAATTTACGAAACTTGCGTCTTCTATTCACATTATTACACCGGAAAAATCAGCCTCGACCTTTGAGGCAAAATGGTAGACCATTCCAGATAATTTTGCTTTCGCTGAACTGCAAATTTGCCACCCAAAACTATGTGAGATTATGTAAAGAAAATTTGCGATTTCACTTATTATGCAGTGAAATTATTACAAATCATTTTGTACGCAAACATAACAGTTATTTAACAATATTCTATTAATAAAGATGATATACTATAATAATTAATAACTCGTTGAGTCAAGTCGTTATCGTTCTTACAAAAGCCATTTTAAGACTGAAGTCGAAAAAGTCGAAATGGGAATAACCTAAATATAAACGTTTGTCTTAGTCTTCCCACCTGTCGTAGTTGAAATAGAATTGAAAATAAATGGGGTATTAGCTCCCAAGACCATAATTAAAGAGAAAACACTCCACCTTTCAAATGAAAACCAACTGATGTCAACTGATAATGACATCAGTCTAATCCTGAACTAGATCAAAGACGCCCGATAGTAACAGAGAATATAAATAGAAGACTCATTTAAATAGAAAATCTCTTCAGACAGATCCATATTAATATACATTTATTAATATATATAATAACGCACACCATGATACCTTTCGGATAACCTGTCAAAAACCTCAACACCATTTTACTGACGAGGGACACTCTACTATATTAGAACGGACGCACTACTTATTTGGCAAGGTGATTGCCTCAAGTGTCATAGTGAATAAACAAAAATTATAATTCGACACAAATCAAGACAATATTATTATTTGCTTGCTGCGCTCTTTAATTAGAAGTTATAAATAATATAGAAACTGTTTATATGTGAAGAAAGAGTAAAAAGGGACCCCATTTACTGAAGCTGCTTAATTTTAACTAAAAGCAGAGCGAACTTCTTGGACAAAAATGAAGTCTGGAGAGACAAGTGCTCCACAACCCAGTAAAATCAAATTTCCTTGTTAAGCTATGGTATCACATTTATTTCTAATATCTACGTGAAGATAGTCGACTACAAGGACAAAATTAAAAAGTTAAACTTTGGGAGATTCCAATAGCAACTATGTGCGGTACGTTGATTTAAATACGATCCTTGAAACGAAAAACAAAAAACGTTTCATTTTAGTGAGACGGATTATATCTTTATAAAGAAATTTAAAGCTGATACTATAAATCCTGATATTGTACTATATATGCCATATATGCTATATATTTAAGATTTGAAATTTAATTATTTCTTTTATGTTAATTTAGTTTAAAAAAAAAATTTAACATCTGTATGATCCCTTTATTATATTATATGTTATAACTCAAAGACTGCACTAGAAAATAAACTCTAAAAAGAATTATACATAAATTAAAGGCAAATTAGGTTACAAGGATTAAAAGTTTTGTTTCACTTTTACCTTTTTTGCAAATTTAAATAAAATTAATTTTTCTAGTTTATTTTGTTTAATTATTTTAATTTTATTTTGGCTCTTTACTTTACGTCTTATGTTTTGAACTACACTGAACATAAATTTTTTTACCCTCACATTGCACGCCGGACCTTTTCTACTTCAGTGAATCTCTTGAGGTTTAAGTATCCAAGTGAAAAGAGGTAAAAATTCGAGCAAAACTTTAACTGGAGCCCAATTGTTGAAACCCATTTAAACAAAACGCCTTAGCATTTTCAACAAGCGCCACTTCAAGTTAAACTTCAACTGCAAACTGCTTGGTTTTATGTTAAAATAAAAACTTTTTCTACTGCGAATTTTTTTTTTTTTTTAAATTAAACAAAAACTTATTAAATAAAATATGTTAAACAAGCCTAAAACAATAGCAATCGAGCATTTAAATAAAGATTTTTTTTTGTTTGAAGTATTCTTTCCAGAACTTGTCTTCCTACATAGAAACTATCTCATATCAGTGGATGTCTTACACAGAATTGCAAAATTAATTCTTTAACCTTACTAAGGTCCATAATTCAATAAATTAGATAACAAACTATTCAAATTATATGCATTATTATCAATTATTACAAATCGAATAGTATTAAAGTAATCTGCACAGAAGAAGAATTTGTATGTTTACCCGTCTTCAATACATTTTTACACTAAAATTATTTGTCTTCATTCGACGCGCTCCAGATTAGTATTTTAATAACACCAAAATTGTTAACTGAAGGAGAATTATAAACTTTATATATACATTCCCGTCCATTCCATATGTCAGATAAAAAGAAACTGATTCTTAACATTGCATGTATTTAATAATTAATTTGGACAGCAATATAAAGTATCTCATAATTATTATTAATTTTAATACTGGTACGAACTATTGAACTTCCAATTGATAAAAAAAAAAACAACTGAAAATGGATCCGAAGGATTACTTTTTGGATAAAGAATTACATTAAAATAAGTTACTCGTGTTATCGCACGTATTCGTATTTATAACCACAAAATTGTTAACCGAATGAGAATTATAAATTTGATGCTAATTCTTTTTGTAATACAATATGCGAGACAGTTAAATAAATTTAATCTTGAATATTGTATAATGTATACTAATAGAATTATTCTAAGCATGTCTTTTAATTTTATACTTTGTTATATAAAATAAGAATCGAAATCGTAAGTTATTATGAGTAACCGAAAAAATAGCTTACGTTATGAGGTATTTACTTATAAATTATATTTGTCAGAAAGAATATTTTTGAAGGGAATTTTGCAAAAATGTATGCTTCAAGTATTAAAACATTAGAATAGATTTGAATAAAAAAAATATTAACTATAATACACTGATATACATTTTCGAAATTGTAATTTGTTTAATGTGATTATATATAATAATTATTTTGACATTTTTTTTGTTAGTCACGGATATTGTAAAATGCAGTTTATGAAGTTTTGTGTAAGTTAAATAGCAGAAATAAAAAAATTAATGTATTTTATATATCTATATTTGTATATATTATAAATTAATATTACTACAGAGTTATTTATTTTGTGGATCCAAAAGTATGTGTAATAAAACACATTAATGATTTTGATCAAATAGTTGTTTGAGACTGAGATTGCTACAGTCTCGTGGTTCAGGTGCGAGAAGCAACATCAATTAATTATTCTCTGGGATATATCTTACTGTACTGGATCTTTACTATTGTCACATCACGAGTATTTTTCTCATAATTGCAATAATTTCATACCCTAGAAAAAATGTCCAGGAAAGATAAATTGCATATTCGTGCTGGCTTATTCCCATTATCATATAAATTGAAAATAAAAGTTTAGACATTTTTTTTGCGCTGCATTTATAGCTTATGTCACATCTTCGCATTCTCATAACTTTATTACACTTCCAAACCTTTTATCACAGCAAACAGAAACTCGTGGTATACAAATTGATCTTTTGTCATGTTTTGTCTATTTCCACTAGTCCAGTTGCGACAATGAGCCTCTCTACACGTAATAGTTTTCCTCTATTAAGTTATTAGTTTCTCTATGAGCCTCTCTAATCCGGGGTTCAAACATCCCATCTGCGTATATTCTGCATATTACATAGTCAACCGGATTCAGTTCTTATGCAAATTCATCTTCATCATTACTGAAAATTCTAATGTGAAATTCACCGAGCTGTGCAATACGTTCGATCCAAATATTGTCCGTGCCGTGATGTGGATAAATTTGATTCCTCTCTGACACTATCTCCAATATTTTAGGGGTATTGTATCATTTCATCCATATGTGCTTTGCATCAATATATTAACCATAGCACATCTTTTACAGATCGACTATCTTTAAATTACTTCATAGTTTTTCTTATAGTTAGTCCACTCAGTTAAACGATTATGCCGAGCGTAATCTTTTCGTAATAGAGAAATACGATATTTATAGTAAAGTTTCACAATTTCGCTGTGTTAAGCAGTTATCATGCCATCGACATTGTAAGATGACCAAATTCAAAGTAAATATGTTATGCCGTGGATGATAGTTTTGTTTTCCATATGTCCCTCGAACAGTACTCTTAAGTCAGGACCGCGAAATGGATACATTAATCGTTTCTTAGTCATTTTCTGAATCATATTGATGCTTTTAAGATTGTAGTTCAGAGCATTACTTATTTAACATATTTTTGAAATGCTGTACCTGCTTTTGCTATCATATGAGCAACTCCAGATAGTTTGAATATTTCGCCAAATTCGATATTGACCAATTACAAAAGTTGTATTGGCGCGGCAGTTGCTGTTGCAGTTGCAATTGCAATTCATTTCAGATATGCAACACTCGCCTTTACAGCGACTTCGTCGGTTTGCTAACCTATTTAATTGCATAATTTCATGTTGTAGACAGCAAGTTTTGTGCCATATCATTTATTTTATTTTAATTTGCTTGCGATTTCAATTGAATTCTGTTATTATTTCAATTGTCATATGAACTTAATCAGCTCACATTCACCTCCTTTCTATTTCGTCATTAAAGTTTTTAAAGTTTCCTAATGAATTTCGTATAAATTATTTCTTGTTCAATATATGCAAATGGAGTGTAACCCAGTTTCCGTACACAGAATTTGGCAATTATTCCATTTAAAAAATATTTTTAAATATTAGTCACAGTGATTTATTTAATTTAATTTGACATAAATATTTATAATTAAGAGCATGTAACACAAAATTATAGTCTATAATCTCGTTTAATTATTAAGTAATACTATGTAGGTATATGGTTTAATTTCTTGAAATACCATATATATAAATATTTGTATGTATGATAAAATTATAATTGCAATCATTTAAGCAAACAATATATTATGTTTTCTAGCAATTAATTATAAGCTACGACATCTAGTATTAATCTGTGGCTTTCTATAGAAACTTAGGTATTTCTTTGAAAGGTGCCTATGACAAGATAGTTACATTTTTTGATAATTAGCTGACCTATATTTAATATTGTTTTTCAATGGGATAGTTTCTATAATCATAAAATTCCACGGATGAAATTCAGTCATTACTTGGATTAGTCATAAATTAAATAGTAAAAGCATAAGAAATTGGGTAACTTATATCAATCTTTGGTTTTCTGACTAACTTTGTCAGTTATAAAAATTATAGAATTAAAATGTTTAAAATTTAAATCAAATTAAAATTACGATTTCAAAGAAGTGCTTTTGTGGCACCTCCTTATGAAAATCGAAACAAATTTCTTATTGCTATAATGATTTAGCGTCTCATTTTGTTCCTTACAAAACCTACAAGTTCTGTTTAATTAATTAAAATATCAACTTAGTTTATGGGATCGTTTTACTTACAGTTACCTATCAGAATTCTCGTATTGATGCCCAGATGTTTTTATTTTAATAATTGCACACAATCTTTAAATGGTTTAAGCTAGAAAGTTCCAATATATGGTTTCGATTGTTATATGTCTTGTAGATCATCCTAGTTTAACTTTCGCTATTTTTTCCCCTTTTTCTCCGTCTTTTTTAAATGGTTGAGAAGAAAATCTCGATCCACGGAATGTTTTCAAGCGAATCAGCTCCTTTCCTGGGCAGTTTATCTACAATTTCGTTATTGGAAATTTCAGCATAACCCCGAATCCATGGAATCCATATAAAATTGTTTTGACGAAGAAAATAAATTAATTTTATTAAAATCTTTTCGAGCGATTTTGTGTAACGCTAGATTAGGCGCAATAAGATGTCTGCCACCATGTCATTGTTACATATAAAGATTTACTGCCACGTTGTGATATTACCATAACTGAGTTA
>NC_051846.1:184208863-184214429 GCF_002237135.1 Teleopsis dalmanni | reverse complement strand
TGACATATGGAGAAATACAAAATTATAAAAGGTGTTAAGTTCATTCAAAGTCTGATGATCGGTAGAAATAACTAGCGTTAGCACAATAGATCATTTGATTCACGGCATGTGGTACTCCAAACAACATTAATACTATAACTATTAATAATAACTGATATTGATGAAAATATGATTTATGTTTTCTTCTAGAAAATATTTGCTGCTAACTACAAATGATATTATGCCAGACAAATCAATGCGAGTACTAGATAAACTATAGTTTTTTTTCCTACAAATGTTCTTATGTTCCAATTTAGAGATTTTATAATACAATATATGTGTATTCAGAAATAAAATTAAAAGCAAGAAAGTAATGAGAGCCTTACTGAAAATTACAATATGACATCCCTCGCCTATTTAGACTTGACCTAGTGTTCTTTTATGAATTGCATTACTTAATTAAATTTTATTCGATTATAAATTTATATCAATTGTAAAACCACTTTACCTGGCATGGGATCTATGTACTTGTGAGTGATATACCAAAATAGCCAAAAGTTAAAGTGCGAGCTGACAGCTCTAAAAATTAACGAAATTGCCGGCTAACAGCAGTAAATGACTAGCAAGACGAAAGAATATGAATAGTTACACCTGCACAGAATGGGTCTAATACTTTATTCTTTAAGGAAGGAATATGTAAACTTTTGTTTTATGGGAGAATGTTGTAATTATTATTCTATGTGTATATTAATTTATAAAGGATATCGAACTCATAAAAATTCTTAGTTTGTTTCATCTTAATAATAAATATATTTGAATCCTTAATAAATTTTAATAGGTATATATATATGCAGCTTTATACGTGTATGTATTACTACGATTTATAAATAAATATACTCGTACAGCAAATAATATTCGAAAAATATGTAGTTATCTCTAGAAACTAATTTTTTTATTTAATCAAATAAATCTCTTAGTATGGAATTTTATTAATTTTATATTTCGCTTACGGTTTATTCCAGTGAATGTATCTAAGCATACCTGAAAGTAAAAAGAAAATGAGTGAAAATTAGAAAATATTCTTTACGTAATACAGCAATGAAGTTTTCCATAAAAATAATAAAAATTTTATTTTATTATTTTTACAGCTTGAGCTGGAAGTGTTTTTATTGAACTCATAAACTAAAATAATAAACAACACATAGCATTGGAGCAGGGCATTAAGAATCCTGCTGCCATCCTACGCCTGAACTATAAATGGGAATGCGTGTTATCCTAGGAAGCTGCAACCATTTCTCGGAGTAACAACATTGGTTAACCAGTGGCACTTAAAGACGTTGGATATATGTCGGAGGATAATATTGTGTAGAGAAACACAGACGCAACGGTGTGTGAATTTATTATGAACAGTAAAAGGATACGCAGAATAGTGAAAGCATACATGTACGGGATTTATTAACGCTTAAAGGATTTATGGTTTTATGAGTAACATGAGTTACACAGCACAAAAATTTTATGGAGCATTGCACAACATACAAAAACACAACAAATAGGAAACGGAAATGCTTAAACATAAATATTTTGAAAGGCAAATTTAAATATTGGCATGTATGGAATCTTATGTAAAACAATGTAAAATAAAATAAAATTTATTATACTGTCAGAATTTGTAAACCTACGAGTACGCACACCAACACAAAAGTAAACACAAATACTGATCCATAGACAACATGTTAAACAAATTAATAATTCCCATAGAGTTCAGTTGGTAGTTGGTAGTTGGTAGTTGGTAGTCGGCAGCAAGCAGTTGGCAATTGGCAATTGGCAGTTGGCAGTTGGCAGCATTGTTATGCAGATTACAGTTAAGTGATACCAAAGCATTATTATGCAAATATACAATGAAGTCATTGAATAAAAAATGCAACAATAGTAATGATAATCATAATAGCATGTGAGTGATAATGTTAATAACATAAAAAGTGTGCTTAAAGTAGAAAAATTGATTAAAAATCAACAATTTCAATATTGAAAACGGATTAAGCCCGTTGAATAAGCCAACCATTTAAAATTTAAAACTATTTATGGGAAATGTCAACTGAAAGCTGCCAACAACATTGCGTTACTGCAATTTATTAACATGAAATAATTTTAAATTAAAAACATAGTTTTTATACGTTAATAACTGCATCTGCAGAATTACTCGTCCAATTTGCGCAAATACGTCCACCTTCGATTTAAAGCAAACTCTCATGGACAAGTGGACTTGATATTTGCTCCTACTAACACACGCCGGCACTTGGACTCTTCCTGCCTGAACCGAACTCCTGTCGGCCATTCATTCATTATTTTTATTCATTTGGCAACACTGCAATTTGGCAGTTATTAAAGTGCGTAGCCAACAGCAACTGACCGGAGTCAACGGAAACCGAATTAAAATGGATAAAATTATGCGAATAAGTATTGCGCGTGAATTTATTAATTTATTTGCAAAATTAAGTGCGGGCAGTTGCGGTTAAAAAATGGCAAACGAACGAAAATTGAAAAATTTATTCTTTTACATTTTATTACACCATCGCGTACTGAGTGCAGAGTAATAGACTTTATTTATTTATTTATTTTATTCGTTTCGACTTCAATTTTTAATGCATTAATATCTGCAATATTTTTAAAGAAAAATTAATGTGCGATTTTTTAATTTTGCTTCACAGGCGTATCCAATATGGAATATATGAAGTGTAGACCACCCCTAAACTTTTAGGGTCCGATTTAAATTTTAAAATATAAGAAGGGATCATCACATATTGCATAGAGACTATAAAATACCATTATTTTTAATTCAATCAATAACCTATTTAATTTTTCAGTACCACTATTATATTTTAAAACTGCAATCTCTATTAAGCTTTTGCATAGCATTAGCCATCCACTCTTAAGTAACCTATAAATAATTAATATTAAATACAGGACTATTAATTTCAATAAATGTCATTTTTGTATTAAATTCAGGCAATTTATTATTAAATTACGCTTGGAGTATTAATAAGTTGCGAAAATGGGAGCATCAATTAAGTTACCAGTTAAGTGATCGGATTTGGATAAGAGGCGTTCACTAAAAATCGAGATCATGACAGAAATTAACTATAGACTATTAATTAACAAAGAGAAGAGAAGAGTGCAACAGTTAAGTAGTCGATGTTGGGTACGAAACTGCGAATTAAAATTTAAATAATTGTCACTTTTGTGAAAATCGAGACCACATATTGAAAAATTGTGGAAGAAAAATGAAGGAAAATCTAATAAACTTATATGTAACTATATCATCGTTTTCATAATTGAAAGTTATATTTAAACCAATAAAACAAAATGCAAACAAATAGAGTTAAAAAGTTTTATAATCCCGGTCTATTGATCGTCTAAATTTAATACGAGCCAAAAAAAGTAAATAGAATAGAAAGTTTTATAAACAAGAATAACAAAATATTTTTTTTTATGACAAAATCGATTTATTTTATTTAAAACAATCCCCTTCCGCTATAATAAAAGGATTTGTACGGTTCTAAGTTATATCGAACTATTGGGCTCGTTGGAATGGCAGTTTTTAAGATGTCGGCAAAAGGCATATAGAAGGTAACTACGCAAAGAAAACGCTTTCCTTTCATTATATATGGATTCTCACGAAAAGAAAAAATTCAGTAGGTGCCGAAATAGTTAAATATGGGAAGCAGTTTTCATTATCGATGTATGTAATGACAAATGGAGGACCTCTGTACAAGTACTTAATCTCAAAACTTTTATTTATCTTCTACAATGACTAGTTCAAATTTGCAAATGATCGACATGTATGTAAAGCTATATATGTTATTATTGCTTTTTGTTTTTGAATAGAAACTTTAGCTAATATTTAATGAATTTATGCACATTGCTGCGGGAATCTTGCAAAGGTAACGGGCTTTGATTATCCAATAAATTGCTTCTCAATTACATCCCCCTGCTCGTTTTTAAACATATTTATATTTCATATTTATTTTTTAAAAAATTACAGTCAAAGTGCCAGCTTACAGCACAATGAAAAATGAAGTGAGGAAAATAGAAACAAGTACCTAAAAAGTGCTGGCTAACTGTTTTAAAAGTAAAATTAATATTATAAATGAGGAAACTCTTTTGTAGAAAATATTGGTTACATGTGTTATCTTATACGATGATCTCAGTTTTTGCAAATCAAGTATTTTTATAATTAACGAAATTTAATAAATGGTAAATATATTTAAATATAAAAAATCCGAGTGCTTCTTTATTTGATATTTATTCCTTCAGGACATTTTTTATAATTCAAGTATATTAAACCCAATAGGCATTGTCTTTTCTGATAATATTTGCACAATTATTCGAAACTATTTCTTTTGGGTATGGAATATTGTCTGTAAGCAGACTAGTGCCAAGTGTCTATGCAGCATGAAAAACTCCAACATTTAGGAAGTTTCCAAATTTGTTTTACTTCTCCATGTAATGCATAAAGGAGCGTATATATTAAATACTATAAAAACATTGAAAAAAAGGAGTAAAATCCTGCCAAATACAGCAAGCAACTACTATTGAAATTATATATCCTGTTTGAAATAGGATATAAGCATGAAAGTTTTTTCAAAAGTATCTTTTGTAAATACGAGCTTCTACTCTTCTGCATCTGTCAGCAAATAAGAAGAGAAAATCATTTAATTAAATTGCAGTTTGAATAACAAAAAGAACTTAAATTAAGCAAATGCATTGGGAATTCATTAAATGAATTAGTTTAATTGTGAATAAGCAGTCAAACTGAATCACTCAGCATTTGGCTTTGATGGAAAACGAAAATGTAGGAAAATTGAAATATAATTTGAAAACTTCTTAGCGCTTGCCTTCATGATATTTCCGTTTCGTATCTGTTTCGGTTTTAGATAAAAATATTCTTATTTACCAACCACATCAATAAGCTTAAAAAACAAATCTTCAGTACGGGTATTTATTTCGAAACGCTAATGTTTTCCTTATTTTTCTATAAATATTTTAGTGAAACATGCAAATGTAGTATTAAATGCGATTATTTTTGACATGCACAGTAAATCGATATAAGAGCCACAAATAAACTGTCAAGTATAAACACAAAAGGATATGCTTTGCGAGGAAATCAGTCAAAATCCTGCATTCAACATAAGCAGTTGATACAAAGCCAGAAAATCTGCACAACAAAATCGGGTACACTCAGTCGATGAAAACTGAGTGTTTCAAAGGAAAACATGTCAAAACACTGAAGCAGCTTAAGTCGAACAAGTGAAAAGGTATCAAACGGAAGTAGCAGAACGAAGAGATTATTTCATTCAGTCTCATGGTAGAGAAAGTTCCATTAATGGATAGGTTTATTATTATAACTATGTTATTTATAAATATGCTCGTTAAGTTTATATCACATATACATTTCTAGTAGAGTGGAAAAATATTTTAGTTAATTTTGATGTTATTTGATGTGTATTTGATGCCATCAAAAATAATAAAGTAGCTCTTAATTTAGTTACGGCTACTTCGAAGTTTTTGGATGGGGTGCTGTTTGAAG
>NC_051846.1:184205546-184208763 GCF_002237135.1 Teleopsis dalmanni | reverse complement strand
TTTTACAAGACAACAACCAATAAAACAATGTACGCGCCATCTGGTGTGGTTTGCCTTATTTGCCTTATTAAAACGATTTGCCTTATTAGCTTTAATACAATCGTTTCAATATTGTAGTATAGAAGCTAAGTAAAAACTGTAGTATTGCAACGGGCCCATATTTAGGGATCGTAGTGAACCGTATCTGTTGAAAAACGCGCTGGCGTAGTTATCTATCGACACCATCTACCTATATAAAAGTAATATACCTTATATAAACTATATGTACCGTCTGTCATCTTCCATATAAGTCCATATGCCTTATATGCTGTCAATTTGTTAAATTGTAGTGCTGCTCAGCACTAAAGTATCAGTACGGTTTTGGCTTTAGTCGTGGTTGTGTGTTTAAAGAGGTAGAGGAACCCGTGTTCCTTTTTCTTCGACAATACCTATCTTTGGTTAATAGCAGTTTGCATATTTTTGGCGCACTTTTCATATGAACTTGATAAAGCTGTCATTCCGTAAAATTAGTGGCAGCGAAGTTTATAGACTTATCAGATTAGTTCACTTCCTTTTGAATTGGAGAAGTCTTGGCTTCCAGAATTGTGTGAACGATGATTACAGCTGTCTTTTTAGGGTTTTCGTATAAATAACATTAATCTGTGGTATCTTTGGCGTACAATCCCGATATTTCAATCTATTTTAACTTAGTATTAATATAATATTTTTATATTAAATCTGATTTTAATGTCAGTTAAGACGGTAGTAACTATTTTACTTAATAGAAACTATTGTATTCAATAGAGAGGTTTCGAATGGTAGTGGATCCCAAAAACAACTCGTAATGAGGTCAACCCTTGGTACTTGCAGTCGCAAAAGGTTATTTATGAATAATTAAATATAAGAAATAATTCCAAATACCACTGATGATGTATATTTGGCAATACTGGAAATAGCTCTATTATCAGCTAAAAATACAATTAATTAAAAGAAAATAAAATTTTTTGTTGTTGCATTTCAGTACTATTCGAAAACTCTCTGTTGGATATTTGGCAATACTAGAAACAGCTGTATTGTCAGCCAAAATTTCAATTAATTAAAAATAAATAAAAATTTTTGTTGTTGCTATTTAGTACTGTTTGAAACCTCTCTCTATAAGTTATAATCAATTCCCGGTTTGGATTTGTATGACTTTAATGTTTTAGTTAGCTTACTATATTTATGATTTAGGGGATAGGTATTTATTTTGACTGATATTAAAGACTGAAAATTTTTGTTGTTGCTATTCAGTACTGTTCGAAACCTCTCTCTATAGGTTATAATCAATTCCCGGTTTGGATTTGTATGACTTTAATGTTTTAGTTAGCTTACTATATTTATGATTTAATGGATAGGTATTTATTTTGACTGATATTAAAGACTGGTGCTAATGTTAGAGATAGATAATGATTTTTCTTGCTTATCATGGTAAACCATTGCGTTTGCGTAATTGATATTACACACCTCAAAATTCATAGATCTGTAGTGTATTTATCTGAGATTGGAAACTGCAAGAATCGAACTTCACAATACAAACTCGCTGAAACTTGATTCCTTTTTATTACTGAAATGCAAATAACTCAATTCAATTGATGATGGTAATGAGAATCCTAGATGCAATAATAAAAATTGTAAAACAAGAAATTAGCAATAAAACAAATTAAAAAATGAGCCGCAAACATGCGAGCTTCGAATCCAAAGAAACCGCAAAATTTATTTGCAAAAAATTGTAATTGATGTGGTAATAAACTTGCGGTTTTGCTTAATTTAATGATAATATTTTTGTTTCTCATTCCTTCGATGCTTTTTTAAATATTCTTTTTTTTAATGGATTTTGGTATTTGGTATTCCTCATTTCGGATAAGCAAAATCTGTGCGGCTTAGAAATGAACTCATTGAAGGCGAGCGTAAAATGCATTACGTACAAATGAGATACAAGTTGCATTCAAACAATGCAGATACTATTTGCAGATACAAATGCAATCAAAGCGCAAGATTCAAATATGAAATTTATTTATTGAACTTTGAAGTCGATTACAGTCACGAATTCAATTTGAAACTGAATTACTAGTAACTTTAGCTGCTTCGGTTGATCGCTAACAGTAGACGCTGGAATTAGTTGCCTAGATGCCATTCTACGTCAGCTATGTATCTGTACGGATTCGCAGAAAGAAAGAGAATGTAACTGCGTTGACCAAGAAAAGAGATTAAGTATCTTTCGTATTTATAAAACGCGAAATGAACTGCACTTGAAGATATGCCAAAGCACTGAACTGAACGCCACCGAAAAATTATTCCCAATCACAATAAAATAATATATTAAAGCGGGAATGAATAGCAAAAAGTGATTATCTTCATTTGGATTTACTTGAAATTACATCCATTGCATCTGTGAATCTGTGCAATTTATTTCTCTAGCATTTCATATTGGTTACTTTGTTGAATGATTGTGGCAAAGCGTTGCAAACTTTGTCATTGTTGAGATAGTTTTCAATTGCAATAACTAAATAAATATTTGCAATGGTAACTAAAGTATGGTTACAGTTATTTAAATGCCAAATTTGTATCTTGTAGTGTGAATATCAAAGAACTGCTAATTCCTCAAATTACTACCAAAATGTTTCGATAAAAAGCAACGCATAAAATAACTTAAATAAAATCTTAAAAGACATTTAAAAAAAATTTTATTGTTATAATAAATATATTTTTATGGATTTTAAGCACCTTACTGTTAGGTGATATCTCGGAAGAATATAAACTATTGAAGTTATGTTGAGAGACGAAATTAAAAATATTAGGCAGGTACATTAAGAAACTTCAAATAAATAGAAGGGAAATTTAAAAGAAATTTAAATAAATAGAAAGAATTCTTAGAAGGGTTCGTATAGAAATGAAAAGACAACAACAAAATTTTTTAGTTAATTTATTGAAATTTGGGTGACAATACAACGCTGTTTCGAATATTTCCAAGTACTCATCATCAGTGATGTAAGGAAATATTCGAGTTTTAGTTGTTGTCTTTTCATTTCTATTCGAACCCTTTTAACTTTTAAATAGTTTCTTTTCGTGTTAGGACGCGTTACTTTCGGTAAAAAAAATTAACATTTAAAAATAAATCTTACTCAATAAAATTTTAAATTTCATTAAAAAATTGAAGGTTTGTTAAATAAAATTTATTCAAATAATACGAAAATATTTT
>NC_051846.1:184062298-184205446 GCF_002237135.1 Teleopsis dalmanni | reverse complement strand
AAAAAAAAAAAACTTTTCAAACAAAGTGAACTGCTTTCCGTCCCTGTCACCACCACTGCACACGCAACTTGCACACCTAAACACTTTAATTTTGCGCTTTTCGTTGTTCTTTTCTTTGTTGTTGTTTTTGTAGTTTTTGTAGTTTTTGTTGTGATTGTTGTTTTTGTTTTAATTGTCAGCTCAGCGCTTTTTACTTTTCTTAATCCGCACGCCTTGCCTTTCAACAACATTACAACACTATTCTCAGTGTACTTACGCGGCATCGTCTTGGCTGCTGTTCATCTTCGCATGCTACTAATACTCCTCATATTGGAATTACTCGAACTCTTCCTCTTCTTCCCTTCGTACTCCTGTGTGATTGTGACGCGTGTCACTTTTGAATTTTCTGTCATCGAAACTTGTGTTGTTGTAAGGCGTATTGGAATGCATGCAATTTTGTGACGGATCAGCTTCCTCGTAAATTCTAGCAAATGACAGACAGCACTGCTCTTTCGACCAACGTTGTTAAGTTGTCGGGCTTATGTGACTCGGATGCGTTACGCGCTTTGGTGTCGAAGTTTAATTTATTTCTTTTAACAACATTTTTTTTTATTTTTTTTTTTAATTTTTCTCTTTTTTCGGATATATTAACGCCTCTGTTTTTCTTGTTGTTATTGTTATTGTTGTTGTTGTGAGTTTTTATATTGTAATTGAGCAATTTGAGGAATGTTAAGACATTTCGTCAGCGTGACTTGATTAATTTCTTGTTTATTTTAATTAGTTTGGAAGTGTGCAATATTTCTTCTTACTTCTTACGAGTACTACTTGAAAACAATTTCTTTGTTTGACATGAACATTTCTTTGTCTTTCCACGCAAAAAGAAAATAAATCTTTTTAAGTAAATTATATACAATCTATATATAAAAAACTATTTCCGATTTTGGAGATGTGTAGTATTTGGTAATATTTTATAATTACTATAATAAATATAGACCACAATAGGCCCCGAGGTCGCAGTACAATATCCCCTCATTATAACAATAATAATAATAAGTATGATATACTAATACAGCGATAACAGCATCTCAAACGCCTTTTAAGAGGTCTTGCAACTGACACAAAAAACTAAACATAATAACATAAACTAAACATAATAAATATAACACTATATATATAACACTATAAATAAAGATCATAATAGATCCTAAGACCGCGGCGCAATAACCCCTTATTATAAAAATAATAAAAATTAAAATTTGCTATACTAACTAGAACGATACCATAGACGTTAGATAGTATTTAAAAGTCTTGCAACTGACACAAATAACTAAATACTATAATAAAATATGAAATAAATAATTATGGTATATAAGTTCGGGATGCAATAGGGAATAGCAAAAAAATATAATGAGTTTGATATACTAACTACAGCGGTACCATTGACTTTGACTCTTTAAATACCATTGATTCTTTAAAGGTATTGCAAATGAGAGAGATAATACTATAATTAAATATGAAATAAATACTATAATACTTATAGGTCACAATAGACCTTAGGATCGGGATCCCCTTATAGTAAAAAAATAATGAGTTCGATATACTGCTACAAAGGTACGAAAGACTTCAACTCTTAAAAGATATTACAACTGACACAAAGAACTAAATACTATAGTTAAATATGAAATAATTAAAATATGAAATAATTAATTAATATTAAATATAAGACACAATAAATCTTAATTTCGGAATGCAATGTCCTGTTAAAATAAAAATAATAACGATGAGTTTGTCATACAGTGCTACCAATGACTCAAACTCTTGCAACTAAGACCTCCTACGAATTCTCTAGCATATTTAATTTATGTTACATAAACATACATTGGACAAAGACTGCAATTTCTTTCTCTTTTTTACAGCTACAATAAGAGTCATTAAAAGAAATATACAATCTTCTATTAAGGTTGGATACATGAGTGAACTATCTATAAAACTGATTCACACCATAAAACTTTCAATTTATATTTTATATAATTTTTAACCAAGCACAGTAACTTTCTATTCGTCATCATCATCATCAGCGTTACAGCTCGGGGTGAGCTTTAGCTGCATCAACCAGCTCTCTCCATGCTGCTTTCCATGATGTTTTAGACATCCAGCTTTGGATATCTATTTTCCTGATGTCTTCAGTCACGTTATCGAGTCATCTTATACGTGGCCTACCTCTGCTGCGATCATTATACGGCGTGAAATGGAGTATTCGCTTTTGTGGTCTATCGTCCGGCATTCTCATGACGTGCCCTAACCATCTCAAGTGTTGCGTCTTTGCGAACTTCACCATATCTTCACAAAAATTTATATTACTTGCTTTAAAATATGCTATCAATAATAATTGATTGTTAATATCAATCCCCTCACTTAAGAGAGACATTATTAAAAGAGATTATTAAGAGAGACATTATTATTAAAATTCTAACAGAATATCTAAGAAGACATTGCAGGCTGAGATATCAGATCAACAAAATTGCGGTGTCAGAGACCAATCTCTTCCGCTTCTGTGTAAAGGATGTTGATAAACTATGTAATGATATTCTTTATTATTGCCCAAACTTGACTAACAGTACACTTGACTACCTTGGGGACAGGCTCATAGTCCTATAAAACGTATAGAGTGAAATAAAATAAAAGATTACTTTTATTTAAAATTATAGCTTGGATTAACACAACTGTGATAAATATAATAAATCAATTGAATCGCGGTCTATTACATTTTCTACATTATACATTAAGACTGAAAAGTTTTCGGAAATTCTCATTTAAAATTCGCGCGCTGTATATTTTTCGATATTTTAAGTTCATGTAGTTTGGCAGCACTGTCCTTAATTACTATGCCAAAAATGAGCGCGATCTGTCAGACAGTTCGTTTACGGCAGCTGTTGAAACCAGTTCACCTCAGTAGTGCGTTGCGAAATGTCTTCGACGGTCGTACGACAGTCCTGAAAGGCTTTGTACCACTCATAAACTTGAGTTTTCGATAAAACTGATTCCCCATAAGCCTTTTGTAGCATTCGCAACGATTCTGCACAAGAAATTTCGTTCGAAACACAAAATTTGATGCAAACTCTTTGTTCAATATTTTTTTCCATTGTTTTTTTCGCAACGCACTACTGAGGTGAACTGGTTTCAACAGCTGCCGTAAACGAACTGCTGACAGATCGCGCTCATTTTTGGCATAGTAATTAACGAAAGTGCTGCCAAACTACATAAACTTAAAATATCGAAAAATATACAGCGCGCGAATTTTAAATGAGAATTTCCGAAAACTTTTCGGTCTTAATGTATTTATAATCAATAATAATTTATGTCAAGTGTTAGTAGTAAATTTTTGTTGGTTCTACATACTCATGTGAAACTCATATGAAAAGTAATGACGCCTTGTTCTGTTACAACACTAAATATTCATTAGTAATTATATTTTTTTACATGAAATATGTTATGCATAAAAATAAGCTGCTATGTAAACAAAAATTATTTTAATTAACAGAGCTTTCCCCTTGATGCCGTGAATATCGCCCATGATGCTGTGAATATCGTAAAAATATTGCATGCGATTTTAAGGGATGATTTTGCGCATTTTTTGAGTCCTTTTTAACATCAAATCTAAGTTGCCTGGTTAAGTCAAAAAATTGCATCTGCTTACATTTCTGTAAGTAACAGCGATACAAATTGCTGTTAAAATTTACAATCAAATGTTATGTCTCATGTATTTGCATCTAACATACAACATACAATTTGTATTTTTGTTTATAACAAGAAAAATATAAGCATAAATTTTAAGTTAACAGCGTTGCAGAATTGTTTTTCTGCGAAATAATGTTAACATCTGCTGTTAAAATTTTACACCACGCTGTTAAATTAAATTTAATGCTCAATGGTTAAAGAATTCCTTAACATTTGTTCTGCAATGTTAATTCACATTTTTATTGCTTGGCATGTTTAAAAATCAGCTCTTTTGATTTGTAATGTATTTTATGGGAATAACTGTCAGATAAGATTAATTTATTAAGTTGTCTATTTAAAAACTATAATTAGATTTATTTTTATTTTTTAATAATAGAATCTTTAGTTAAAATTTATTTGTATTGTCAATTAGTGTTTAATTTGAATTTAAATAAATGCAGTAAATTTAAATTATTAATAAAAATAATAAAAAATAAAACTAACAAAAACATTGTAGCTTTTAAAACAATAACTTATAAAATAGTGAAACTGATACAAATAATTATTTTGAATTTATTTTCAATTAATTAATATATAATAAATTTGAGCGGGCTAATTGAGCAATTTAAATACAAAATAAAAACTAGAATTTATTATTTAAATTTAAAGAAATTATATTTCATTAAAATAGTATTACGAATTTTGAATATCTTCTATAATAATCTTCAGGAATGATGAATATAATTATTATTTTAGATGGATACTGCTTTTTGTGAGATCTATCATCTTTATTTATTGCCATAAGTAGTACTTATTATTCATGCATAGAATAGATTGTATATAATAAAATGAAGTTTTAAAAAAAAATCTTTATTTCAAATAAGGAGCGCAAAAATCAACTAAAGGAGTTTTAGAAGCGTGAAATCAAGCTACTGCCAAAATGTTGGTAAAAGTTATTGGACAAGAATGAACGTTATATAGTTTAATAATATATTTATTTATTTTAAGAGAATAGATTTTCAACTTCATGAAAAAAACACAATTACAGTCATTTACGTATATTACGTGTATTAAATATTGTGGAGAATCTTCTAAAATAACCTCTACAAATAAGTACTAGCAATTTTAAACTATTCGAATTTGTTAAATCGAACAATAGAATCTTCTAAGCTAACTCATACAAATTAAGACTATTTTAAGTTATTAGGATTTGGCAAATCGAATAATATCTTTTGGCACAAAATTCTAGAGTTTATTCGATTCTAGAAAAACCAAATAAAAGAAATACATTATTTTCTTGACAAATTTATTATATAAATAAACAAAATTATGTGCAAATAATCAATATAAAAAATACTTCCAAAAAGACCATTGATTTTGAGTATTTGAGTAAATTCGAAACAGCCAAAATTAATTAATTATTTTCAATTAATTAAAAATAATAAAATTTTAAAAGGGTTCAAATAGAAATGAAGAGACAACAACAAAAATTTTAGTTAATTTATTGCAATTTGGCTGATCATATTTCGAATATTGTCAATTACATATCATCAGTGAACTTAGGAAATATTCGAACTTTTTGTTTAATTATAGTCCATATATAATTTCTTTTTGTCATAAGACGCGTCACTTTTAGCAAAAAAATTTAACAAATAATTTAATAAAAATTTAAATAAAAAAATTTTGTTGTTGCACTTTAAAACTGTTCGAAAAAACCTTAATTAAAAAAATGGTTTTTATAAGAAAAACAGTTTCTTTCATTATAGCTGACTTTAAAACTTAAATTTATTAATTTCTTTCAAAATATTTTCAAATTATTTTAGTTTATGTATAAATTTTACTTTAATAATTCATAAATCAAATTTAATTTTTGTCATTAATATTTTATGTGGCTTAATATAATTTATCTTTTCAAAGAAAACATTTTTTTTAAATTTCAAAACAAATCTCATTATAGAGCAATTATAAATAAAAAATTTAAATCTTGAGATACAAAACAAATGCTGTGAAAATAATATAAAAAAACCACACGACAAATAACATAAAAAAGCATTCTCAAAGTAAAATTAATATATAAAAAAGATACAAAATTAAATAAAACAAACTTAACTTGACATTTGACAAGCAATTAAAAAAAATAGCAGCAAAAGAACAAGCACAAGATAAAGATTTAGAACTCAACATGCACTCTAATGTATCTCAGAAGAAAAGGTAACGAGCGATATTAGATACCGTCGATACTTACACCTGCCACAATCACATCAAGTCCTGTGAAATGTCATCAAAAGTTTTATCGCAGAGTCACACAAAAACGAAATAATAAAACAATGGAAATAACAACAAAAACAAAACAGAAAAAACAACAACAGTGAAAAGATATAAAAAACAATCATAAATTCATTTATTGTTTTATTGCTTGCACTCATAATATCTCTGATGTCAGATATGTACTATATTATATATCCCTCCACTGATATTGTTGTTGTTGTTGTTGTTGCTATTGTTATTGTTGCTGTTATTACTGCTACTGTGTGGATATGTCGTAAAAAGTTTATCTGCTCCATTGACGCAATAAGTAAGCACACGTAGAGGAGGCAGCACTGCAAGTACAGAGTATCTTGCAGATACACGTAGAGATGCAATCAACCGGAATGCTGAGCACATTCACATGTGTGTCGATACAAATCCATATATGCCAACATTGGGACACCGAAATCTATCTTTGACAGTTACACACGGAAGAAACTGTTTTCAATGGACTTAGGCCACTTCAAATCCCCGAAGAAAGTAAAAATAAGCGCGAATGTGTGACAGGATTTTTATGGCTTTAAATTGAATTATGCTAGCAGCGAAATGCAGAAATGATAATAAAATTTTTATATTTTAATACTAATATTTTTATAAAGATTTAGTTTAAACTATTTTTATATTACATATAAATCAACACTCCATAACACTCGCAAGTTATTAAAGTTTATTTGTTTATTGTTAATTTTATGGCAAAAAAACACATCGTTGAAGTTAGAAGAGTTTTTCAAATGTATCTGTAAGATTTATTAGTAATAATAATGTTTTAAATGATTCTATATATTGTAAGTTAAATATGATTTTCAATAGATAATTTTTACTTTTACTATATATGTTGTTAATTAAGTAATGAACATTTTTAATTTTTAACTTTTTAATAAGAATTTTGAAGTAATCTTAAGTAGATAAAGTGAGGAAATTTATAAAATAGTGGTTGTAAATGTAATTATTTAATTACTATTTACTAATTATTTAAACAAGTAGTCATTAATAGATACTAATTAAATTTTTAATCAAATTAATTAATTAGCGTTTAATTTTAATTAATTAAAAGTATAAAAGAGTAACTTATAAACTAAAGAGTAACTTTACTTATAAACTACTTATTCACCATCATTACCTCATTATCAACATATTCAAAAACCGTTTTCTTGATGATTATAACAACTAAAACCGAATGCCCGGTTTTGTCGTCCAGAGGATAGAAGTTCATAGGAAGATACTTCGTTAATAGGGTATCAGACTGTTCATTGGTAAAGACGAAAGATCTATTAAATTATTTAAATTCAGCGGGATGGATTTAGTCTCTACTTTTCTACATTAGGATTCTTGCGAGGAATGTGATAATTTAAAAAAAAAATCGCTAATTGAGGTACATGAAAGTTATCTAATGGCTACAACTGCTGCCAACCAGCAAAAACCGAAATGGAGGCATTAAAATAAACCACTTGATAGTTTGGAATCATTTTAAAAAAGAGCAGACTACGCTAAAATACTCGATGTTTGGGTACTATATAAATTAATGTCAAAAAATTTGATTAACCGGATTACCATCAATGTAATCCGCAAAAAAATCGCGAAGAAATTGAATCCTTAAGCGAATTATTGTCGGCGATAAAAAATGGATTAAATGCGAGTATTTATAAGGCAAGCGAAAATAAATAAAGCCCAGTGATCCACCACTGTTGGGAAGAAAATTGTCTATAACATCCTATTCCAATTTAGTACAATCCTCAATCCTCTACTCACAATTACGAATCAGAACTTGCCAAGAGTATAGAAGCTGTATTCCATCATGTCAATGCCAACACACAGACATCGTTAATGACTTGTAACTAATTGATAGAACTTTGTTTGGAAGTTTTGATGCATCGACCATATAGTCCGGACCTTGCACCATCTGACTACTTTATGTTTCGATCTCTGTAAAATAATCTTAATGATAAAAATTGTACAATGGAAGAGTCACTAAAAACTACTGGGTCCCGTTTTTAACCGATAAATCACAAAAATTATACGCCGATGGAATTATGAAGTTAAAGATCAGAAACAGATCAAGAAAAATAATGATCAATTTATATTTGATAAAAATTAATTTTTAATAAAAAAAAAATTTTTTTGTTCTAAAATGTACCCTAAAACTGCGAATATTTTTATACCACTCACATCATATATTATTAATTTAATTATATTTATTTATTTATATACCATTTATTGTGATAAATTTCTTTTAATGTGTTACAGGCTTCAGCTAACTAAACCTTTTATTTCACATTTATAAAATATAGTATATTGTTATATCACCCACATTATATTTATTAAATTGTATTTATCGTAATAATTTAGATCGTAATAAATGCCATTTATTGTGTTAAATTTCTTTAAATGTGATAGAAGCTTCAGCTAACTGAATCTTATGTTTTTCTTATATATTATACGAGTATTCAAGAAATCATTGTTGCTTCAAAAAATAAACCAATATATATATATATATTTATCCTTTAACTCCTAGGAGGAGCATAGGGCCGTAACAAATAACTTCCACTCGGTACGATTGGTGGCCAATAGCTTCAACTCTCTACAGCCTTTCCGCATGTGTAACATTTTCGTGTCGGTTTGCCTTCTCCAGGTGAGAGCAGGTCTGTCCCTTTTTCTACTACCCATCGGGTTCCACTCAATCGCCATTCTTGCGGTGTCACCAGTCGATCTACGCAGAGTGTGAACGATCCGTTCCCATTTGCGCTTTTTAATTTCGTTTCTCATAGGTGTTTGCTGAGTTAGAGACCATACATAGATCGTTTGAAATTGTATTTGGCCAAAAAACTTTAACTTTAATCCAATATATAGTATAGAAAAAATCTTTATATTTAATAATTTAAAGAATAGAGTTATGTTCATAAAAAAGATATATTTTCTTAATATAATTTAAAAGATATATTTAACACTTTATTAATTTCTATAGAAATTCGTGCAGACTCGCAGACAAATTCATTTAGATGCACATAATTTATCTGCATATTGCACGCACTTCTGAATGCATTTAAGTGTGAGATGTATTCATATATCTACATATACCATTATACGAGTGTATAGAAATTATTATATATTCCACCGATGGAAGAAAAAAAATTAATTGTGAAGTCAACAAATTCGCTAAATACATTCATCTCACATGAATACCTCGCCTGCTTCAAACACTACAGCGTACTTAAGAAGCACGCTTATCTTAATATCCTTCTTGTCCTTATTTTAAATATAACGTAGCGAAGGATGTTTTTTGCTGCTCCATTTAGCACCAAGGCATATGAACGTGATTTTGTTGGGAATTATGTTAGCATATCATGAAAATGGTAGGTACGTAAATGGTATACATATGTCACACATATCGAAACGCAAGTGCAAGTATTGTCACCCTAAGGTTGCATTTCTATTAAGATAGCAGATTGATACATTTGCATTTCAACTATACTTTGAAACAAAGTAAAATATGGAATTTAACAATAATAGAGCACATATTGATATTGTGCTTTGTATCCTTACATATCCTTCACGATATGCAGTCAATTACGATTTATCCTTTATAGTTGAGGCATCTTACTCCAACGTTTATGGTTTAATAACAATTTATAAACACACAACGATATTACAATATATATTTGCCTTTACTGTGCGAAAGGTCGTCAGTATATCAATTTGCTATATAAAAATGTACGTCAGGTGAGCAGATACTTTATTAACCCTTTAGCTACCAAGGTGACATAAAAGTCAGGAGTTAGTAATATTTCAGTTAATATATTGGCTAAACAATTTGGACGTGTGTGGAGGAAAATTTTATTTAAAAATTTAATGCATAAATAACAGTCACTTTAGGGTTAAGCATGAATGCAGTTTGTTTCCATTGCGCTCTGTTGAAACCGCAACTTTCTTTCGTGTCTATGACAGCTTATGCCACATTAACGATAAACTCACATTTTATTTTTCGTTTTTAATTGTAAATTTGAAATTCGTATTTCTTAAGCATATTTGCACAGAAATCCATGCACACATTCACCTAAGGAGCTGACATCTACTGACTTATTTGTTCGAAGGAAAAATTGCAATTCCTGTTAAGTTTCTTCCTTTTTCTGCTTTTCATAAATTCAAGTCTTGCACGTACGTTTTCTACTTGTACCGAATCGTCGTAATAGTGTTCACCTCATTTCAGCTGTTGTTAGTGTTGTTATTATTGTTGTTGTTGTTATATAAACTGGGGTCTTACCACCTGCAGTTAAATTGATGCCAATTATGTCAAAAGCATACACTCGTACGCACGCACTTCAGATAAATTTCAAAAATTATGATTTTCAATTTATTGCGTTAAAGTTGCACACTATAAAATGTAATTTATAATTTTTTTTTTATAAAACGAGGTACTTTAAAAACTGTTGAATATTTTAGAAGCAAACAAATGCACATTTAATAAATAATTTTATAAATTTTATTTTTTTGCATTCATACCTTCATGAGACCGAATGGGGATTTTCATGTAATTTATTCGGATTTGTATGACTTTAACAGTCTCCTTTATTTAGATTTATTGAAACTAATAACGAAGAGATTTTGTTAAGAATTTATTTTATATTGTATAATCAACACAAGAATAAAAAATCTAGTCTTAGTAAATTCTAATTGGGTCAACACTTCATATAGCTAACAAACTATAGCGTTAGTTCATGCTTACAACTAGAAACATACGTCTCTCCAAAGTAAAAGAGAGCTAAGGTTACTGACAGATTAGCCATCGTATTATCTTAACTTCCGTTATGATCTGTCTGAAATGACAGAATGTTATGTTTATCTGGAAAAATAAGAAACCAGTAGTCATATTTATTTTTACTCTCCGACTTCAATTCAGAACAATAAGAAAATAATAAATCCAGTACTGTTATCACTGATTGATATTAGGAAATTCTGAAGGAGAGATATGAAAGAGGAATCTTTTTGACTTTCCGGCTGCAATTTAGACCAGTAAAAGAATACTGAATCCAGTACTCATATCACTGTTTGATATTAAGAAATCCTGAAAGAGAGTTATGAAAAAGAAAAAACTGAAGTATTTAAATTACATAAAAAAAATATAATAAATCTTTTGTATAGACCTAACTTTACTCTTTAAATTATTAAATATTAAGATTTTTTTCTATACTATCTATTGGATTTTTCTTTGAAGCAACAATGATTTCTTGACCACAGTGTATTAGTAAAACAAGAGGTTCAGTAAGCTTCAAGCCCGTATCATATTAAAAAAAAATGAAATCCGTAGTCATATGTTATTCTTTTTGACTCTTCGGTTTTAATTTAGACCAGTAAGAGAATACTGAACTCAGTGCTGATATCACTGTTAAATATTAGGAAATTCTGAAAGCGAGATATCACAGAGGAAATTGTGGAAGAATGTGAAACCCGTAGTCATATTCATTTTGGCTCTCCGGCTTTAATTTAGACCAGTAAGAGAATATTGAACTCAGTGCTGATATTAGGAAATTCTGAAAGCGAGATATCACAGAGGAAATTCTGGAAGAATGTGAAACCCGTAATCGTATTAATTTTGATTCTGAAATACTGAATTCAGTGCTGATATATCTGTATAATATTGAGAAATTTTAAAAGAGAGCCATGAATGAGAAAATTCTAGAAGAATTTGAAACTCGTAGTCATATTCTTTTAGCTTTCCGGTTTTAATTTAGATCAGTAAGAAAATGCTGAATATCATTGTTTGATATTTGTAAATTCTAAAAAAGCTATATTGTTACATTCATTTAAAAGTTTGCATATATACTGTTCTTATTAAAGATCACTAAAACAATGACATTGTAGTTATTAGTTAATTTTGACCTCACAGTCTAAAACGAATTGTCAAATCAGCGTCGTGTGTCAATGTTCATCCTTGGCTAGGTTAGGTTGAGTCTTTTCCAAGTTAGTGCATCTGGGCAGTGCTCATTTTCTATATGACTGACAGATCTCGCATCCTTTAAAGTACGGGACAGCACCGACCTTTCGAGTTGCTTCACTTCCACTTCAATGTTACTTCTATGGCCTTTTCAAAGACAGGTGGTAATATATATATATACAATATATATTTCGGATATGTACTTTTAAAATGGCTTTTCAAGTTTGGCATGTAGATGGTGTTTTATCCGTGATATCACAACAAGGCATTATAACACTTAGTCTATCTTCTAACGACTTTTGACGGGTAAACAAACGAAACTATACTACACCCTAAGTGTCAGTGTTCAACATTGGTTAGAAGAAAATTAAAAATCTTCGGAAACTCTTTTCTAACGGCCTGACAAGTCATTTATCCTTTAAAATATGCGATAAATCCATTCAGACTGGTCAAGTTAGTTTCTTTCAAAATTCAAAGTTTACAGACTTGTCAGGTTGGAATGGAAAAGAAACACCTTTGCAGAGGCACGCTGTGTTTGCTATAAATACTTGTAACATCTACCTTTAAGTTGACTCTTTAAACCTGGATTATGGACGGTCTATCATAAAAACAAGTCAATATTTATGTTTAAGTAAATTTAGGCGCACAAGGCTGTTCCTTTAACCTAACCTATTTGCATTTGTTTTAATGAAAATTTATGTGCACTATTTTAACTTGATAAAAGTGAAATCATATTTTTCACATTTAAAGCTAATGAAGAATTATGTTAAATATCAATTATTTAAAATTTATTGTATTTACTGCACCTCATTCACTACTACTATGGTACCTTCATGTGTGCAATCATAATTCATTAAGTGAATATTTGTGTCGCTTAAAACTGACAAACATAACGTAAGTCATACACTCTTCTCAATTTTACACCTTCAAACCAAGGAGTAGACACAGACTGACTGCGGTGGAAACAATAAAAGCCTTCAAATTTGAATTATTGCATTTGTCAGGAAATGACATCTGAAGACACATCGACGCTGGTGGCGTTACTACCGCCAAAACTGGTGTTGGTGTTGCAGATATTGTTGGAGTTGAAGTTGGAGTTGGTGGTAACTCGTATATGAAGGTGTGAAGCACCCAACTGTCACGTGTGTAAATGTCAAATTATACAAACATACAAACACATAAACAAAAGCGATATGGATTCGGTACTCAAATGTGCCATTACGCACACCAGTACTTGTATATTACGGTAAGGAATTAGTGCCGAAATCTACGTTAACTTCAATTTGAAGCCATTTGATAGGTACGAGTATATATATGTTAATGAATTAGTTATGTGTTGGGCGTAAATGTTTGATTGGCATATGTAGGTGTGGCGCTGAGTGTTGTGCGCGACAAGACAATAAATTGTTTTCACGCCAAAAATGCGGTTAATGATGTTCAGCGGCTCAATTGCCGTGTCTGCTGTCAATACAAATATGCAAATTATCTGCTCGTCTATCTGTTTGCCGATTATCATGTACGAGTATGTATACGGAATTCTAACTAGAGTGTAATTGCAAAGATTTCTAATATTTTGATATTCGACACTATTTAACGACTCAAACAGCCAATATATCACCACATCCACCGCAATTGGCGCTACTGCAATCATTGCTAACGCATCGCTGATATTGCCAAGAGCAAACTGTAAACGAGCTATTGATAGCAATCACATCAGTCAGACGATAGCAATTGTAGTGGAAATTATTGAAATATTTTGCGTTTAATTTGTACTTTGATGCAACTGAAGTACACATTTTTGCTGCATTTATTACTGATTAGTTGCAGCTCATGATGTGCTGCTGCTACTGCTGCTATGAGTATCTACACATTACAGTGCAGAGAAATGAATTTCTTGTTTGCACAAATACAACGCATAGTACAAGTACACCTTGTTCGCTTAGTCATGCTAATGAAAACTAAAAAAGTATATAAGTATATATACCTATATATATATATATATATATATTGTAATTTTTGAGTTAGCATTTCGCATAAACAATATTTTCTGAATTCTTTAACAATTTTGTAATATGTTCTTGGATTTTTCAATTAAAACAAAGGAACCCAACAACAGCAGCAATCAAGCCATACACCCCTTAATCCAACCCCTATTCCATGCTTTGGCATGCAATTTATGCAAGCCAACGTAAGCAAGTAAGCTATTGTTTTCTGCCATCAAACAAAGATGGTGTACTGCAGTACTTCGGCCGATCCACACTTACAACCATACAAGCACTGCAAACCAAGCAACCAAACGGTGTAAGGGGACAAATATTGCACAATTATGGCTGCACATCTCGAAGGACTTCACCAGCCACACTAATCAATTCGTCAAACAATACGCATTCGAGCAGAAATATAAAGCAAAAATTTTCACTTTATAAAAAACAATAAAAAAAAATACGAAAATTCCCAAAAAAATCGAAATAAAACTTACGTTAATACAATGCCAAAAGGACAAAAAAGTATTCTCAAAATACAATTCAAAGGACCCTAATAATAGCTCATGCGGCTACAAGCTAATTTCTGCAATGCAACCAATCCACGTGCATATGGAAACCGGGTTTATTGCCTAAGCTACCGACAATGCACTTCAGCAGTGCTCGCATTACTTATGTGCTTCTTATTGTTGACGTTGTTGGTCCGTCCGTCCGTCCATACCATATATAATGCATCAAAATATGTAATTATAGAAATAGGTTGGGGGTAAAGTATATGCATGTATTACTCCTGAAAGCAATGGCGTTCAGTTCTGGATATTTTTATTTTTTTTTTTTTTTGGTGGTTATGTTCAGCAAGGTTTATGTTATAATGAATTTTCTAACTTCAGCAAGTAAAATACAATATGGCGACCAGTAAAATAAAATCAAAAATTGTTAGAAGAAACGACATCCTCTAATGGAGTTTTTGTTCATATAAATAATATTTTTACCTTTTAAATATAGTAAAAATAAAACAAGATTTCATTGCATACAAAACGTTCATAGAATAACTCTTAATATTTTTAATTTTATGCTTTTATAAATTTAACCATTTTTATATCTCATTTACGTAAAATCAGTTTCAGAATAAATAAATATTTATAATATTTTTTTTATTTATTTAAACATAACATTAAATTGATTTTTAACGTCCTTCTTGACGAAAGAAATTAAATTCTTAATATAAACTATTGTTTTCCATAGAAGGGTTTTTAGCGAACAGTATTAAATTGCAACAACAAAAATTTTTATTATTTTTAAGCTATTTTACAACTATTTCGAATATAGCTGCAATTAATTATAATAAGTAAACTCAATACATTATCGGTAAAGAACTTTAACCCGAACTATAAAATTTAACATCTCAATGATCTATAAGTAAATATTTTATATCGAGTGAAATACATACATATATACAAAAATATACTATACGGTATCAAACTGGTTATAGCACAGCACTCAAAAACTATCCGGTCTAGCTAATGATTTGTAGACACTCAACTTAATTTGTCTCCATCCGACGGTTCTCTAATCAATCGTTGCTTATTTGTAGAACGATTTGTCTTTACTTTAAAATAGAACTCATTTTCTATAAATCTAAAATCAGCGAGGTTTTTGCCTTTAAGCACCTTTTTAATATCTTCAATAAGCCACCAGCCGCTGTGAGCCAGATTTTGAGAGTGCATAGGGTCGACAAGCAGTTGGAAGTATTTATGAAATTTAATAATCATTAGAATCTACTTGTGACTTATTGTTTTTGATCCGGTATAAGCATTTGTGACATCTACTTCGAAAGAAAATTGCGTATATTCAAATAGTCAAATTCTGGAATTGTAAAAACTCCATCTTGTAGAATCTTTAAGGTGCCAGTCTTCATCCTACTTCACTTTACGGTCTCTTAAAACAGGGTTTTGGTAGATTTCACTTTACGGTCTCTTAAAACTGGGATTTGGTAGATTTCACTTCACGATTTTAGAATTTGTACAAATGAATTTGAATTCACTATACAAGTCAATAATAAATGATATTCCTGGTGTAAAGTATCTTTAAGACTTAATAAACAACTCATAGACATTAACAGTATTTTTACCCATTAAAAAACAATGTTAAATCAATACATCAAGAAAATTTCATCTATTATTTTAACTATTTGGCTTTACCAGTATTTTCACCCATTAAAAAACAAAATAAATCAATTTATCAAATTCTTTTACATATATTATTCAGAAAATTACAAGACTGCGGTTATAAAAACTCGATATATATCATTTGAAGGGTGCTACTGTCCAGAGATTATATCGGTTTGTTGTCATATATGTGTAGGACCAAAGAATTTACTGAGTGATGTGTCATTTTAATAATATAATTTTTTTAATATATCTTTTATTATAGATAATATATTAAAATTATGTTTATAAGTTGTAACAATAAAAAATCATTTATTTTACTTTAAAATTTTTGTAAATATAATATAAAATAAAAATATTTCTTACTTGTAATTATTGTTTTTGCTTTGTGACGTTCAAAAAACTTTCTTTACTCACTTTCTAGTAGTTTTTATTGATAGTCCATTAAAAAGTACATAATATAAGATTTTGTTTTAAATATCTCTTCACTTTTATTAAGGAAGTAATGTGTTGATTAGGTCCAATACACTAAAAGATTAAATATTCACAAATTAATATTATATAAAAATATTATTTAGTATTATTTAGATATAATTTCTTTCAAATAACAAACAATATATATTAAAATTATTTAATATATATAAATATAGTAATATATTATTATGAAATTAATAATATGTTCATTTAAAAATATATAATGAAAAAAAAACGATTATTCAAATATACCCTAGTTTATATTAATAACTAACTAATTATTATTAATATAAATAATTAATGAAAAATAAATCATTTTGAACAAAAGCTTATATATTTATATAAACCATAAATATTTTATATAAATATTTATATATATTAATTCTTGAATCATTTTTATTAATACAGTTAAGAGAAAATTCAAAGCGTCGACCACTCTTAACAATATATTTACCCCTATATATATCGGTAATTGACAAGTAAATTAATTAAGCAATATATTATTTTTATTAATTAAGTAAATTAATACTTAATGCTATTAATAACTGCATGAAAAGCAATAAATATAGCACTATAAATTTACATAGGAAATTTGGTAGATTTGACGGAACTGGGTACTGAACTGAACCCATTTAAAAATATTTCTATACAGCCGATTGTCGAAGCTACATTCAGCTTTTCATTTTAAATTTTAAAACAAATTTATATATTTTATTATAAAAATCTAATAAAAAAAAAAAAAAAATTATATATAAAAATCTTTGATACTCAATACCCTTATAAAAGTATTGAACTTGTGCCACACAAATATTAAAAAAATTATTTATTTATGGACAGGGTTGACATATCTTTTTTTTTGTAAATGGATAGCACTGTATTAGAATATTTAATTTTATTTAAAAAATTTCATATAATAAATTAAATTAATTCCTTATAAATATTAAACGACTGTAATAAAATTTTGTATAGTTGTGTATAATCTGTATTGTTATTATATATTTTGCATAAAAATATTTCATTTGGCAACCCTAACAAGCAGTATAAGTAGAAAATTTGCAACAGTGTTTATCACTGGGAGGTTGGCATCTTCTGTAATCACGCTTCTGTGAGGTTTGATTGTGGGAGACCCTGAGGCTGGGAGTTCTGTGCAGTGGATTGCTTCATGTTGACGGAACGTCCGCACTAAGCTTGCCATCAACATGGGCGCCATAGAGGAGTCTTTGGCGTTCAGGTTGTTAAGGAGAGATGTACCGGGCCAGGGGTGAAAACCAGCAGCCAAGAGTTTCCGTGGCATGCAGTAGTGGGATAGCGTACCGGAGTGAATCGCCATTGTCAGCCCAGCCAATATGGTTCGACCACAACCTTTTTGCGAAAAAAAATTGTTTTTTTTTATATTAAACATTTTTTATATCATATATAAAAATTTATATTTAAATTATTTTTATATTGTATTTATTTTAATAATATATATTCATTTTTATATAATATATTTATTTTTATATAATATATTCATTTTTATATAATATATTTATTTTTATATAATATATTCATTTTTATATAATATATTTATTTTTATATAATATATTCATTTGTATAATATATTCATTTGTATAATATATTCATTTATATAATATATTCATTTATATAATATATTCATTTATATAATATATTCATTTTTATATAATATATTCATTTATATAATATATTCGTTTATATAATATATTCATTTTTATATAATATTATATACTTACGTGTGTTATATTATTATGGGTTATATATTTATGTTATATATATTTAAAATAATAATTTTTAAATAGTAATTTTTTTTATTGTTTATTTTTTTATTTTATTTTTTTTTGGACATCGTAAACAAAATAACATACGTAAAACTTGTAAATAATATATTTATATATATATATATATATATAGTTGTTGGTAATGTTTATTTCAAGGTAATCGGCGCATTTTTACTCAGTTATATGTGATTACCTTGGTATAAAGGTCAGTTAGGTAACATGGTGGTAACTATTGAATTTAATATTGTGCAAATGCCACAAAGAAAATAAGGATGTTTACAATGCTATGTCAATGCACTATGTAACTGCGAAAGTAAGTTCTTGATACGGACATCCACACCAAGGTCAAGATATATCTAAAAAATTTAGTTAGGATATTATTATTCTTATTTTTTGTTTCATGAAATGTGAGTAAGTATCCACTGTAACAGGTCATAACAACCCATGATCGGGTTTCGGCATATCACTCAAGTAACTTCTTTGAACTATGATAAAAACTTATTCTGGTAAATTAACAGGAGTATGGTTTGAAGCGTACCATATCTTCATTATAAAATATAAATTACATTTAATTCTGAATAAGTGTGAGCATTCACAGAATCAAAATATAAGAGCGCTCTATCTTTGATAAACTTTTGCACACACTCGACTCTCAAGACTTTGTCTATATCTTCATTTCTGATATACCATGGAGCTTTTAGCATACATCTTAATACGATATTTTAATAAGTTTGAAGTTTTCTAATGATGAATAGGGCAGCATTATCATAAGAAACACAGACGTAAATTAGTTTAGATCTAATTACATCTTTATAAAGCAAAATTTTATTTTTATTTATTTATGAAGTATTTAAAGTATTTATACTTTATTTTTTAGAAAGCAGAACTGCCTTCGAATTAATGGTTTCAGAGCATTTAAAATTATATTGCAAACCAGGTTCTTGGCCTTTATATATAATATATTTATATTACAAAATATTTTTATTAATTTATTTCCTTCCTTAAATTGAACACGAATTTATAGCTAACTAATAATTAGCATGTAACACTGATACCTTTGATTGTGATTCCATATAGGTTACTAAAGAATGGATATCCGATTGTATTATTTTCTTTAATTATATTTTTAAAATTTTTTATTTTATTTTAATTTAATTTCTGTGTAATTGATATCTCTGTTGTGTTTATATTGTGCCGAATTTCAGTTAATTACCCTCGTAAGCATTACTTTTTATTTTTCATATATAATAAATACCATTGTTATTTCAATTTATGCTAAACAACATGTGCCCTACCGGTACGTATATAATTTTAAACGGATTAAAGGTAGCACTCATAGCACTATTTTACCTTTAAGTTTTGTAGTGCTGGATAATATGAACTCTTTTATTTTTGTTTCTTAGTAATTTGAGTAGTTGTAGATACCAAAATATACAAATGTGAATTTGCATGAAGTGTATTTGCCTTCTTTTTTCCTTTAACTCCACCTTTCTTTTATTTAAATCCTTATAAAGGACTACTTAATTCCCTCGTTGGTGGTGTATTCCAGTTGGTTTATTGTTTTGAACCCCTTTAAGTTGACATTCGCTGCACTTATGAACCGCACGTTGGTGTTCACAGAAGCATATAATGGCGTATTAATTTCATTTTCTATAATAAAGAAGTCAACCTTAAGTTTAATTATGTCCATCAGCGCAATATGCGAATTAATATCCTTCAAAGTAAGTAAGTAGTTTCTTACACGAAAAATCGTACAGGTCAAAATATTATTTCAAGAAGGATTTTTTATAGTTTAGCATAGACAGCACTAATTACTCAGTTAAAATAATATTAATGTGAGAATTTATATACAGCGATATTCAGTTTTTAACTAGATATATTAAGACTAAATTTAAATAGACAACACATTTATTAACAAATAAATAAAAAAAAATTATTTAATTGATAAAATATAAAAAAAATAAATAAAATAAAATAATAAAATAAAAAAATGTTATACATTTTTGAATGAGGATATAGGATAGGACAGGAAACCTATTTCGAATAGAATATGAGAGGAAATTTTAAAATTAAAATGTTTTTAATATTTATTTAAATGAATTCTTAGACTGACTATACATTTTTTTTATCAATTTCATATTATATTTAATTTCGTGGCAATAGTGGGTCACACCATCTCTTTCAGAGAAATACTCATACAAATGTCTTAGTGTTCTGGGCTCTGGAAAGTAGATATATACAAAGTAAAGAAATAGCTTAGAAATTTCCTTAACTAGCTATGCAGCTACAACTGAGCAACCAGATTGACACCTCCATGATCATCAAGCACAGAAATATTGTTTTCTTTAAACGATATGGACGATATAAACTCTATTGCTTACGTCCACCCTAAACTAGCTATGCAGCTACAACTGAGCAACCAGATTGACACCCCCATGATCATCAAGCATAGAAATATCATTTTCAATAACCAAAAAAATCAATCAATGAAAAACAAAGGCTGTACTAATTAAATCATACTTTAAAAATAACAAACTACATATGAATTACTTTACAAAATTAAATTTTTATCCATTACCAAGTAATTTCCTTAATTTACGCCAAAAATCTATGTTCAAATTGATTTGAATATATAAATAGCTTACTTAATTATTCAAATAGTGAAATTAGCAAGAGTCGAAGTGCCAACAAATACCAATAAAAACGAGAAAAACAAACGAAAGAAAGAATGAAGAAAGAAAGCTTACTAGAACGATCTACAAGGGCTTAAAAAGTCGATTTTACATATAAGAACTTTCAACCCAAAACGATTTAAAAAGTGTATAAAACTAAATTAAAACAGATTTATTAAGAATCATTATGGAAATCTTGACAAAGCATAGTAGGTTGTGTTGTTACCATAAAAGACTGAGAACATGCTCTAATGGGTTGCCATTATTTACTAACGAAACCACAAACAAAGTGATCTGTACTGAAGTACAGTCTTTAAAAGTGCAGTCCTCTGTCAACTAGTATTGCTACACGTAGTGTTCTGAAGATCTATGCATAGCAATTTAGTCGAAATTAGTTCTATTATTGTTAGCTTAGTCAACACCACTGTTCTAGATAAAAGGCAATAAGGGCTTGAAATCCTATTCACGTGATGAAGTTCAGCTATTACCAACATGAAACAAAATTCAAAAGTTAGCTCCGATTCCACCATTAACCGACCGTTATGCTTTAGCACCTGCAACACTACTTGATATTATTGTAACCTGAAAATGTTCTATAGTGATCTTCTTGTTATTGTCTTATCATATAATCCATTAAAGTTGTTTACCACATCTCTTGTAGGATTGCTAAGATGACTGGAGCACCACGTGAAAGTGAGACTAAATGTTTGGATGGGAAAGGCTAAATGTGTTAATTGGAACTATCATACAATCCATTAAAGTTGTTTACCACATCTCTTGTAGGATTGCTAAGATGACGGGAGCACCACGTGAAAGTGAGTCTACCTGTTTGGATGGGAGAGGCTAAATGTGTTAATTGGAACTAGTATATAATTTTGCGTTGTAACATAAGTTGAAAATCAATTCAAACCTAACCTAACCCAGGCCTAGTAGCAACATGGGAATAAATTATTTACTACATATATATTTGATTTAGTTTGCTTTTCAATTACCCTGTATTATTCTCCTTATGCCCATCATAAATCATTGCGTGATTCGTTGAAACTCAACATATTTGAACTTAATTGTTGAATCTTAAAAAGTCGGTCATGCAAATTGCGGTAAGAAGAAAACTCTAGGAATAAGAAACTTTTTGCACTGGCAGCTGTGTAAGTTGTGGCAGATTCAGTCATTGCCAGAGCAAAACTGAGGAAAGGTGAATTATTAAACTTGCTTAAAAATCAATGTTGTATAAATATTTTTTTATATTTTTCAACAACTTTAAATATCAACTAACAAAATCATTTTATTTGAGGTTTTCATTTCAATGCCATAGCCTAGAATTGCGTTAGACTCTAAGCGTTGTTCTGCCAGTGACATTTGAAAACTTTATTTAATTCAACATAAGTTCAAGAGACTAAACATATTTTATTTGGTATTTAATTTCTTTAATTGTAATGTAACATATGTGTATTAATTATAAAAAGAATTACTTTTAATGCGAAATTAACTTTTATGAGCTCTTTTCATTTTCAATGAATTTTTTGCCATTTGACCTCAAGTTCAACACATCTGAAATACGTTCTAAACCCTTTGCAAACGAACTAATCCACAATTTGCTTACGACATATACTTGTATCCATTACAGATGCAGCAGGAGTTACTTCTACTTAAGTACCAATCGCAATCCATGCAACTTAGTTGATTACATTTAAAACTTCAGTTAGTGGTACAAGTTTCTCCAGTTAATACCGAAAGTTCTTGTATTGTTTGGAGCTTTGCTCCCTTCTTGATTGCAGCACGAAAGTTTGCAGTTTAATGAACTTGAAACAAGTAACACTTGCAGTAAAACTAACACCCTCTCGTCCAACAGCTGCATCGGTTCAAATACAGATTCCTTACGCTCATATATTAATGACTAATGCAACAATTGTCAAGTGCAACATACCAAGCTAAGGCAAAACCAGAGCAGAACTTATCCCTAAAACATATCCACTCTACTTACCACGGGGTATTAACTTATAAGCGGGATAAATTCAAGGATACTCCAGCTGCTCCAAATGCAACGCATTTGTATGGTATTGCTATTGTTTTTGTTGTTAATGTGCCAACCAAGCTCTATGCAGCGTGCTCTGCGGCATGCCACATCATGTTAAGCCCATAATTAAACGTGATCAGGGTGCGCTGAAGCAGAAATACTCTAGTGACAATGCGATACTTAAATGTTGCAAATTTGAATTTAAATGGAATGGGTGGGTGTCTGGTGGTATTCCAATACTCGAATTCGCTACTTTCGGCTTTCGGTTATGGGCTTTAGAAGTACATTGTCGAAGTAACTGCCGGAGTAACATAATTTTATTTTTACATTTATTTGCAGCTGCTTTTGTTCTTGTTTTGTTATGCAAATTATTATTGTGATTTGAAATGATATTCATTCAAATCATGTTTACTAAATTCTAAATTAAATTTTTTATTTAAATGTGAACAATGTTCGATTCTTAACTTAATAGAAATTGAAAATTCTTGCATTTAATAATTTAAAGTTTTATTCAACAACTTGTGAGGAATAATATATGGAACGATAGGTAAGTAAAAGTATAAGTATAAAAACTGATGTTAAATAAAATAATATACAAAAAAATATTCAAGAGTTCAACCTTTGGTACTTGAAGTCTTAAAGAATTATTTACGAATATTTAAATATAAAAAATAATTTCAAGACCTCTAATGATGAGTGTTTAGCAATACTCAAAACAACTATAAGGTCAGCCACAAATTCAATTAATTAAAAATAATAAAAAAAATTTTGTTGTTGCAATTCACTACTGTTCATTGAAGACAAAATTATTTTTATATTAATATATAAATAAATATACAAAAATATAAATAAGTACATAAAAAATATAAATACATATAACAATAGTTTATATTAATCAGTCAGTTTATAATAGAAACTGAGACATTTTGAACCTTTAGTAGAGCGAAGTATCACTGCAAGCATAGTAAACCATAGTAAGTATCGACCAGAAAAGGTTCAGCGTAACAAAAGACGCTCAATGACTAACTCGTTAAAGATTTCTTAATATCAAATTAGAAAGTTAGCTCAATATTCTCCTTCTGGCCTAGATGAATCCGACAGTCAAAGACATATTAGAAGAATAATGATAGGTTGTTAGACGGAAATATATTGTTGTAATGGTAACAGGTTAAACTGACTAACTATTCAGTAAATTGCCAGCACCCTAAGGTCCTTCAAATACCAGGTGTATGCACACTTTTATTTGATTTCTTTTTAGTAAAGATTACTAGAATAATAAGAAATACATTTTTTTATTTAAAATATTATTTTAAAATATGATATTTTTTAATCAAGGTATTGGCAATCGACTACTACCCATCTTTTAGGTATTTTATGAATACGATGCCAGAAAAGCTGCTTGTCTTTGTGGTAAATCATTTTTCAAACCATTTTTCAATTTCCTTAAAATTGCTAAATTGCTACTTTACGAATGCCACATTAATGAGAAAAAGTAATAGTTAGTGGTGATAGCGGCAGGTCTGGAGAGTACGGCAGGTGCAGAAAGATGTCCCTTCCAAGCGATTTAAAGATATCTTTTAGTGAATTTGCTGTGTGAGAAGACGTATTGCCGTGTAACAAAATCGCTTCACCAGGTCTTACCATTCCAGTCGTCTTTCGATCAATACTTGATTTAAATACATCATCGATTGGCGATTACGTTGCGTATAAACTGCTTCGCGAGCTTTAAAAGTTAATAATATATAATATCGACCTCATTCCACCAAATACAAAGCATGGCTTTCTGCCGAAAGAATTGGCCTTGGTATTGAATGACCGATTTTGGCTGGTAAAAGGCATTATTTTTTTTTTAACAGTGGGTTCCCAAAATTAATTCACTTTTCCGCACCCGTCACAATTTGATACAAAAATGATTTTCTTTTGTGGCTTTGAAGGAGCATTTTATAAATGACTTAGCTGTTTTTCATATGACGTTCATTTAAATTGTGTGAGATCCATTTACCTAGCTTATTGATCTTCCGAATTGCTCCTAAACATCTGTTGATCGTTGCTTGTGACATATTTAATGCTTTTGTCATTGCTATTAAGTTTGAATTGGGTGCTTATCCAACTCTTGCAATTGCTTGTCTTCACACTTATTTACTAAATGATTTCAATTAAACAAAATATACAGATTCTTCTCATATAGATTCTTTTCGTTGGTTCTATGAGTCGAAAAGTTCACAAATTATTAAGATTATACTATACTAGGGGTTCTTGTGAGGAATGTGGTAGCAAAACCCTGCCATTGCCTGCCACTGCAACTAACCAACCATTAAGATTATCAAAAATAGAACTCTTTTGAGCTTAAGTATTTGAGTATAATATATATACAAAAGTAACCGCTATGACTTGACCAAGCAAGTGAATATACGAGGGTGGTTTGATAAGTCAGTGACTTTTTGAATTTCCCACGCAGTTACTCCAAATGCAACAGTGCTGCCGTCAGCTGTAATCTACCAGTGGGCAACTTTCTAATCGTTCAGTTGGTATGTGATAGCCGTTCAAAGCAGAAAACCTCGTGAATTTTTACGAAAGTGGAAGAAAGTGAATTTCGCCATTTCTTTACGTTTGGAAACAGAAAATAGGGGGTTTAATCTGGAGAACATGCTGGATGGGGTAGCAGTTCGTATCTCAATTTGTGGATTTGGAATCGTAATGCTTAATCAGCACACGAAATTCATTTTTTATCGAAGACTTTTTCAAATTTTAACGTCTTCAATAAAATAAATTAAAAATAAATACAACTAATAAGTAAAAACCTCCCATTAGAATGTTTCAAAATTTCAATATTCTTTTGATAAAAAAAACTCAATGTAAACATTATGGTAACACTGTACTAGCTCTAATTCACTTATTTAGTCCAGCTTAAAATCCGCTTAAAATATATACTGAACGCGGTAGACCAAAAAATACGACTGTACTTAAGTCAGAAACCCATTAGATTCTTTTTGTAACTTCAAATTACAATATGTATGCATTTATTTTTATGTTTTCATTAATGTTTGCTGCAGACATTTTAACATGAAACTTCATTCGACCAAAAATTCAGTTTAAATAAATGAAAACAAGTATAATTTTAATGTCGATGCAAATGCAATAAAAATTCAACAATTTCCGCAAATGACGATGCTTGTTCCTCCTATCCACTGCATCATATACCATCATATACTCCAATATCGATGCACACATCTATACATGTCCAAATGCGTTCATCATGCCCTGCTTTCTACTCATCTCATATGTGTTTTTATGATTTTATGGATTTTAATATTTTTGTTATGTTTTCATTCGGTTAAATACTTTCATATGCAATCTCAGTGATTGTCATATTTATTATTATTTTTTTTTTTTTTGAGTTGAATGTTTATTTGCCAACTACTACGATTGCTCAGATTGTTCCGAATGTTCAGATTGTTCAGATTGTTCAGACTGTTGCTTGCATTTCCCTTTCATTTTCCCATTCAGCAGATTCAACACATTCTGTGCTTTATGCTTTTCACACTAAACGCAGATTTAAATAAGATTTATGGCTTTTAAATTTTCCAATTGAATTGCAATTGCACTTGAATGCAGCAAATTCAACAAATGCAACAAATGCAGCAAATGCAGTAAATGCAACAAATGTTGCATATTTCATTTAATTCAACTCCCTTTTTTATTTTGAATTTTAAGCAATTTTTGAGTTCAAGTTTGAGTCTGAAGCATTGCAAGTTTTATGTTTTTAATGTCACACATCACCCATCGTCGTCACAGCAGCTCCGACAACATCATTTGGAAATGAGATCTTTTCTCTGCCGGATGTAGACAGGAAGAATGACATCCATTGATACTGTGTTTCTGAGTCAAATTCCCCATTATCTCCCATCTCCCATTATCTATGCGGAGAAATACTACAATCATAATCACGACAATTTGTATAAAATCTTTTGTAAAAATTATTAATTTCAATTTTGTTTGTTATTTTGTATTTCAGTCGATTGTTGATGTTTGTATCTTTTATTTAATGAAGACACCAAATCATTTGTTAGTGAAATTCAAATATCATCTTTTCATCTTGGCTCATTATTTTTATTAATTTGCCCTACATTCAAGTCACGAAATGTGAGTACAACTAATTTGTGTATAAAATAATTTTATTTATTGACGAATAATACGAAATTCATTGTTAAATTTAATTCATGATTGCACGTTATGCATACATTCAGTGCACAACGCCAATAGAAATTTAGTTTACGACAACTTTAAGTGCTAACAATTGTAGGTAACCATGCTAGGAAGCTAAATGTCCTCTTCAACCATACCTGCCGTAATTGTGGAGGAGACGATAAAAGTGCCTTCCAACTACTTTCCAGATGGATTTCTTTTTCGAAGATCTTGGTGAACTTTAAGACCTCCCTTTAAATACATTTACAAGCTTTGCCAAAGGTTTTAAGTGCTTCTAAACCTTGAGTTTTTAATTATACTGTAACACAATGGGCCTATAGACCTAATTCGATCCCTTGGCATTGCCGGCCAGTGCTTTCTGCATTTGGAGGACCATATAATTTTTTTAATATTTTAGATTGAAAACCTAGATATAAAAATTATTAGCGCTTGTCTATACTTAATCTCATTGATATTGTATCCCTTGTGGTAAGTTACATACCTTCAAAATACCTATTCTCTTCGACAAAATTTTATATTTCAGAATCCGCATAATATTACTGAGTATGCAAATAATGGATAAAAATCTGTTAAAAAATGTACTGATCAATACAACTATAAACTCAATGGAAACAAAAAAAAAATTCTCACTGCACGTGGAAGACATATTTAATTTTTACAAAATTTAGGTGAGACCATTTGAAAAACCTAGATGAAGAGACTCATAAAGGATAGAGCCTTGAAATTATTTGCGAAATCTGACAGACTTACTAAAACCGCATTATCAAATCTCAGAATGGTTACAGGCTCCTCGGGGAGGTATGCAGATCTGAGCTCAATTATTACTTAGTCTGATGATGTGATAAATAATAATCCAGTCAAGGCGCAAAGAGGGGTTTTGAAGAAACCTCGCAGTTAATATAGAGTAAAAGTGCTCAGGTGCACTGACTCAACTTCCCTCAACATAATAATAATAATTAGCACTCATTGATACTCGATCTCACTAAAGTTATCTCTGTTAGAATAAGTGACATCGATACCTCTTTATGATAAGAAGAAAACGATTAACGTATACCAACGCTCTGTTGAAGGAGGAGTCTATTGACTACGACGGCACCTAATGGAATTTAGACAGTAGCTGATCATGCTAACATATTTACTATTTGCAGAATAGAGGGGTTTGTATATATAAAAATATTTTCGTATTATTTGAATAAATTTTATTTAATAAAACTTCAATTTTTTAATGAAATTTAAAATTTTATTGAATAAGATTTATTTTTAAATGTTAATTTTTTTTTACCGAAAGTGACGCGTCCTAACACGAAAAGAAACTATTTAAAAGTTAAAAGGGTTCGAATAGAAATGAAAAGACAACAACAAAACTAAAACTCGAATATTTCCTTACATCACTGATGATGCGTACTTGGAAATATTTGAAATAGCGTTGTATTATCACCCAAATTTCAATAAATTAACTAAAAATTTTTGTTGTTGTCTTTTCATTTTTATACGAACCCTTCTAAGAATTCTTTCTATTTATTTAAATTTCTTTTAAATTTCCCTTCTATTTATTTGAATTTTCTTAATGTACCTGCCTAATATTTTTAATTTCGTCTCTCAACATAACTTCAATAGTTAAATTTCTTCCGAGATATCACCTAACAGTAAGGTCCTTAAAATCCATAAAAATACATTTATTATAACAATAAAAATTTTTTTAAATGTCTTTTAAGATTTTATTAAAGTTATTTTATGCGTTGCTTTTTATCGAAACATTTTGGTAGTAATTTGAGGAATTAACAGTTCTTTGATATTCACACTACAAGATACAAATTTGGCATTTAAATAACTGTAACCATACTTTAGTTAGCATTGCAAATATTTATTTAGTTATTGCAATTGAAAACTATCTCAACAATGACAAAGTTTGCAACGCTTTGCCACAATCATTCAACAAAGTAACCAATATGAAATGCTAGAGAAATAAATTGCACAGATTCACAGATGCAATGGATGTAATTTCAAGTAAATCCAAATGAAGATAATCACTTTTTGCTATTCATTCCCGCTTTAATATATTATTTTATTGTGATTGGGAATAATTTTTCGGTGGCGTTCAGTTCAGTGCTTTGGCATATCTTCAAGTGCAGTTCATTTCGCGTTTTATAAATACGAAAGATACTTAATCTCTTTTCTTGGTCAACGCAGTTACATTCTCTTTCTTTCTGCGAATCCGTACAGATACATAGCTGACGTAGAATGGCATCTAGGCAACTAATTCCAGCGTCTACTGTTAGCGATCAACCGAAGCAGCTAAAGTTACTAGTAATTCAGTTTCAAATTGAATTCGTGACTGTAATCGACTTCAAAGTTCAATAAATAAATTTCATATTTGAATCTTGCGCTTTGATTGCATTTGTATCTGCAAATAGTATCTGCATTGTTTGAATGCAACTTGTATCTCATTTGTACGTAATGCATTTTACGCTCGCCTTCAATGAGTTCATTTCTAAGCCGCACAGATTTTGCTTATCCGAAATGAGTGTACTTTTATTTTAATGAAGTACACAGTTTGAGTATATTTTAGCTACTCATTTTATTTAAAATAATGTTGTGTTTTTATACAAAAATATTTTAAGACTAATTTCTACATCAAGGTTAAAATATTATGATTTTAATGGACTGTATTACATTTGTCAAAAAAGGTTAAAAAAGGTTAAAAAAGGACGGAAGTCCCAACACTTGGGATTTTCCTCCTATTGTTTTTATGAATATATTTTATTTTAATAATTTAAATACGGTTGCTAAAAAATGTTACTATTTATCTATATTTTTCCTTAGTACATTATTCTAAGAATTTAGGTGATAATATAAACTATAGTAATTAAATATATGGTATAAATTCATGTTCATGATTGAACATTCTGCCGGAGGTCAAAACTCATGTTCGTGATTGAACATTCTGCCGGGGGCCATAATAAAATTTTAATCATAATTATTTAATATGATTATATTGTAGTAGTTGTATCGCCTCCTTCATGTCTGACGCCGTCATAATATATATATAAGGTATTTTTCCTTCCATTTTTCCCAAAGCTTCCAATACTTATGCTTGAGAATTACTTCGAACTGCCACTGAACTGGAACTGCATACAATTCTGTAAAGATATTATTTAATGTTTGTGCCGTACAAAATCCTCCGTGGTGAGGAGTTCCGGGGCCAAAAAACAGATATAAAAAGTAATTTGTGTTGAACAAAATTTTTAGATTCATTATTTGTAAATTTGTTTTTGAAGTTATTAAATTATTATTTAATTCAAATTTGCCTTCATGGTTATTGGTATCCACTGATATACCTAGGAGTTCATTTTCTTCGGATTCCTTTTCGTTGTAATTTTTATTATTAATATTCTCATTGAATATTTCTTCAGGTGTTTCAGCTTCGATTTTAATGCTTTTACTGAGTGTGTCTTCAGGATCTTCAATTTTGAGTTGCGTTTTCAAACCATAGACTTGTTCTTCCAGCAATAGCTTATCACCTATCAGTTCATGCAAATTTTTGTTTTTGTCACGCAAGAACTCTACTTCTTTTTCAATATCAGGAAAGCTTGATAGGCGTGCCTGGTTATTCTTCGTTGTATCTTTCCAATCCTCATATGAAGCGATTTGACTTTCTAAATCTTTTATTTTTGAATTAGCAAAATCAAGTTCATTTAAATCTTTCTCATTTTGCAATTTCAAATTATCATATAAACTTGCTTTTTCTTTATATATTTCAAGTTCTTTTCTCATAGCAGACATTTCATTACTAAGTAATTGTAATTCCATTGAGAGCTTGTCTGTATAAAGTCGATATTCTTCTAATTCGTTAGTCATGTCATTTTTCATTTGACGTACTTCTGTTTCTATTTCATCTTTTGCATTTTTAAGCTTTTGTATTGTATCTTCTGAATTATGCTTAAGATCAATCAACTCACGTTGCATTCTTACCAATTTTTGTTGAGCCGCTTGTTCACGTTTACGTACCACCTGTTGATGTGTTTCTGCATCCTGTATCTTAACTGTGGAAAATTTGTGTTGTTTATCGATTTCCTTCTTCAGAGTAGCTATTACTTCTTCTTGGAGTTTACTTTTGAATTTGCCAAAATCAACTTCTTGTTCTAATTCTGACACCTTCAAATCTATAAGCTCTCCTTTAAGACGTCTAGTCTCCCAAGGACGTGCTGTCGACTGCTCAGCCTCAGTTAGCTTTTTTACTTTTTTTAGTCGTTTTACTTCAGCTTCATGATGCCAATTATCAATATCATCTTTCTCTTTAACTAGCTCTTCAGAACATACTTGGTGTTCAAACCGCAACATATAATAATAATTGTGTATTATATTTATTTGCCTTTGCCAGCTTTTTCTCTCTGTTATAAGCTCCTGTTTTTCTTCTAACTGCAGTCCTTGTATAAACATTTCTTTTAGTTTTAGAATTGTTAATATAAATTTGGACATTATCTCGTCCTTTTCTGCTTCCTGGGACGTTTTATTGTCTTGCATCATGTTGCTGCTTTTTTATGCTCTACTGCTGCTACGATGCCTTTTGTTATTATTATTACGTCAATGTTTAGCCCTGACACTGCTTTTAATATTTTATAGTTCCTTGCCACTGGATGTACTGATTTATTATTGTAGTACACTGATATAGCATTTTTGCTATATCCGGCTCGAAGGACCAAATGTACTTTTATTTCAGTACACTGATATAGCACTTTTGCTATATCCGGCTCGAAGGACCAAATGTACTTTTATTTTAATGAAGTACACAGTTTGAGTATATTTTAGCTACTGATTTTATTTAAAATAATGTTGTGTTTTTATACAAAAATATTTTAAGACTAATTTTTACATCAAGGTTAAATTATTATGATTTTAGTGGACTGTATTACATTTGTCAAAAAAGGTTAAAAAAGGACGGAAGTCCCAACACTTGGGATTTTCCTCCTATTGTTTTTATGAATATATTTTATTTTAATAATTTAAATACGGTTGCTAAAAAATGTTACTATTTATCTATATTTTTCCTTAGTACATAATTCTAAGAATTTAGGTGATAATATAAACTATAATAATTAAATATATGGTATAAATTCATGTTCATGATTGAACATTCTGCCGGAGGTCAAAACTCATGTTCGTGATTGAACATTCTGCCGGGGGCCATAATAAAATTTTAATCATAATTATTTAATATGATTATGTTGTAGTAGTTGTATCGCCTCCTTCATGTCTGACGCCGTCATCATATATATATGAGGAATTTTTCCTTCCATTTTTCCCAAAGCTTCCAATACTTATGCTTGAGAATTACTTCGAACTGCCACTGAACTGGAACTGCATACAATTTTGTAAAGATATTATTTAATGTTTGTGCCGTACAAAATCCTCCGTAGTGAGGAGTTCCGGGGCCAAAAAACAGATATAAAACATAATTTGTGTTGAACAAAATTTTTAGATTCATTATTTGTAAATTTGTTTTTGAAATTATTAAATTATTATTTAATTCAAATTTGCCTTCATGGTTATTGGTATCCACTGATATACCTAGAAGTTCATTTTCTTCGGATTCTTTTTCGTTGTAATTTTTATTATTAATATTCTCATTGAATATTTCTCCAGGTGCTTCAGCTTCGATTTTAACGCTTTTACTGAGTGTGTCTTCAGGATCTTCAATTTTGAGTTGCGTTTTCAAACCATAGACTTGTTCTTCCAGCAATAGCTTATCACCTATCAGTTCATGCAAACTTTTGTTTTTGCCACGCAAGAACTCTACTTCTTTTTCAATATCAGGAAAGCTTGATAGGCGCGCATGGTTATTCTTCGTTATATCTTTCCAATCCTCATATGAAGCGATTTGACTTTCCAAATCTTTTATTTTTGTATTAGCAAAATCAAGTTCATTTAAATCTTTCTCATTTTGCAATTTCAAATTATCAAATAAACTTGATTTTGCTAATACAAAAATAAAAGATTTGGAAAGTCAAATCGCTTCATATGAGGATTGGAAAGATATAACGAAGAATAACCATGCGCGCCTATCAAGCTTTCCTGATATTGAAAAAGAAGTAGAGTTCTTGCGTGGCAAAAACAAAAGTTTGCATGAACTGATAGGTGATAAGCTATTGCTGGAAGAACAAGTCTATGGTTTGAAAACGCAACTCAAAATTGAAGATCCTGAAGACACACTCAGTAAAAGCGAAGCTGAAACACCTGAAGAAATATTCAATGAGAATATTAATAATAAAAATTACAACGAAAAAGAATCCGAAGAAAATGAACTTCTAGGTATATCAGTGGATACCAATAACCATGAAGGCAAATTTGAATTAAATAATAATTTAATAATTTCAAAAACAAATTTACAAATAATGAATCTAAAAATTTTGTTCAACACAAATTATGTTTTATATCTGTTTTTTGGCCCCGGAACTCCTCACTACGGAGGATTTTGTACGGCACAAACATTAAATAATATCTTTACAAAATTGTATGCAGTTCCAGTTCAGTGGCAGTTCGAAGTAATTCTCAAGCATAAGTATTGGAAGCTTTGGGAAAAATGGAAGGAAAAATTCCTCATATATATATGATGACGGCGTCAGACATGAAGGAGGCGATACAACTACTACAACATAATCATATTAAATAATTATGATTAAAATTTTATTATGGCCCCCGGCAGAATGTTCAATCACGAACATGAGTTTTGACCTCCGGCAGAATGTTCAATCATGAACATGAATTTATACCATATATTTAATTATTATAGTTTATATTATCACCTAAATTCTTAGAATTATGTACTAAGGAAAAATATAGATAAATAGTAACATTTTTTAGCAACCGTATTTAAATTATTAAAATAAAATATATTCATAAAAACAATAGGAGGAAAATCCCAAGTGTTGGGACTTCCGTCCTTTTTTAACCTTTTTTGACAAATGTAATACAGTCCACTAAAATCATAATAATTTAACCTTGATGTAAAAATTAGTCTTAAAATATTTTTGTATAAAAACACAACATTATTTTAAATAAAATCAGTAGCTAAAATATACTCAAACTGTGTACTTCATTAAAATAAAAGTACATTTGGTCCTTCGAGCCGGATATAGCAAAAGTGCTATATCAGTGTACTGAAATAAAAGTACATTTGGTCCTTCGAGCCGGATATAGCAAAAATGCTATATCAGTGTACTACAATAATAAATCAGTACATCCAGTGGCAAGGAACTATAAAATATTAAAAGCAGTATTAGGACTAAACAATTGCATAAAAAGCATCGTAGCAGCAGTAGACCATAAAAAGCAGCAACATGATGCAAGACAATAAAACGTCCCAGGAAGCAGAAAAGGACGAGATAATGTCCAAATTTATATTAACAATTCTAAAACTAAAAGAAATGTTTATACAAGGACTGCAGTTAGAAGAAAAACAGGAGCTTATAACAGAGAGAAAAAGCTGGCAAAGGCAAATAAATATAATACACAATTATTATTATATGTTGCGGTTTGAACACCAAGTATGTTCTGAAGAGCTAGTTAAAGAGAAAGATGATATTGATAATTGGCATCATGAAGCTGAAGTAAAACGACTAAAAAAAGTAAAAAAGCTAACTGAGGCTGAGCAGTCGACAGCACGTCCTTGGGAGACTAGACGTCTTAAAGGAGAGCTTATAGATTTGAAGGTGTCAGAATTAGAACAAGAAGTTGATTTTGGCAAATTCAAAAGTATAAGCTCTCCTTTAAGACGTCTAGTCTCCCAAGGACGTGCTGTCGACTGCTCAGCCTCAGTTAGCTTTTTTACTTTTTTTAGTCGTTTTACTTCAGCTTCATGATGCCAATTATCAATATCATCTTTCTCTTTAACTAGCTCTTCAGAACATACTTGGTGTTCAAACCGCAACATATAATAATAATTGTGTATTATATTTATTTGCCTTTGCCAGCTTTTTCTCTCTGTTATAAGCTCCTGTTTTTCTTCTAACTGCAGTCCTTGTATAAACATTTCTTTTAGTTTTAGAATTGTTAATATAAATTTGGACATTATCTCGTCCTTTTCTGCTTCCTGGGACGTTTTATTGTCTTGCATCATGTTGCTGCTTTTTTATGCTCTACTGCTGCTACGATGCCTTTTGTTATTATTATTACGTCAATGTTTAGCCCTGACACTGCTTTTAATATTTTATAGTTCCTTGCCACTGGATGTACTGATTTATTATTGTAGTACACTGATATAGCATTTTTGCTATATCCGGCTCGAAGGACCAAATGTACTTTTATTTCAGTACACTGATATAGCACTTTTGCTATATCCGGCTCGAAGGACCAAATGTACTTTTATTTTAATGAAGTACACAGTTTGAGTATATTTTAGCTACTGATTTTATTTAAAATAATGTTGTGTTTTTATACAAAAATATTTTAAGACTAATTTCTACATCAAGGTTAAATTATTATGATTTTAATGGACTGTATTACATTTGTCAAAAAAGGTTAAAAAAGGTTAAAAAAGGACGGAAGTCCCAACACTTGGGATTTTCCTCCTATTGTTTTTATGAATATATTTTATTTTAATAATTTAAATACGGTTGCTAAAAAATGTTACTATTTATCTATATTTTTCCTTAGTACATTATTCTAAGAATTTAGGTGATAATATAAACTATAGTAATTAAATATATGGTATAAATTCATGTTCATGATTGAACAATGAGGAATACCAAATACCAAAATCCATTAAAAAAAAGAATATTTAAAAAAGCATCGAAGGAATGAGAAACAAAAATATTATCATTAAATTAAGCAAAACCGCAAGTTTATTACCACATCAATTACAATTTTTTGCAAATAAATTTTGCGGTTTCTTTGGATTCGAAGCTCGCATGTTTGCGGCTCATTTTTTAATTTGTTTTATTGCTAATTTCTTGTTTTACAATTTTTATTATTGCATCTAGGATTCTCATTACCATCATCAATTGAATTGAGTTATTTGCATTTCAGTAATAAAAAGGAATCAAGTTTCCGCGAGTTTGTATTGTGAAGTTCGATTCTTGCAGTTTCCAATCTCAGATAAATACACTACAGATCTATGAATTTTGAGGTGTGTAATATCAATTACGCAAACGCAATGGTTTACCATGATAAGCAAGAAAAATCATTATCTATCTCTAACATTAGCACCAGTCTTTAATATCAGTCAAAATAAATACCTATCCACTAAATCATAAATATAGTAAGCTAACTAAAAACTTAAAGTCATACAAATCCAAACCGAGAATTGATTATAACCTATAGAGAGAGGTTTCAAACAGTACTGAATAGCAACAACAAAAAATTTTATTTATTTTTAATTAATTGAATTTTTGGCTGACAGCTGTTTCTGACACCTGATACAGCTGTTTCTAGTATTGCCAAATATCCAACAGAGAGTTTTCAAATAGTACTGAAATGCAACAACAAAAAATTTTATTTTCTTTTAATTAATTGTATTTTTAGCTGATAATAGAGCTATTTCCAGTATTGCCAAATATACATCATCAGTGGTATTTGGAATTATTTCTTATATTTAATTATTCATAAATAATCTTTTGCGACTGCAAGTACCAAAGGTTGACCTCATTACGAGTTGTTTTTGGGATCCACCACCATTCGAAACCTCTCTATTGAATACAATAGTTTCTATTAAGTAAAATACTCACTACCGTCATAACTGACATTAAAATCAGATTTAATATAAAAATATTATATTAATACTAAGTCAAAATAGATTGAAATATCGGGATTGTACGCCAAGGATACCACGGATTAGCGTTATTTATACATAAACCCTAAAAAGACAGCTTTAACAATCGTTCACACAATTCTGGAAGCCAAGACTTCTCCAATTCAAAACGAAGTGAACTAACCTGATAAGTCTATAAACTTTGCTGCCACTAATTTTACGGCATGACAACTTTATCAAGTCGATACGAAAAATGCACCAAAAATATGCAAACTCCTATTGGCCAAAGATAAGTATTGTCCAAGAAAAAGAAACACGGATTCCTCTACTTCTTTAAACACAACCACAACTAAAGCCAAAACCGTACTGATACTTTAGTGCTGAGCAACACTACGATTTAACAAATTGACAGCATATAAGGCATATGGACTTTTATGGAAGATGGAAGACGATACATATAGTTTATATAAGGTATATTACTTTTATATAGATAGATGGTGACGATAGATAACTACGCCAGCGTATTTTTCAACAGATACGGTTCACTACGATCCTTAAATCTGGGCCCGTTCCAATATCACAGTTTTTATTTAGCTTCTATACTACAATATTGAAACGTTTTTATTAAAGCTAATATTCTCATACATCGGGAAACTGCTTTGTCGTTTTAATAACACAGGCAAACCACACCAGATGGCGCGTACATTGTTTTATTGGTTGTTGTCTTGTAAAACTTTAAATCTCTTCAACTTATTTGGGAAGCGAAACTATAGTAAGATATAGTCGAAAAAATCGCCCAGAGTAAGCGACATTACTTAAATCCATTCTCAAATCAGGGCACCTCAAAAAGAGGCCTCATGCCACAGCAACAAAAAAAATTTGTGCAAATTGTTGTGACAGCTGTTGTTACGACCAGTATTATCCTACCATTCCTTCTTCGCAAAAATGATGGAATAATAAAAATCCAACAGTTCTGCTTAAACCTAAACAATATTAAATCGATCTTGTATTCCTTTGCCTATTATTTTATTAACTTAATACCGTTAATACTAAAGGTATTAAGATTCCTTTAGTCTTAAAACTTAACCTTAGTCAAAGTTATTTTAATTTCTACTAAGTCCTTAGTTTTTAAAATAATTTATCTTCAGTATTTTATAGATTTATGAGAGTATATTAATTCCAATTTTATTCTTTAACCTTCAAAAGCTCTTCAATTTAGTTGAATTGTTAAAATAAACTATAGAACTATTAACTAATATTAAAGTATTCTGTTCATTTATCCTTCTATTCTTTATCCTATCCTAATGTTAGTTAGTTAAGCTGCTTTTAATAAGAATCATAGAAGTAGTTAACTTAGTTCACATGAAACTCTAACTCCAACTCCTAGACCACCTGCTTATATCTTCCGAACTGGAATAGTCAAAGACACATTTAAATTGTTGTTACTCCCGTTAGGAGTCTTGTATCCACAATTGATTGCATGGCACTTGCGGCATCGATGACAAATAAACCACTTTTTAAAATTTATTGCGGCTTTTGTTTGCGCAACGATAATAAAATTATCGAATTGAGGGCGAACGAAGTCGCAGCGGATATTGTATTCTACCTGTGGGAGTGGGATTGTCTGGCTCAGTCGGTGTGCAATAAATTTCAACCAAATGCATAAAGTGTAAAATATCACATAACTAAACAAATAAAAAAAATTAAAAATCCATTAGTAATGATATTATCAACAATCTATTAAATTAATAGACACGATTTTCTAAATACAACGCCAGCGACTTTAGATATTTCAACAAGTATAAGTAAATAAACGAATTTGTTTACATAATATTTAAGTACTCATATCAAACATAATAAAATAAATAGAAATAAACAAAATACATTTCAATTCATGACAATCTAACCATAAACACACTCACAGATTATTATATGTATGTATAAGATAAATAAAGCATAATCTTCCGATACTCTGCTAACTCCAGCTATATAGTCTAATACATAATATATACCATATTTTCAATAAATTTTTATTCACTCACACATTTAGTCCTCTATTAAAGTAACCCATCATTAAACACCAAGCATTGTTAACACCTCTTTAGCTTTATAAGGAATTATAGGTATACTATACTCTCGATAGACTTTCAACTCCGGCAATATAGTCTAAGACATAATGTATACCATACTTTCAATAAATTTTTATTCACTCACACATTTAGTCCTTTATTAAAGTCACCCATCATTAAACATCAAGCATTGTTAACACCTCTTCAGCTTTATAAGGAATTATAGGTATACTATACTCTCGATAGACTTTCAACCACTCAAGCACTTTCAGCACATAAAATAAGATTTTTAATGCTTGAAATGGGTTGGTCCACATTTTGATGTCACCCATCATTGACAACCAAGTACAGTTCTACAACTATCTTTAAAGATTTCCTGTTCACAAGATATCAACAAAGGTTCACCGCAAAGTATGAAACTATCCAGATTATTATTGTTATGTGGGGAATACTATGCACCTCGCTTACTGTGTTGTATTATGCCAACATATTTTTGCTTGCTCAGATTTCATTTTAATACATAAAGACGCCTAAAAGGTTTGGCTACTTACTACTTTAAATTTAATCGTTATTCTTTTATCTGATACTACAAAAATTTCTAAAGTTCCAGATGACGCATAAAGAGAAAGTCTGGAGAAAAAGAAACTAAACTTAAAATATACTATAGGCATCCATGATCACAACAGTGACCGTGTCTTTATCCTGAGTCTACTCACCATCAAATAAATAAAATTTTATGGGGAATACTATGCACCAGCATACTACTGTGCCACCTTTATTGGTTTTAAGCCATCCTACCCAGAGTACAACCATGTTACAATAATTTATTTTTTATTCAACAAAATTTCCCACACATAAGCAAATTTTGGGTATAGCGTTATAAATCAGAACGCCACGCTCGGTTCGAATTATATAATCCCAATTATATGTTCCCGAGAAACGATAAAAACTGTGATTAAAAATGAAGGATAATCTAAACTTAATTTGCAGCAATGCAATGTAGAAAATGCAACGAGCCAGATGTAAAGGAAATTTTAAAGCATATACTGTGTAACTACCCGGCTCTCTCGAAAACTCTACAAAAATACTTGAAGGTTATCAGTTTTATAGTACCGGATCACATACCTGAGGTTGTTATTAAATTCTTAATATAATTCTCTAATAACAAGCGTATCCTGAATGCATAAATTCGCTAGAAATAAGACTCTAAACTGGTATCGCAATGGACCTTAATGATCTACCCGAGTTTTTTTGGCCTAAAAGCATAACCAAAACTAACCTAATTAAAATACTAAATAAGTAGATCTAGTATATTTAAAAAATCTATTACCACAGAACGAATTGGATAAGAAAAATAATTACTAATGAGTTACTTTTATATTTATAATAGGTTGATGGTGTTTAGAATTATACATCCGAAAGTCTCACAACGTGCCATAATTCGAGCTCAAGGCAGCCACTCCAATCTAAGCTGTTTTATAAGCACCTTATATTTTTCATTTAATGTGTAAATATTTGAAATAAGATTTTGGATAAGTTTCGCATATCAGAAAAAAAGTAGAATAATATGCTTTAACAACTCAAACGTTACATACAATATACTCGTACCAGAATTTATTTAAAACTCATAAACCCTAAAATAAATGCCATGTATTTCTATATCATTTATATAAAAGTATACCCAAAACAAATGTGCCATTTAAAAACAATTTTTTACATTCACCATTTTCAAACATTTCTCCCAACACAATAAGCAGAACAATTGATCAGAATGAGTTTATAACAATGCCTAAGAACCTCCATTCTTTCCGGATTAAATCATGTATCCAACGAAATTTGCATGGGAAAATTCATCAGAAAAAGTATTTTTTATTTCGTACTCATAATAAAATTGAATCAATCAACCGAAAACCTATTTCAGTATTTATTTGATATCGCATTTGTGCAAAAATAAAATTCACTGACGAAAAAGGCCCTCCAAGGCATGGAATCCGTGATTCTAAAATTAAGGTTAAGTGTGAAATTACCACTTTGCATGCAAGTGGACCGGCTAGCAAATGTTTCACGCTTTTTTGAGGTTAGAAATAAAATTGTTACATGTAACATTTCTTACAGATATAATATTATTCACACATTTAAGTGGTTTAGTAGACAAATAACACATTTTCACATTCATGAAGTTTTATTTAGTAATTTTGTTTTCTAAAAATTTAGGATGTGCAAAAAATTATATCGACATACTTTTGACACTCCCAGCTCACACACTTAAACTTAGTAATGAAATATATCTATACAGGTATTTTAATAAAATAGAATTAATTCTAACTATAATTTATAATAGATTTTTATACACTACATCTAGAAACCATATAAAGGCAAATTTTCATTTAATTCTTACTCTGGAGCTGAATACTTTTGCACCATAGATCATCATTAAATCTGTTCGATATCTATCCTTTGTAGATATGTTAATAAAATTTTTTCTTGATACTATAAGGATTCGATTTTACTCCCAACAGAATTTTATCCGTCACAAAAGAATCGAATCAAGCCTACTAGTTAAGCTAACTTCAACTAAAACAAAAACATAATTATCTATTAAACTAGAAAGCTTTTTCCACCTGGGTTTGGTTTTAATGAAATTTTTAACTAAATTTATAACTATTTTACGATAAAAGATGCATCAGATACTTTCATAGGATACGAAGCATTGTTGCTTGATATTCACTTGTCACACTATATCAATACTTAGAAACATTCAATGTGAATTTTTTGCAGGATTATAGGTCTATGCTAAAGAAATACCACTATCTACACAATCTGATTAAATGGGACTTTCTCAATCTGAATAAATCTGAGCGTAGATTAGTTAATAGTTTCCTAACTCGACAAGCTTCTGTTAACTACCACCTTTCAATCATAGGATTAAAGGACGTGAATACCTGTACTTAAAGACAAAGCAAAATACTGTCAAGAAAGTGGTCCATAATTTCATCTGACATCCATTAACCCAAATGAAATCTGCAGTCTTGAATTAAAAAATATTGTTAGTATTATCGATAAAATTAATTTCTTTGATTTCAATTTAATTAGAAAATATTTCTATACAAATTGTCCTGTCTTATAGGTAGTTGTTACAGATCGGGGACTAACATTATGCTTTTAATATTAAAACACAATGTTATTATTTATTATTATATATATCATATTGTTAATTACTTTAAAAGAACTTTAATAAACAGCGTTTAAAATTACATATATGAGATTTAAATAATTAATAATAGAGAGGTTTTGAACAATACTGAATGGCAACAACAAAAATTTTTATATATATAAAAACAATTTATTAAAAATAAAAAATTTTGTTTTTGCAATTCATTTTTACGAAATTAAGAAAATTTGTCTGTCTGAACATAGTATTAAAATCAAAATTAATATTTTATAATAGATTTTTTGTCGATGGAAATTCTAGATGTCGTAAAATGAAATTTCGTAAAATGAAATAAAGTTAATTTCGAATATGAAATCATATGTTTTTTGTTTACAAATCGAATGTTTAAAATTAAATATAATGATTCCCGGATATAATGATGTCAGAACACCATTTGTGTCTGTGAAATTTTAAAGCAGATTATTATAACCAAAAAGAATGACATTCAGTAATTTTATTAGCTTTAATGTATTTTAGATATGTGAATTATTATTTTTCAAATTTAAAAATTTGCACTACTTTTAAAATATTTTTTTTGGTTTTATTAAAGTTAACTGTCACTGACATTTATTTAAAAAAAATGTAATTTTTCCATTATCTTAACTTCATCTTTTGCTTAAAATTTATCTTACGCAAAGTTGCTTCTGAAATGTCCCTTCATTTCAGCCTTTGTTTCAACTAAATTAATGCCATTGTCTTTAACCTTTTCCTCTCATTAACCTTAAAACTGAATTTTGAATGGAAAAAAACAACTTAATTTCGCTTAAACGAAGATGAAATTAAGATTTTTTTGAAATGAAGGTATGTCTGAAAATAGTATAACTTAATAAATCAACCCAGTGCAGAAGGAATCAATTTTTCCCGCAGGGCTATTCAATTTTGATCTCTGAATGTGAATTGGCATAAGAAGCTCCCATAAAATATTATTTATTAATATAGTAAACAGCAATTAGATAATACTATATAATAATGCTAATTATAAATTGAAGCAACATTAATAACTATATAAACTTATATGGCTTTTAAAAATAATGTATGTTAGGTTTTTATACTAACTTACCAAAAAAGTTCATATGTCCAAGATCCCACTGATCATTCTTTTTCGAGTGTAAAGTAAAATTACAATTATCACACTTCATTTTTATATACTTTTAATAAATAACTATAGGTTAATTATTGCACTAATTTGCAATAATTATAATCTAAATTTAGTAAGAAATTATATTTTCCCGCAAAGGACACCACGACTTTTCAGAATATGAACCGCGAAATAACTGCCAACTGCCAAAACAAAAGTCTCCTAACCGCAATTCTACACAAAAACAGCTGATGTTCTTAACTCGCAAACGAATTGATGACAAAATACTTTGTTTACAAATGTCCATCCATCTTTGTTTTATCAGCTTTTATGGAACCATTTAATAAAAATGGCAAACAACATAGATAAAGTGAAAATAATTGTTGTTGGCGATTCAGGTACAAAATAAAACTTTAACTTAATTTTGTAGCATTCATAACTTAATTAACTCACTTAAAAACACGTCATCGCATAGGTGTTGGAAAAACTTGCCTCACCCACTTAATTGCGCACAATGAACCTCTTATACGTCCTGGTTGGACTGTTGGTTGTAACATAGAAGTTAAGCTGCACGAATATAAAGAAGGCACACCACAACAACAAACTTATTTCATTGAACTTTTTGATATTGGTGGTTCCTTAAGTCATAAGAACACAAGAGGCGTTTTCTATACCCCAACACATGGCATTATACTCGTCCACGACTTAACTAATCGTAAAAGCCATGAAAATCTACGTGATTGGTTATATGAAATATTGAACAAAGAGGGTAAAGATACACATAAGCCAAGCAACATCATGAACACTTTACACGCAGATCAAAACGTTTTTGATCGTGAACAATTCTTGGGTGCAACGCAAATACCGATTTTAGTAATAGGCACTAAATTAGATTTAATTGATGATAAAAGACAACCAAAGCCTTTACAGAAAACGGGGGGCATAGGTAAAAGTAAATAATAATTTGTTACAAAAATATATTCCATCGATATAACGTAAGTTTATTGAAATTAATTTATATATTACAGCTGATCATTGTGGCGCTGAGGAAATTTGGTTGAATTGTCGTGATACAAGAAAATTAGCTGCCGGCACTACAGATGCTGTTAAGCTAGCTAGATTCTTTGATCGTGTCATTGAAAAGAAAACGCACACACGTGAACATGGATATTTAACTGACAGACGCAAATATGCAACAACCTCGTCATATATCGCACCAGAAACATCATTAATAGTCAATGCACCCAACTTTGACTTTAAAACCAATATAATTAAGCCAACCGATAATGTATTAATAGATAGTAGTAATTTACAATAAAAAAACCTTTGGATTTATTTATATCCGAATTTTATTCAACATCTGTATTTTTATGTAACATGTAACATTTTAGAAATGTTTAGAAATATGTAAGTTCATACAATTAGCCTGGTGGCCAACGCATTTGGCGACCACCAAGGAAATGTAAGTGTAAATGGTAAACAGATTGAGCACCATTTTTACCATCATTAATAACTACACGAAAGCCTTCATCTAAGCCGAGAGTTTTTGCCACATTACGACCAACCAACATTAAATGTCCAAGTAACTCAGAATCGCCTGCATCAGCTTTGGAAAGTTGAGTTATGGGCTTGCGTGGTATGACCAAAAAATGTGTTGGTGCTTGTGGATTAACATCATGAAAAGCAACACACTATTAAAATACAATTATGCAAATAAGTAATGTGAAAATAGTATTAATTATATTATTTCACTTACTTTATCATCCTCGTGAATAAATTTACAAGGAATTTCTCCACGCAGAATTTTACCGAATATGCTATCGGCTTCTGGCTGTGCAGCTTGAGCCTTCTCTACTTCACTTGACATTTTGGCGTTTAACGGAAATGCCCTGATGTTAATATCGAAATTTTATTTATTTTTTTAACAAAATTTATATTTTACTTACCAATTTGCACGAAAAATTAACCGGCTACGAGATATAAGTGAATTCATATGTCAGAACTGCTCTTCAGTAGAGTTAGTAGAGTTTTGTAGTTGTCAAAATATTTAAGGAAGAAAATTCAGAGTTGACAAGCTTAAGAAAAAAAAAAATTAAAATAATATTTTTAAAATTTCAATGTTTATGGAATAAAATTTTTACATACATAAAATTTATAAATGTAAAAATACTAAATAATTATTTTTTATTTAAAAAATTATAATTACAGAAAATTATCATACATGTTGAAAATTTTGAAACCAAAAATTCTCTATTAAATTAGTAATCACAACTACAACACCAATATTATTGAAGGTGTTTTATTTAAGCATTTATTTTACATATATACATTTATAAAAATAATATAATTTTACATATCATACCTACAAATAAACTTTGTCGCTTTGAAAAAGTCTCCAAATTAACTATTCACAATAATAACTCTTATTGTGACTGCTCAAATTACGTTTCTTCTCTTTGTGCAAATAGAGAAAGGAAAATATTTTTGTTTTGTGTTTTGTTGCGCACTTTTATTTCATTCGATTACAAAAATATACAAGTAGTGTATACATAAAAAAATAATAGTCATAATTATAAATATAATTTTATATAAAGTGTATTGTAATTATAAGTCTTAAAAGAAAATAAAGTAATGATGGATGACTGCGATTGGCAAAACAATTTTCACCAAATGAAAGACCGAGGTGCATATTTACTTAAATCTGAAAAATGGTCCGATTGTCGTTTTCTAGTGGGAACAGCACCAAACCAACGCATATTAGCTGGTCATAAACTTTTTCTAGCAACAGCATCGCCAGTATTTGAACGTATGTTCTACGGCAATTTACCAGACAAAACCGATCCAATTATAATACCAGACGTGCAACCAGACGCATTTCAAGGTTTACCTTAATATATTTTGATTATATTTGAATATTAACCAATTCATTATATTTTAGCTATGCTGGAATATATCTACTCGGATAATATAAATATTAGTACATTTGACAAAGCATGTGAACTTTGTTATGTAGCAAAGAAATACATGTTGCCGCATGTGGTGGAGCAGTGTACACACTTCTTATGGGCAGATTTGAGTCCTAAGAATGCTTGCAGAGCTTATGAATTTGGTAAATTATTTGATGAAGCACGCCTTATGCAAAGTAGTATGGATGTGAGTAGCAAATATTTTAGTTTTAATCTATAATAAAATAATATTTGCATGTGAATTTAGATAATATCTGCGCATACGCGTCAAGTATTGGAAGATTCTAGTTTCTTGGATATAGAAATATCAACACTAATGGCAATATTAGATCAAGATCATCTGAATATAGATTCTGAATTGGATTTATTTAATGGTCTTGTTAAATATGCGAGAGAGCGTGCATTATTTACAGAAAATGCAGAAGTTATAAAACCTTTAAAACACATGTCAGCAGATGGTAACGCTGATAGCATGCAACATCAAGGCGATTTACACATAGACGTGGGTAGTGTTGAGGAAATTAAAATGGAACCAGATGTGGCAGAAATGATGCAACATCATCAGGATGATGATATCAGTTATGATGCTGGTAATTCCACACCACATTTAGTTGATGATATAGTAGTAGTTGATAGTGATGCTTCCGGTGCAGATGCTGATGTTCAAGAAATACCATCCGGTATTGCTTCTGCATCAAGTATTAACAGCCTGATGGATGCACAAAGGTTAATGATTGATGAGGCAACATTAAGACAAGCAGTTAAAAAAATTAGATTTCTAACTTTAACACCACAACAATTTGCCGAAGGTCCTGCACGTTCGAAGCTATTGCAACAAAATGAAGCACTTGCCATATTGATTAAAATCTCCAGTCCAGCTATTAATGATCTACCCATGCCAGAAGGTTTCTGCAGTTCAATGCGTACCAGAAATTTATTTGAGCAAAGAAATCAACAAAACTTGTCAGCATATCGTAATTCAGTCAATTTTAGTAATACACCAGTAAATTATTCTGCAGATGCACAACCTGTGGCTAGTACTACTGCAACTGTTTTAACTATGCCTACCGTGCCGGTCAGCACACATGAAACAGATGCTGATGTCGCTACAAATGATACAAGAAGATGTTACTGTGTGCGTACTGCTAATCAACAGTTTGATTATCGTAATACTAGCGTCACGGACTGTGGACTTACCTTTTTAGTAGACACAAATATTTGGATAACAGGTATATATACATATTTTGAGTTAGTGATATCACTGATATATATTAATTTGATTTTTTTTGTGTCTTTAAATAGGTGTACAAGTACCCACACAAGTGCTTTGTGGTGAGCTTATGAATTCGGCTGGATTTTCTGATCGTTACACAGAAATACTTTACGCACACATACAGGATATGCAAGGTTCACGCTTAACTTACACGCATTGCACTTCTAGGGTACGTTATGATTCTTTGCTGGAAATATCATTTGATCGACCTGTGTACATTTATAAGCATCAGACATATAAAGTGTTTGTTGTCTTCAATAAGGTGGGCTGGTACCCCATGTATACATGTGTACCCGATGTGACTTGTAATCGTGTCAAGTTTATGTTTAATGTAGGCAATCCAAGCGAATCTGTAAGAGATGGCTTAATCCGTGCCATTGTATTTTCCTTGCCACAAGAATTTTCACGTAGTATAGCGGATTAAACGTAATAATTGTGTAAAATAATTGGAAGTATTTCGTAACTAAAACATTATTTTAGTATTTATGTATCTTTATTGTTAAGACTTTGTTTACAACTTCCATAATCAATATAATAAGGGTGTTCACGATCTTGTGTATGAAGCACGGCAAGCAAATACATATGAAGTACATGCATTTTGCTCTTATCACTTTATAGTGTTACCTTGTTACTTAATTAACGAGCTTATTACTCAAGATCGTGAACGCTCCTAATGTAACGAATCGAATCTTAAGTTTTTAACAGTATCGACAAAAATTTTTTACGCAGAAAGTGTTTATGTTAAAATGTACAATTAAATTTTTTGTTTTTTTTATATATCAACAAAATATTAGAAGCAATAACTAATATTCTATGATTTTGTGAAATTTTAATGGAAGAATTGCTACATTAAGTATGTAAAATTATTTGTAAAAATTTTTTTTTTTATTTTACTTTATTGTTCGTCGATACCTTCTATATGTAGTGCTTGTGTTTATTTCTTCCTATGCGTTATGTGTTTTCAAAAAGTATTTATTATAACAATAAAACTGTTATTTTTAACAATAAATAAAATTTATTTTATTGCAAATTTATTTATAAAAATTAAAAAAGTGTGGAGAATATATTTACAAACAAAAAGTGAAAAACAAAAGTAAAGTTCAAAGCGAATTAATTTTTATAGAAGAGAAAAATTGATTTAATTAATTTTATTTATTTGCCAAAACCACCACATTTGGATGTTGCATATTCTGGATCCTCACATGTTAAAGTATTCTCATCGAAAACCTTATCCTCTCCACATGAAATCAAACGTGGGTAACCTTCAACACATGTAATGAGACGATGACAATCACCTTGAACAGGAAAACGTGGAAATGGCCAAAAACGAGCAGCTGGTGAACCGGAATCGACTTTTGTGGGACATTTGAAACCAACAACAGCTGAAAGTATATGATGGACATAAATTTATATAAAGATATATATGTAAATGTATATAGATATATATGTATATGTATAAAGACATATAGACATATATGTACATGTATGTAGAAACATATGTATATAGACATATATGTATATATATATAGATACTTTTATGTGTCTAGTATCTACATAAAAATTCTGCACTGTCACCTGTCAAGGATTATTAGCTTTTCTAAACCCAAAACTCATCATCATTTAAAAAATATAATCCCTTTTGGACACTCTTTTTCAACGATGAAAAGTTAATACGGTGAATCTTCTTTCAGAGAGTTTTCACTTCATTTAATTTTAAAACTATAAAAACAAACCTTCTGGATTACAGCTATCCAACAATTGATCGGGCCAATTGCAACCATGTATGCGCTCATCATAAGCTAAACCAGCATCACAATCTGATTCATGTGGTTCACCATATTCGCATTTGATGTATGTTGTTGAACATTCTTTGGATACTGGATATATGCCAAATTGATATTCGCAACCAGGTGTAGAAATTGGTGTAGCTGCAAATTAAAGTTAACCTTTTTAGTTGCACTTGTTTTTTTTTTTTCTAAGCAAACTTACGATCCCATTGACGTCCTTTGCAGTCAACAGCCCAATTATAATTACAATGATTGTGTACTGCACCTTTACCATCGAAAAGTAAACCGTTTTCACATGTTTCTAGTGTTAGTGTACCATTTGTGCATAAGAAGAATTGATCGCACTGCTCAGTATGTGCATAAGCTTGAACACCAATTTTCTCTGGACATTCTGGATCACCAAGTGGAACGGAGTGAGCTAGAAAAACAGAAGTTTTAATATTAGAAATTAATATAAATTTGGAATGGAGTCTTCTTTGCAAATAGAAGACACCCACAGTTCCATTTAAATAAATTTGAACTAATTGGAATTTGAATAAAACTGTTTGAGAATAAAAGGAATTATTACAGCTTCTAAGTTGAGTTATTTTCTTTTCTTCCTAAAAGAGTGGATCGGGTCTTCAAGCACAAGTTTTTCAACTAAGGGACTAACGTTATTTATGGAGATTAGTTCAATATCTGATGTACGAAAGTATGTTAGTAAATACTGTCTGTCTTTTTTAAAAAAAAATTTTGACTAAGCTCCGAGAACCCCTGGGATCTCATTTCAGACATATTTTCACGATGTTTGTATTTTCTTCTAATCTCGATTTCCACAGTTTCACATCTTATCATACAAAGTATATCCATATATTTTTATCCTGAATGTTTAGGGTTTATATAAAAGTGATGTTTATTGCAACTTCGTCTAAATTTTTAAACCTTTTTTCTTCAAAACAATTCCTCAGTACAGCAAAAGGAACACAAATTAAGCTAGTTTCGCTAAGTAAGGTAGACGTAAGAATTAAAGCTGGTTACTTTATAGGTCACTACAAAATGAGATATCATTTAAATAAGATAAGTTTTTCAATTATTGATATTGATATAGATTTTCTGAAATATCGATGCACAGGGTATATTTTTTTGTGAAAGAGCAGGTCAGAAGCTTGGACAATTACCAACAGTGATGAGAAGGAGTTAGTAGCAAAATTCTTTGGAAGATCTATGGTCCCTTACGCGTTGGCGATGAATATCGAATTAGATGGAACAGTGAGCTGTATGTGCTATACCGCGACATTGACATACCACCAACTACATACTACCAACTGGCGTCAAAAAGCAACTAATCGGGCTGACTGGCGGAGCTTACTCGACGCGGCCAAGGACGACCCACGTCTGTAATGGCCAACTAACAACAAACGAAAGAGTAGGTCATATTGTCTCATATTGTTGTGACTTGTAAAGTAACCCACTTTAATTCTTAAGTAAGTTCCTTTTGCTGTACTGAGGAATTATTTTGCTTATGCTTTAACCTATACTTTTTAGGTAGTAGTGGATCATTGTCTAAGTTAGTTCTTGTCCAAAAGATATTATATATATGGCATAGGGACTATGTTGAACAAACATGGCAATTTTAGGTCATGATCCACTTTAGATTATGACGAAAAGGCATGTTATACGGCACAGAAAGCCTGCACATAATAACAAAATTTTTATCAGTATTTTTTTCTTTTTCTTCTCTTTAGATATTTAATTTACATTGAAAACATTAACAAATTTACATTTGAGTTGACCATGACTGTATGCATAACATAGCCCTTTGTTTGGAGTTTATGACAAATCCTTACTGTTATCCTTTAAGGCCGCAAGAGAAATGAAGACTTGTTACAACGCTCATATTGGAGGAATAGAGTTTGAAACGGCAAAGTTTAAGAGAGCTTATCTTCTCTCTCAAGCCTCGAATCGTTGAATCAAAAAATCAAGAGAATTGATATTTTTTTATAGAATGATTGACAAGCTTTATGTTCATCCTTCGTATGGTAGATATTTTTTATGATACATTCTTATATGAATACGTCGCAATTTTAAAAAATTACTTTAGTTGGAGATATTACTTAAACGCTAAATAGCAAATTTTCTTTCTTTAGAAATAGTGCTCATATTCCACAGAAATCCACTTAACTATATGATGAAAATCTATTGAAGTAATGATGATTCGTAAATAACAAATAAAGTTGAAATTTACTTAATGATCAATTAGTCGAACAATTTGTTTTGACGATTGTGATATTCGGTAATCCTATTTATTTCCTTTTCCTTCTTTAAAGTCTTCAAACTCTTCGTAGTCTCAAATTACAAGGTTTGATTTGGAAATGTTGTATGTTAACATAAACTTTCTTTTGTCAATGCTAAGGTTACAAGCGTTTAACGAACTTCCACGAACTTTGCTCCTACATACTCTTGCTTCAACATCTGCATGTATGTAGGGTAAAGAGACGTCTACAAGTCGGAAGTGTTAAATCAATTAAATCGTTAAACACTTATTCGCAACATCTTTAATACAGTGTGCAGTGAGGATCGCTTTTTCACGAAAGCATTTCTACATAAACTTGAAATGTTGATCTCTGAGCGGCTTTAACTGGTTTGCACAAGCTTAATAAAATCTTCTTCTTCTTCCCCATCTTCTTCAGGGTTTGTCAATACACAGTGGAATTATGTGAGTACCACCACGAAACTATGATGTAACCAATTGTGGAATGTTACACGGCATCGCCAGATGAAATTGTGTGAAACACTTAATTATGTAGTTTGTTTTCAAATGGAATTTGCAGCAGAGGAAGGAAATTAAGTAGTTTACTGTAAAGTAGTTAATTAAGCTACCAAAATGGGTAATTAATTTAGGTAATGCAAGTTTCATTACTGCTTTATTTTAATCAATAATTATGAACAATATATTTCTACATAATAGGATGGATATAAGAAATTTAAAAGATATTTAATTTTAATATTATTTGAAGAAAAAAAATTAATACGAATGTTTTTTTAAAAATTAATTTAATATTAACTTTAAACAGTTATAAAAGTTATAATTAATAATTAAAATAAAAAAGATAAAATTGCTTTTGGCAGAAAATTAAGCTTCGCTTTTTGAAGCAACAAGTTTAACTGGTCACTAAGTCATTTCTGGAATTAATTTGAGCTCTAACGGGTTTCTGAAGATTTAATTAAGTTTTTATTTTTATTGTTGCTGTTATTTAAAACTTAAACACGGAAAATCTTTAAAATATTTTCCTTAAAGGTCAGCATTAAAATGTTACTACATTTCCACTTCTGTGCCATTGAACCAGACATAATACCACGTGCACAAATTATTTTTTTATGGAAATAGTAAAGTCGTAAACTGAAAATGCCAGAAATACGTGTGTGTTCTCACAAAATATATACGAGTACAATAGTAAAGACATTGTACCACCAAATCATGGAGTGACTACCATGCATTCCCTTCCGAATACATTAAATTATTTTTAAGTATATTAAGTATTTAAGATATTTGTAATATTGTGTGATATAAAAAGTCTCCGTGGTTCCTTTTCTTCATAAAAAATCTATTTTAATCAATATTTTATTTTTAATCAAATTAATTTAATTTTAATTAATTAACTAATATTGATTAATTAACAATATTGTTTATGATCTCTTTTTTTTCTGTTACCTCCATAATTCCATTGATGTGGAACTTCTGTCGTTAGTCGACAAAAAACTTTGGCAATGGATTTTCAGCGGCTCTTCGGTAGGCCATTTTTTTGACACCTCTTCACCTCTTTCTGATTCTGTTTCTGTTGCATAGTTCCATTGGTTTGAGACTTCTGTGATTAATTGACGAAAAACTCTCTTTGTCTCTTCGGTCTCTTTAATCTTTTGTTCTTCATTAATTTAATTTAAATTTAATTTTAATTAATTAACTAAAATTGATTAATAAACAATATTGCTTATGACCTTTTACCCTGTTTCTCTTACCTCCATAATTCTATTAGTTTGGAAATTTAATGGTTAGTCGACAAAAAACTTTGGCAAGAGATTTTCAGCGGTTGTTCGGTAAGCCATTTTTCTGATACCTCTTCACCTTTTTCTGATTCTGTTTCTGTTACATAGTTCCATTGGTGTGCAATTTCTGTGGTTAATTGATGAAAAACTTTGGCGTCTCTTCGATCAGCTTATTTTTTATCATGTACTGAGCTTTGCAGACCCCAAAATAAATGGTAGTCAAACAAAGTTTCGAGTCATCTAAAATGTGTGTGGTCTGGCATTGTCGTGATGGAAGATAACTTATTTTCTATTTGCTAATTTTACCCTCTTTTCCTTGATTTCCTTTCCATGGGTGACAAATTCTTCAGACTGAAGCAGATTGCAATAGACAATTCCCTTCCAATCTTATCAAACACCCAATATAACCATGTATGCCATCAACCTTGGCTTTAAAGTCATTTGTGGTCACTGGGTTTTGACCGTGATCACTTGTTTTGGATATGTTCGTGCCTATCCAATATATTGTATAACTTGGTTAAGTGATTGTCAGCGACTTTTGCAAATGTCGAAACGAATGGTCGTCAGGCAATGAAAGGTCAGGGTTATACAGCAGATGTATTAAAATATTATTAAAGATATGTGTAGCCTGTCATTAGCATATTGGAACACAACTTCTTTTCTGTTGAGTAATTCCGCTCGCCTTTAGTTTTTGTTTTGTTCAAATGATATAGTTGTGAGCAGTAGAGTGCTAAATTAACCATTGCTACAGGCTGAAGCAGCTCGTAATAGAAAATTCGCATCCAATCTCACAATGACCTTGGCCATTAGGGTAGGCTTTAGAGCCATGAGTGTTTGAGAATGGTGTATAGCATATCTGTTGATAGCATTCTCATATTACATAGTCATAAAATTGTTATAAATGCAGAGACATAACAGGTGATATACGCTCCCTCTCTATCTCTTTTCGTAGTGGCAACTTCGACAAATATCTAGTGTAAAGGTTCAGTAGCAAACACATAGGGAGAGACGATTTGTGGCTCGATCACCCCTTACATATTTCGGAATCTTCAATACTACATATAATGCATTTTTTCATTTAAATGTTTGAATTTTAACTTTGAATTAGTTTTCCAAAACTTGTCCTTAAATGATTTTGGGTATACACCGTTGTCATTACTACACATTGCTTTTTTTCAATCTTAAATTGAATTCCAGAATGTATTTTTTTCGTTTATTAGATACCACAATGCTCTTGATTAAGTATCCACTATTTTTTTCCTTAAAAATACGCGTAATGCAGCACTAGTATTATAACCTGGGTAGTGGATCTAGATTATTCGGTTGAGATTCTGTTGTGCTAACTTATTGAGAAACTAATAGCAGTTAAGGACGTGGTTAAATAGGTATCTACTACTTTTTTCTCTAAGTAATACGCGTAGGCGTACGTAATTCTGACAGTATATCAATAGTATAATTACCTGGACAGTGGCCCCAGATTACTCCGCTGCGAGACTGTTGTGATAGCTTATTGAGAACTAGTAGCAGTTGAGGATATACATATTTGATTTCAGTTCACTCAGACGAAAATGTGCGGTTAGAAAAACTGCTGGAAACCTTATTTAATTTTTAATCTTAATACCGATTTTCTCTGTGAAGAACCCTTTTGAACAACGGGGAGACGAGCACTTCGTTCTTCAATTTTTATGACTTCACTGAAGAATGTTTATGGAATACAAGACTTTTTATGTATTTTGTAGTCAAAATAAAAAGATGTCAAGTGAATAATAATTTTGAAAAATTTATCGGTTTCTTTTATAGAATTTTATTGAAGATAAATTTAATAACCTTAAACTTGTCGGATATCAAGAAAAAAAACTGAAAAAACTAATTGGTAATTGGTGATTACTAAATTAATATACCTAATTGAATTGAATACATACATATTTATGTGAAGTTGATCAGGCTTAGATAAACTAAAGAATCCAAATACATTGACTCTTGTTTTCCTTCTTAAATAGATTACAGTGGTCACTCGAAGGCGTAAGCAAATTAGGCCTAAACTAATTCGTTCACAGTTTAGAACTTTGTTCACTTTCTACAGAAGTTAATGTAAAGAGAGGTGCTCACATATCCAGCGTTTATTTAAGATAATGTTTATATATTCGGTAAAACTTTGTATATGCAGATTACTAGTAAAGACTTATATTGAAAAAAGCTTAAAATTGTGTACTTCAAAGTAAATATTTGAGATCTGAGTAAAACAAAGCCGTTGATCCTCAAATAACGTCATATAAGTCGTTTTTTGTTTCCTTGTAACATTTATGAAAACGCAACATACATATGAGTATATCTCTTTATTCAGTATTTGGTAATAATAATGCATCACCAGGTTTTAGCCTGACAGAACACTTTCTTCCAAGCACCTCTGATATATACGCCCCCACTCCAGTTCACGTCAAGCGTTGTTAGTGCTCTTCGAACTTTATTACTCCACAGGAGACAAAATTTGCTCCTACGTTTTTGTCCATCTTTCACCTTTTGAGCATTGTCATCTATTTTCACACATAATCTAGCTGCTAGATGTTGATTCGCTGAATGATATCAAGTTCGTATAGCTCGTGCCCCATTCGAATGCACTAATCGTCAACAACTCTTAGAGGACTGAAGATATTACGAAGAACTTCTCTTTTTCGAATACACTAAGCGCTGTTTTATTCCTCTATAATATAATCCATACTTTTGGATCGTACAGTAGAACAGGTAAGATGAATAATCTATAGAGTGCAAGTCTTATTAATCGAAAATTAGTTCTAAATCCCAAATACCACTGATCCCAAAGTAACAACTATTAAATTATTTTTCTAATGCCGAGTTTTGATATTGTTATTATTATAGTAGTTACAGTGGTTCAAAAATATATAAAATCCTTAACAGTTGAGAAATTATAGTCTTATTATATTATAGACGAATATTTCTGCCAGTGGTTTTCTAAATTCTGCACTCTTCTTGAATTCTATTGTACTTATTCACTCACTTGTCCTATAGTCTTTCACTTGAAATTCTGCACCTCATATATAAGTTTTTACGATGTTTCCTTAATGGTCAAACGATGAACACCTTAGTTGTTTCCATAAGCGCCAACTGATCCAAACCATTTTTCGTCAACAATACCAATAAATTGTCCGTCCAATAAATTTATGATTGACACATTTACTTTCATTGTTTGTTTTCCTTTAAATTGGAGCCGTACACTCTTTACAAAAACATCATATATATATATACCTTCTCCTCAAAAAGTATCCGGATTTTGTTGTTTCTTAACTACTCCTTAAGTAATAGATCTTTTTCAAAAATTTTTTGTTATGTTTTTATGTTGTGTTGATACATCCTTTCTTGACATATGGTACAAATTTGAGCACCATCTGTCAATTAGTTTGTTTACAGAAGCTGTTAAAGTGAGACTACCTTAAATGCATTTAGCGATTTTTACTATGGAAAATTCTTGTTGTATGCGATTTTTTGACCAAACACGGCACCACTGTCATCGCTCAGGCACCATATTCGCTAGATCTGGCGCCGTGCGACCTTTTCCTGTTCCCGAAACTCAAATTGACACTCCGTGGTAAGCGTTTTGAGTCGATTAAATCGATAAAAGAGAATTCGCTGAAGGAACTAAAAGCCATACCTGCACGGGCATATGTGTATTTGTAATAAAATTTAAATTTCTGTGTTTTATTTACAAAATCCGAGTACTTTTTGAACAGAAGATGTATATAATATTATATATATACAATGCTTAGATCTTTACATGTTTCCATAAGAGCCAACTGATTCAGATCATTTTTCATTATTAATACCAATATATTATCTATTGAATAAAAAAATATTTGTTGATTTGCATCCATCGTTTTTTTTTTATTCCTTTCATTTAAAATCCTACGTATCCTACATATATAAAGAATGCTAAGTCTAAGGAATGTTTTTATAATGGTCAATTAATTGATAACATTTTTCATCATTAATATCGAAACATTATCTATAAAATAAAAAAATATATGCTTTCATTATTTTTTTATTGTTTTCTTTTGAAATCCTATTTTCCTTCTTTCATTTAAAATCCTACTTTCCTGCTTTTATTTGAAATCCCACTTTCCTTCTTTCATTTGAAATCCTACTTTCCTTCTTTCATTTGATAACCTAATTTCCTCCTTTCATTTGAAATTCTACTTTCCTCCTTTCATTTGAAATTCTATTTTCCTTCTTTCATTTGAAATCCTACTTTCCTCCTCTTTGAAATCCTAGTTTCCCCCTCAATTAAATCCTACTTTCCTTCTTTCATTTGAAATCCTACTTTCCTCCTATCATTTGAAATCCCACTTTCCTCCTTTTATTTGAAATCCCACCTTCCTTCTTTTATTTCAAATCCTACTTTCCTCCTTTTATTTGAAATCCTACTTTCCTCCTTTTATTTAAAATCCCACTTTCCTTCTTTCATTTGAAATCCTACTTTCCTCCTTCCATTTGAAATCCCACTTTCCTTCTTTCATTTGATATCCCACCTTCCTTCTTTCATTTGAAATCCTACTTTCCTCCTTTTATTTGAAATCGTACTTTCCTTTTTTCATTTGAAATCCTACTTTCCTTCTTTCATTTGACATCCTAATTTCCTCCTTTCATTTGAAATTCTACTTTCCTCCTTTCATTTGAAATCCTATTTTCGTTCTTTCATTTGAAATCCTACTTTCCTCCTCTTTGAAATCTTACTTTCCCCCTCAATTAAATCCTACTTTTCTTCTTTCATTTGAAATCCTACTTTCCTCCTTTTATTTGAAATCCTACTTTCCTCCTTTTATTTAAAATCCCACTTTCCTTCTTTCATTTGAAATCCTACTTTCCTCCTTCCATTTGAAATCCCACTTTCCTTCTTTCATTTGATATCCCACCTTCCTTCTTTCATTTGAAATCCTACTTTCCTCCTTTTATTTGAAATCGTACTTTCCTTTTTTCATTTGAAATCCTACTTTCCTTCTTTCATTTGACATCCTAATTTCCTCCTTTCATTTGAAATTCTACTTTCCTCCTTTCATTTGAAATCCTATTTTCGTTCTTTCATTTGAAATCCTACTTTCCTCCTCTTTGAAATCTTACTTTCCCCCTCAATTAAATCCTACTTTTCTTCTTTCATTTGAAATCCTACTTTCCTCCTTTTATTTGAAATCCTACTTTCCTCCTTTTATTTGAAATCCTATTTTCCTTCTTTCATTTGAAATCGTACACCCTTTAGAAAAACATCCTATGACTTCTATCTTATATATAAACAATGCTAGTTTCAAAATAAAGTGACGATTTCTTATCAATTCAATGCTAATTATAGAATAGTAGTTGTATGTGAAGATTCCATATTAATTATTTATTTAAATTAATTTTCTTAATTCTTATTTTTAAAAATCTAGTATCAGTAAAATAAAATCTATAAAAAGACAATCTAATTAAAGCAGTTTCCAGTTAAAACTGTTAAAAGTTACTGGAAACGAACTGAAGGTCTTTCATTTCTCGACTTGAAACAAGAAACAAAATCTGTTGATAAAAATGTAATTCGAGCTAAAAGCTCCAAATCAAGTCTAAGCCGAGGCTAATAAATACTTTTAATTACGCTGCCCTGTGTTGTCTCCGCTTGCGTGTTAGCTGAATGGAACAACCACTTGAAATTTAAGATAGAAACTCAACACAAAAACAAACAGGCAAGTGCAGATAAACGATTGACAAGATCACCCATTCAAAAACTGAACTTAAAACTAGATCAGCTAACGCCAACTGAACATGAAATTAAAAGCCAAGCCAAGTACTGCGCCAAGCCGTGCTCTGCTGTGCTGTGCTGTGCTGTGGTGTGTTGCATTCAGTCAAAAACTGTACGAAATGAAATAATAGAAGAAAAAAAAAGTATCTCAAACAAAGCTTACATAAGAGATTTAGAATAGCAAAATCAAAAAGAAACGACTTGACTTGACTGACTTAGTTTGAAAGTAAAAGCTTTAGACGTGTAATTAAGATCTTAAATCTGGTTAACGGGCCTGCAAAACATGTTCAGAGCCATTGTTCGCAAGTGGCCGTCTGTCTAATTGCTCAAGAAACCCGTACAATGGCTCTGAATTAGTATCTCAGATCAGTGCTACTTTGTATGTGGCACAGAAGTAATAAAAAAAAAAAAAAAAACCGAGAGACAAAAAATCGAAATTTATTAATAAATTTATTTTGGGTGTGTTGGAACGGTATTTAGACATTTTCTTTTGGCAAATATTTTGGCTTTTAAAAAATTGAAAGTACGTATTTAAGCTTGGCTTGAAGTTATTCGCTAACCCAATTTTTTACCCAACAATTCGTATGTTTCGAAATACTTACGAGGCGGACAATGGAAATGGAAAAACTGAAAGCTAAAGAAATTGCAATTTATTGAAGCTGAACAAATTTATTTATTAATTTATTAATTACTTTTATTGCATAAATATTTAAATGTATTAATGTATTAATTATTTGTTTAACTTCCCGCTGTCATAATATCCACTGACACACAAACTCCTTTAAAAGATTACAACTTCAAATGATTTAATCGATTGGACTTACCCACAGCAGCCAAACCGAGCAGCAACAAAAGATTGAAACGCGAATATTGCATTATTGACTTTTATTTTATTTTATTTTTTTTTCTTTAAAAACACTTAATTTTATTATTAAAAACTATTTAAGTTTTAAATTAAAAAATTTAATAATTAAAAAAAAATGTTTGCAAAACGTTCGCTTAGCTCAATCAAAATCAAACCTTGCGTTTGCGGTCAGTTCCGTTGAACGTTCAGTACGTTGTAACAGTTACGCGCTTCAATCTAAACTGAAACGATTTCAAAAAAAGTTTGCAAAGCTTTGCATATTTCATTTCAAATAAAAACGAAGCTTAAACACAGACTTAAGTACATTTTTATGTCTACAACGTACCAGAAACGTGATATGTAATTTTCATTTGGCCTATGCGCTGGCTGCCAACCGCTGCGCGTAGACAACTTCGAACATGTTTGATTGAAAGTAAAAACAGTTGGCAATGCAACAAAAACGATAGTGAAAGCTTTTGCTCGTTGGCTTCGGCTGTTACCGTTGCGCATGCGTTTTACATACTCAATGGATTCAATGGATTGAATGGATTCAATGGATTGTGGAGTCTTCATGGCTTCAAGGGTTTTCGGTATTATTTGGTTTGTTGCAAAATATGCCAAGTAGTGTCAAACCCAATTTCAACTGCGCATGGATCGGATCAATCATTTGTAACTGTCTTTCTTCGCGTATCTCTTCTTCTTCATTGTTTGTGCTTGTTTCGTTTGGTTGAAGAAAATTTTTAATTTGAATGTTAATAATATTACATAATTTATTTTAGCGGTATTACGGTACATTGTGTGTATTTGTTCAGTGCTATTATTTCTGCAATGCATGTTATTACAGTTAACGTGAAAAGTTTACGTATAGCTGGTAGCTGGTAGTTGGTATTTGTTTAGTGTAGTAGTTGTTGAACTAAATAGATATATGAAACTCGCTGAAACTCACAAAAATCTTAATTTCATCTTTATTTCAGCGAAATTAACTTGTTTATTTTTTTTCACCCAAAATTCAGTTTTGAGGTTAGAACGAAATTAAAGAAAATGACCTTAATGTTGCATGAAACGAAGGCTGAAGGCTGAATGCAACTACTCGTAAAATAAATTTTAAACTAAAGATTAAGTAGAGATAACGAAAAAGGAACATTTTTTTTAAATAAATGTCAATGACAGTTGACTTTTATAAAACTGGGAAATATTTTGAAAGTAGTGGAAATTTTTAAATTTGAATATAGAGAAAGAACTGTAACTGTTAATTTAAAATAGTGTGTAAAATAATAAATCACATACCTACTACCTAGTAGGTACCTAGTTATAATTCTCAACATTTAAATTTTCCCTTATACAAATGATGTTTGAAGCATGTAATTTTTAGCATTCGATTTGTAAACAAAAAACATATGATTTCCTTAATTTTAAGCAGTATTAACATTTTCGAAATTAACTTAATTTCATTTTAACGAAATTAAGGAAATTTGGCTGTCTTAACATACTATTACATTATCAATAACACAGCTAGAGAAGAAATAGAAAGTTAATAGATAGTAGATAGATTAAATATAACAAACAACAATATAGATTGATATCAAATAGATAATAAATATATAATAGATAGACAGTATATAGTATAAAGATAATAGATAAATCGTAGATAATAATGCCTACAACGACACAAGTTAATAAATACGATATCAGAAATGGAAATTAAAATGTTTATTTAATAGTATGATCGCCTATATTCGAAATCGAATGGGCAAATAAAAAAGAAGAAGAATAACTATAAGCTATAGCTGCTTGATAATATTTTGAAAATCAAATACTCAGTACATTTATTACTCCTTTTTAGTCTTATATTCGTATTTGACGCAATAACATCACATCATCAATAGTACAGATAGATAATAAATAGACAGTTAATAGATAGCAGATAAATAAGATATAATAAGCAGATAATAGATAGATAATAGATAATAAGCTGCTTGATTATAATTTGACTTTCAGATGCATAATATAGGTATATGTTTTCTTTCTCTTAATATTTTATTTGAGCCAATACTGTAGTAGTAATAATATTTATTAATAAACAGATAACAAATAGATGAGATATAATAAACAATAGTAGATAGATAATATATAGTTAACAAATATTAAGTAGATGGTAGATAATAATAACTAAAAACACTAACTGCTTCATCATATTTTTGCATTTAAATATATAATATGCTTCTTCCTCTTATTATCCTCTTATTAGTAAATAGATAGATAAATAAAGATAAATATAAAGATAGATAGATAAACATGAAGTAAATAAGTAGTAAATAGAGAAGATATAATAAACAGGTAATAGATAGACAACAGATAGTACACAGTCAGTAGATAGATAATATATAGTGAACATATACTAGATAGATAATATGTAGATAATGAAAATTATATGCAATGGGCGATTGATAATATGCACTTCATTCTACTTTTTCTTCTTCTTTTTAATTAAATATCTGAAGAAATAAAGAATTACAATTAAAGAAAATAGACCTAATATTAGGTTATCTAAATATATATTTTAAATTGTTATGTTTTTTTTTGTAATTATACTTACTTGAGGCAATAAATTTGTTTACAAATACCGAAAGAACCCAGTGTGAAATTATATAAATGTAAATAAAAAATATATTTGATATTTCCAATCAGAATATAGGTTGAGTTAGGTAAATCTGTCTTGTTATAAGTGGCATATAGACCTATTTGTCCGTAGCGATAGCCGTTGGAGCCTTTTAATAGTTTCTAACTTCCGGTATTTTCTGTATACTTCACTATTCCAAGCTTGTATAACATATATGGACTGCTTGTAGATGGTGGTTAAGTTAGCACGCCTATGCGAGTTCTGTAATCTTTTCTATGGTTTTGTTAATGATCTGCTAAGAGTCTCATCAGTCAGAGTTTTAGATAAACTTGATAGCTTTTAGTATTATTGAGAATTTCTACGAATTTTCTTTTCACATAAATCTCATATTCATTTAAATATAAATATTAAACCGATATATACATAATTAAAAGAATAAGTATTAAAAAAAGTGGATCATTTATTGCATTTAATCTTGATATATAGTCAAATTAAATCTTGTTTACAAAAGTATTTGAGTTATATTTGAAATAATTCATCACATTTTTTTATTGGTTTATTAAAAATTGTAGAATTTATTAATAAGGTTTGTGTTTTTAATCTTAAGTTATAAAAGTCTGTATATATATACTTTTATTATAATTTTGTATATAATTTATTGTTGTAGACCAGTTGTTAGGTAATTTTTTGTGAATAGAATATTTTCTCTTGTTTTTACTATTTTATTATTAAATTATAGCTTAAATAATAAATTTTTTTGATTACCAATATGAGTTTTTAATTTTTATTTATAAATCTTAAAAGAAACAACGATGAGGAATAGAATTATACGATACATCAAGAAAATAATTAAAAGAAAATAGAATAGAATAGAAATGTTAATTAATAAAATAGAGCAGAAGGTATTAAAAATAGATAGATAGATAAATAGAGAAAAAACGAAATTTTGCAGTAATTTTTAAATTAATTAATTTAATAGTTAATTAATTTAAACAGTATGGAAATGATCGTACCATAATATAGGATTGCAAAACTAAAACCTTATCAAGTATATATATTCATACAAGTATTATATATAGCTAATTATTGTTTAAAGGTTTAAGTAATAGTAGTAGTATTGAGTAGTTCACATTTAATCACATTATATGGTTTAAGAATTTAGAATTATATATTTAGAACCAGGGAAACTTATTTCTATCATAGTATGTCTAATGAGTATGTACTGAAACCGACCATTATACATAATGCATGGTTATTATAGAAGAAAATTTATATTATGTATTACTTAGTAGATAAAAGATGAGAAATAAACTCATTCAATTTTAGCTCAATTAAAAATAACAGAATAAAAAATATCCCATTGTAATATTATTGAAAATAGTATAGGAACATGAAAGAAAACTATAATATATTTAAATAAAGAAATGATAAATAAATTTTAGTGTAATAGTAAAAGTAATAAAAATATAATAAAATGGTATTTTTAAGTAACTAATAATACAATACCTAAATACAAAGTAAAGTATAATACAAATTAAAAATAGATTAAATGTGGTACCAGCTTCGTATATATAATATAGATGTATCAAAAAAGGATTAAACATGTCAATAAATAGAAAAGAGCCAAATATACCATAGAATATGGTGAACAAATTAAAAGCATTAAAAGTAGTGATAAATAGATTAATTCCAAATGTAGATGTAGAATAAACAAAGAAAGAAATAAAAGTGATAGCCAGAATAGAATATGGAACACGTAAAATAAAGAATAACAGGATTAAAACTAATAGTAAGTAGAGTAATAGTAAGTGTAGGTTAAATATGATAGAGTGTAGAAAAACTCCAAAAATAGAACATGTAAAATAAAAAGGCAAGATTTATCATGATAGTAAATGGAAAACTTCCGACTATAAAAGGCCTATATATACGTTAGTAGAGTAGCTCTTAAACGAAAAGTATACCAAACGAATTAAAAGAGTTAGAATAGAATATCCCAAATAGATAGAATGCTATTCAATAGTAAGTAGTAAAATGTCATACATAGAAAACGTAAAATATTAGGATATTAAAGTAATATAAATTGAAAATATAGCTTCCTATTATAGACAAAAGAGAATAAAACGAAAAAGAAAGTAAAGAATGATAAGTAAAGATTGATTAATAGGAAATTCAATAGTAAGTAGTAAAATGTCATACATAGAAAACGTAAAATATTAGGATATTAAAGTAATATAAATTGAAAATATAGCTTCCTATTATAGACAAAAGAGAATAAAACGAAAAAGAAAGTAAAGAATGATAAGTAAAGATTGATTAATAGGAAAAAAAATAGAATAGAATAGAAACAATAGAAATAAAGTGAAGAAAATATAGACAAGTAAGTAAATTCATAATTATATCAAATATATAAAAGTAAAAAAACAAGTGATTAAGAATAACAAAGTAAATATAAAAATATATACAAATTGTAAAAGAGAATTAAAGAATTAATAGAAGATAAAATATTACATAAAATAAAAAAATATTGAGATATAAAAGAAAAAAAAAAAACAAAAGTATAGTAAGAATAATACAAATAATTATACATGGGAATTTAAAAATAATGTGCAATTTCAAAGTGAAAGTAATATAAAGTACAATATATTTATTTAATATATTATAAGACATTTGCATAAATATTCTGTACTTCATATATGATAAAAGCATTAGAATTATTATTACATATGGAGCTTCCACATGTTATAAAAACAAATATTTGAATAAAAGAATAAGAGAAATAAAAGTAAAAGAATGCCGTCGAATTAATGGGGGAAACGTACAAAATAAAAAATGAAATTTAATATAACGGAAAGACGTAGAAATAGACAATAATGTAGTAGAATTTTGTAAAATAATGCAAGACCTAAAGAAAAAAATAAGAAACTGAAAGAACTTAAAAAAATTATTAAAAAGCAAGGAAAATATGAAAAGAAGAGAAAAGAAACTAAAAAGGAGAAGAAAACAGAAAAATGAAAAGAAGAAGAAGATAAATAGAAGAAAAAAATAGATGAGAATAAGAAAAATGGGAAGAAAAAAATGAAGACAAGAAAGAAATGAGAAAAGAGATAAAGAACAAGGGAAGAAAAAAGAATAAAAGAAAATATTACAAAAGAAGAAAGGATAGTAGAGAAGATAAGAAAAGAGAAGAGTTGAGAGTGAATTCGATAAGATGAGATGAAATGAGATGAAATAAGATGATATAAGTTTATATAAGATGACAAACGAAAGAGAAGAAAATAAAAGAAGATGAAATCAAATAATAAAAAAGGAAAGAAAAGAAAAGAAAAGAGAAGAAAAGAAAAGAAAAATATGAAAGAAAAGAAAAGTGAAGAAAAGAAAAGAAAAGAAAAGAAAAGATAAGAAAAGAAAAGAAAAGAAAAGAAGAGAAGAGAAGAGAAGAGAAGAGAAGAGAAGAGAAGAGAAGAGAAGAGAAGAGAAGAGAAGAGAAGAGAAGAGAAAAGAAGAGAAGAGAAGAGCTCAAAAAATGACAGAAAAGAAATTAAAAAAGAAGGGAAGCAAAAATTTTAAAAGTAAAGAAAAAAAAATTGAAAGCTAAGTGATTAAAAGCAAAAGAAAGGTCAAACAAGAAAATATTGTAAGAGTAAAGGTATATTTATAAAAAATAAATAATAGATAACATAAACAAATTTGACAGATCAGTAGATAATAGAATTCCATTTAAAAATTACATATTATAATGTAAAGAAAGTGATTAAGACAAGAAAAATAAGTAGATTGAAAAATAAAAAAAGATGGAATTATAAAAAAACAAATAAAACAAAATAGGTGTGAAAAGATATAAAATCATATAATGGAATGTAATACAAATTAAAGAATAAAACACTTAATGAATACTAATATTTTGAATAGAAGAGCAAAGAAGTATAATAAAAAAAGAATTATTAAAGGAAATTAAAACCGATTAAATTTAAATATAAAAAAAAGTATTATCGAAAAAAATATGGAAAATGGCATTTAACATTAAAAAGTGTGATATTTTGGAATATAAATATAAAGGATTATTAACAAGAAATAGGAGTGACAAAATAGTATCAAGGACTAAATGAATAAACAAGATGAAATGAAAATTGAATAAAATAAATATATCAGAAGAGGACTTCATAAAGTATTGAAGAACTTGTGAATAAAGTGGATTGGTAAATAGTATTTACTATACTATTATTAAATTAAAAAGAATGATGAAAGAAAGAAAAAATTAAAGAATACGGAAGAGAAAATTAGAGTTACAATAAAATTGTATATAGTAAGGTAAGAAATTTAGTGAAAAGAAAAGTAAAAAAAGAGAAAAATTGTCAATGAAATTATATATAAATATATATAATTTAGTAAAAAATAACTAAAAAAAATATAGTAAGGTGAGAAATTTAGTGAAAAGAAAAGTAAAAAAGAGAAAAATTAAGAAATAAGAAATTAAATAAAATAAAATTATTTAAGGGGAATTTAGAAAAGGAAAGAAGACCAAAGAAAGCAAAAAAAAATTCATAGGACCAAAAGAAATTCAGATTTAATAGAGTTAGACGGAAACTATTAGAAAAAGAAATAAAGACATATTTGAAATAGGAGAGATAGAAATTTCTAGAGGTAAATGAAATAAAAGAGTCAATACAAGGAACTGTTAGAAAACGAATTAAAGACTGGTGTATAGAAAAGAGAGAAGAAAATAGGAATTTCTAGAGGTAAATGAAATAAAATAATCAATACAAGAAACTGTTAGAAAACGAATTAAAGACTTGTGTATAGAAGAGAGAGAAGAAAATAAGAATTTCTAGAGGTAAATGAAATAAGAGAATCAATACAAGAAACTGTTAGAAAACGAATTAAAGACTGGTGTATAGAAAAGAGAGAAGAAAATGGAAATGTCTAGATGTAAATGAAATAAAAGAATCAATACAAAAAACTGTTAGAAAACGAATTAAAGACGGATGTATAGAAGAGAGAGAAGAAAATGGGAAATTCTAGATGTAAGTGAATCAATCAATACAAGGTTTGGTTATAGTATTTAGAGTAATTATTTTAAATTAGGAATATTTTTAAAAATAAAAGTCTAAGAATATGAAAAATAAAAAAACAGATAATATAATAATAATTTATTATAGAATTATAATAGAATAATTCTATATTATAATTGAATAATTAGAATTCTAGTTCTTCAAAGTTAAAAAAAAACATTTTTGAAAGAAAGTAACAGAAAATAAAAAGAAGAACTAAAAAGAAGAATAATAATAAAAACAAGATAAGAAAAGAACTGATATTTTAATATAAAATTTAAGAGTTAATTAAAAAGAGGAATGAATTAAATTAAGTGTGAAAACAGAAAATAGAAAATAAAAAGTTAATATAAAATAGAATAGATAGAATAGAATAGAATAGAAAATTAAAACGAGGAACAGAATTAAAAAGAAAAGAGAAGAAATATAATATGAAAATAGAAAAGAAAAAGAATAATAAATTGAACTGAAGAAGATAATATTATTAAATATTATTGAATTAAATTTTGAAATTATTATGAAAAATTGTAAAATAAAATTAATTAAGAGGTAATAAGTTAAATTAATAAAATCTGTTTACATATAAATAAAATATATAAATACAAAATAATTGAAATAATTAAATACACAATACACACAATATCAATGAAGTAAAACAAATGATATATAGGATATATATTGTTAATACTACAGATATTGAATAAAATATATACTTATAAAAAAGGTAAAAGAAAAACAAGGCTGAAAGCCGGAAAATAAACTGCAAAAGAGGTAAGAAAATGGAAATAGTTAAAAAGAAATAATTAATATAAAAGTATTAAGAGAGATTTAAAGTTAAAAAGTAAAGATAATATAATCGACGATTGCATATAAGAGTAAGTGAACTTTTAGTATACAATAAATCAAAACAAATGGTAATAATTATTTTTTGAGAAGTAATTTTGTGAAACGATGAGTAATATAAAAATTATACTAATATCGGTATATAGAAGAAATTAATAAAAATTTAAAACCCTTTCCCTTAATATATTTTAAAGACTATTTTAGGGATTAAAAATTAAGAAATGAGATGTATTAAGTGGAAGTTGTTAGAAGTTAAGTATTAGGAAATTATAGAAAAATAAGTTTTACAAACTACTGCCAAATGCAGAACCATTGAAACTGTTTATTAAATATCATTCATAACTAAGCCTTATGTGGAAGTAGAGATCATGCTCATCATACGCGATTTCTTATAATCTGCATCACATTATACCAGAAAACATGACACTATTTTATGATTTTATCGTTACTCATTCAAACATTTATCATATATGTGAGAACTCTTCCTCTGAACCTCTTCCTCTCTCTCTCTCTCACTCTCACAATTTCTTCACCTCTCAATCCATGGAATATATGTTTTATGACATTAAGCTTTAGAGAATCAAGTACAAAATTAAAACTAGTGTAAGGTAGATTTAAGCAGAAAGGAAAATACCATTATAAAGCCCCTTAAGTGAAGAGTAGAAATAAAAGGAGTTAGAAAGAAAGACATTTTAGTAATGTGATTTTTGTGTTTTTACAAACTACATTATTTTAATAATAATATTTTAAATATTTACAAAATTACTTGAATTTTTTCACTCACATATTAAACGGTTTTGATAATTATTTTATAAAAATTTAGCATTTAAATTATATAAAAAAAAATATATATATATAAAATTAAATTCAGTCAAAGTGCTTTAAGTAAAGTTTTAAATTAAACAAAAAAAGTTTAAGTAATTAAGAAATTAAATGTATATAATATTATAGTAAGTTCAAATGTTCTAGAACATGGTGAAAACCATAATGATAAACTGATTTCAGCACTTAATGTATGAACAGAATAATCAAAATAATATAACAAATTATTATTACTACTGATATGTCCTAATGTAGGTAGTGACTATGATGTACTAAACGTGCTTATGGCTTTTTATCATCAGCATCCTTGTACCAGTCCTCACAGCCAGCTACATTTTCTGGTGCATCACACATTTCTGATTCGTCATTATAAACTTCACCAAGTTGGCAACCCAAATCACGTGGATCCTCATTATTTAAGCAGACATAGAACTTTTGGCAATCAGTAGGATGTGGGTATTTGGAATGTGTTACGACTTGACCGTGTACATCGGTTTTTGGTTTATCCTTAGGGCAAGAGAAACCGCTCTCTGATTTTTCTGTGTTATACAAAAAAAATTGTTTTTTATTTTATAAATATTTTATATATCATTAACCGTAACTAAATGGTTTATCATAAATATTTTAATTGTTTAATAACATTCTAATATTTTAAATTTATATTAGCTCTTTTGTATTTATTTATTGATATCCATATGTTTTTTTTTTGAACTTACTCTGTGGTGCATCACAGCCCTCACGTTTGGCTGTATCTGGCCATACGCAAGTTCCACTATATTCATCGAAATGAAGACCTACAGTACATTTCATTTCCAAAGCATCACCATCAATGCAATTGTAGAATATATTACAGACGGCTGTGTCAGGATGTGCGAAGAAACCATTTTTACGTGGGCAGAATTTGGTGGATTTTGGTGGTTCTATATAAAAAATGAATATGTTATTTTAATTCATAATTATTATCTTTATATAGTGACAGCTATTAAAGTAAATCGTTATACTTACGCAATTCGGTACGATCTCCACAATCTACATTGAAGGGTTGATCGCATTTATTGACGTGTCTGTTTAAGGGATCAAATACTAAGCCATCCGGACATAGCTTTGTTTTCGCTACACCATCATCACAATGATAGTATTTGTCACATTGGATTTCATCTTCGAATTGACCATCTGGTTTTGGACAGTCAAAAGCATCTGCAAAGTGAAGTAAAGTAAGATAATAATTAATTATAATTAATTGTAAGTATATTTAAATTCATTTATCGAATTAACTTTTTATAATATAAAATAAAAGTATAAATATCAAACAGATTAAACAGATGTAATATATATACCTAAATCGCGACTGCTGTCACGATATCTTAAATGCACTATCTTCAAAACCGTGATTTATCCTATTTAAGTGTATGTATCTGAAATGTTTGGATTCTAACAACTTACGGCAAATATATAGCCCATACCGAAAAGTAAATGGTGATTATAGAAAAAGAAGAAGTAATCAAGAGCTTTAATGCTAATCGAAAGAACACAATGTCATAAGATTTATAACATACTTGTAAATGGCCCGGGATGTAAATGGCGACTATGAAATACGAATTAAACAAGAGCTTTTAGATCAATGGAAAGAAGTAAATGTTATTAGATTCATAATATTTGTCCGATATGCCGGATCTGTCCTAAAAATGGAATGTAGTCACCGACGATTATAATTGATTATTATTGACTCGTTTGTATAGTGGATGACATACGAAAAATGCAAGCACATAATTGAGTGGAGGAAGCAATAGACAGTATCGCGTGAATGGACTTTATAAACCGTGCTAAAATTCATTTGGCACTACAGCGATTATAGTGCAGATTTAACAATCCATTATGGTATATGATGAAACTAAGGCTCATATCGAGTGGGAAGATGGATGATGAATGAATAATTGCATTTACAAAAACAAATATCTAGAAAGATATCGTATATTGAAGAATAATATAAAATCACATTAAAGTGTTGGATTTATAGAGTGCCTTGGATAGAGTACAAGGGGCTTTGGGGTTTAAACCCCTCTAAAATATTTTATACTAATTGTGATGAAATTTTTTTTTGATTATTTGCTTTCATATAAGCTTTAAATTACTTTTCAAAAATTCTCATTTAATTGAGTCTCAGTAGATGCCCTTGAATTCATTATATCTAATGTGTAGAAATAGAAGGTTTATAAGCTCATATTTTTTTTCAATATGTTTATTGCAATATATAAAAGTAAAATATAAATTAATATAAAATGAAAATTTGTTGAAAATTATATGGACTTAAAAGTGCAAATTGCAACGATAATTGAAATATTTTTAACAGTAAAAATATTTGTGTAAATTATTTTTTATGATTTTTCTTCACATTTCCGGAAACTTACTTCCATCAAATGCCGCATTGATATCTTTGCAGTTTAAAGCAGATTTTCTCTTTTCTCAAATTAATTTTTTTTCTTTATTGAATTAAAAAAAAAAGCTGTTGAAAACAAAACAAGGTTTTGGGAAAGAGTTCAATAAATTGGCTTCAGTTTTTCCGCATCTTTAATGAAATCAATCATTGAACTTTTTACGTGGCAAACCGTGAATCCAGTTGCACTTAAAATAAAAATTATTTTCAATAACAAAAATTTCTTCAAAACGTTTTAAATCATTTGTTAATGGCCAAAATAAATACTCCCAAACATGATGTAATGCACTTGATTGATTTTTATCACCTATAATTATTTACAATTTCATGAAGCTTAACCCTTTAAGGATTGCATAATAACACAAAAGACTACAAGTAAAGACCATAAATACCCAAAAAAAAAAACAAAAATTCAGAAAAAAAGATTGGAAAACAAATTAACACAAATAAATTAACAAAAAAGCCTTCAAGATAACTTGCTTTAAGACGGGTTTTTTATTGCTTCACATTTAGCCGGTTTAACTGGCATTTAACATATGAGCTTATCTGTGCACATACGTACACGTATAGCGATATAGATACAATATCTATATATATAAGTATCTTTATACACTAATATATACATGCTGGTCTGGCATGAACTGCGATATTTAAGAGTCAATGAAAAATATCATTTATGCAATTCCTTTAAATGTCTTTCTCTGCTTAGATACAATATACTATTAAAATATTTCTTAAGATATTAATACTCGTCAGATAAAAATTTGCATTATTAATAAAACTCGTTAAGTATCTTAACAATTTTAATTTAAATAATTTTGTAGTTAGTCCGCATATACACGTTTCTTAAATAAGATACTATTTCCCTGTTACAAACAAGTAGCAGATTGCATGTATCTCACGGTTTGTCTTGGATAAGTTTTGACTTCAGTTGCCAAGTTAAAAACTACCTCAACTATAGGTATTATATTAAAGAGTATTATTATAGGCTTATTCTTTGAAAATAACGATAAACTAAACGATCAAAGTAATTAATCAATTTCAAGTTGATGTATCTCAATTTTTTTTAAATTGCAGAATTAGTAAAATTTATAACAATATTATTCCTAAAACAGTCTTTGACGCTGAATGGGCGTAGATCATTATTATATATATATATATACATAGACAGATTCTTTAAAAACTATATGCAATATTGCTTAATATAGTCTACGGTACACCGGGAGTATAGATCCTAACTATTACGTATTCCAGTTCTATTCTATTGTATGAATTTCACTGGGCACTGGATGCATAGATCCTATCTATTATGTATTCCAGTATAATTGGTTCTATTCTATACTATAAATTTATTTTTTCCTAGAAAATATTTAAGACAAAACCATTATAACTATATTTCTAAAATCTCATTAAATAATCAGAGACAAATAATATCTAAATTGTTCAGTTCTCTAATAGAGCCTTACTGCGTAAGTATTATTAAATTTTAAGAATATTAGACAGTGGAAACCTACTTTTACAGATATATTTATATATTCTTTAAGGAAAAATAGTGCTTTAAATAAAAATCAAATATATCAATGGTCAATGTTTGGGCTGTAGTACAGTTTCGATACATAAGAACTATTTCCAAGAGTTCTTAAAATAGTTCTTAACGATCTTATATCATTAACTGTACACGATTATTGCATCATAGTTTAAATATTTCATAAATCAAAGATTTTGAGAAAAACTAGCACATATCTATAAATCATTATTTATAAAGGGTTATCTAATTTGTGGTCTTTGTTTAGTAGTACTGTCACATGTATTTACTTCAAGATTGATCTCTTTACAATATGGATCGTTAAATAACCAATGAATGTGTTAAATGTGTTAAATTTTATGAAGATTTTATTGAATCTTCAGGAATGAAACTCAGTTTTCGTTATAAGTGGATATGTCAAGCAACAAAATCGTAACATCAGTGATAAACTCAAGTGACTGTTGTAGGACCATTGCATCCATAAATATTTACTATATGGTGTGTCCAGTTTGGTTTGGTTCTACGGTAAGATAGGCTAATACTTTTGGAAAAGGTGTCATACAAACTGTCAAATCCGATTATTTGAATTATAGGTCAATAATTTTGAATTATAATTGAAGTGTGTAACTGAAGTTATGGTTTCAAAATCTTTGTGAATTCAATAGGACTGCATAAGCAGCAAAACCTTGTTTTCACTTTGTTACACGAGAAATTTTATAAACGTATAATATCACTTTTGGTGATGCAATTGGGTCAGAAATATATATTTATGAGCACAATCCTCAAACTCTCGAAGCTTTGAAGGTGAACATCTGTCATTTCAAAAGTTATTGCAAAATGATCCAGTAGTTTATGATGGAGTGTACCATTGAGGATATATGAATGATATTTTATTTTACATCTAATGATAATATATATTGATAATATATTGAAGTAAAAATTTGATAATAACCTCAAGCATAAGTTTTTTTAGGGGTTTACTCTCGGAACGACAAAATGAATAACCTTGTAGTTATTATTATCATTATTATTGACATATTCTTAAATAGAAATAATTTATAGTATAAACTTATGATCCTAGCTAGTGATCTACAAAAAGTTTCCAATCTTCCTCAATCCCCAATCTTCCTAATCTTAATTTTGTGTTATAAATCATTGAACCGTATGGACGTTTCGTTATACATAAATTATTATCTCATTGTCTTTTTTAAGCACCCATCGTCTCATACTAGTCGATGTCTATTCTAACGCCCAACGCACGATTAAACAGTAGTGTCTCACTACAGTAGTTGACGATTCTACATGTAGTCCAGTTATATGAAATACTCATACAGTAACTAGCTACTGTAGCTTAACGTTGCATAGAATTACAGAAATGTCTTTGCTCAACTTATTTCTTGATATTTCTAGCGGCTATAGCGAGTTACTGCAGTTCAATCGTTCATTGGGTCTGTGTTGGCAAGGTGGTTCGTGTTCGATCCATTTTTATTTTTTTCTCCTAATATAGTTGGATTCAGTGTAATTCTTAAAATTTTCTCCATATAATAAGTTATGTGTTTTATTTAAAAATAACTGTTGTGTTTTTTTTTACTATCAAGGTTTCTGTCAAGATTTTTAATGATCAATCATTTTTTTGGAAGAAAATTGGCACGCAAAATGTGTCTGAATATTTTTTTTTGTTTGACAGAATTGTGGTACACCGTGAAATATAACATTTTTCAAGGTATCTTTTAGTTTACTTAAACAAATTAATTCAATTCAAATTAATTTTATTGAAAAACCAGATACCTGAAACCTTCTATTCAGAATTTTAAACTTTATTCAGTTCAATGAAATACACATAGAGGTATTCGGCTCATTTAGAGACAATTGAAATACATTTGCAGATATTGTTCCATCTGTATTTCACAAAGATGTTGATGAAGGTATTGGTGTTCTTTCATGCTATATGGAAAACCAAATAGTTTAACAAGGATAGTATATGAAGGTTAGCATCTCGCTTCCCTGGCAAAATCTTTCAGGGCATCACAATAGACAATATATGTGTTCGATCAAAGTGCTGATAAATGTCAGCACACGGCTTTTTAACCTAACCCAACCTTTCATCACATCTTCGAAGATATATAACATGAATCATATCTTTAATGTATAAAATTTTTTTCTTCATCTCACTATTCTAATCTGAAAATTACAGTCTAAAATTATAATAAAAACTTGGTCTACAAAATATAATGATTTTTATATTTTATTTTTATATTTATCTTGAAACTAACCGTAAACTGTAATTTTAGGTCACATCTATTTTAAAATTAACTTTTCTTAGCTCAGACGGTAGTATAACCCCATAATATTGGTTGATGAAAAACAGTGTTATTATAGTAAAATAAATACATATATTTTTTATAATAGGCAATTTAAAGAAGTTTATTAGGCAATATTACTCTGCGAAAAAAAAATGGTTTTTAATTATTTTTTTATAGTTTCTTTAACCTTTTCATGCTAAGTTTAAGATCCCGGGTTTTAACTATCAAGCAAACCTACTTCGTTTTCCACGGTTGTTTTTATGTTATATTTTATTTCTATTTTGAAAGATTGTAAAATTTTAAATTTTAAATTAATGCATATATAATTAAACTCCTAATGAAACCTATTAATAAACAAATGTTTTCAACATTAAAACTTGTTTATTATTTTTTTTAACACTTTCGATTTCATAAATTGTTAGGCATTTCTGGAAATGGGAGCAATGTCAATCAAAAAAAGAAAAATAAAATAAAATTTTTATTTAGTAACAAAGACTAATTTAAAATAGTTAAATTTTCAAGTTCACAACACCAAAAAAAATTTTTTATTTCTTGTTTTAATTTAAAAAAGATAATAAAAAATTTAAATAGTTTAAAAAGAAATTAGTACAAAAATAATTTTAGAAAAACATGATTATTTAAAAAAAAAATTAAATTTCACACAAAAAAAAAATTTCATATAATTAAATGCATTATATTAAATATATATAAAGAAATAATATTTTATAAAATAAATATAAATATTTTTATTAATTATTTTATTCACTCACTTATTGACACTATGCTGAGTGCTGCGATGGCACAAATAACGAACTGCCTCATTTTGTTATAATAAAATAATTGTATTTTAAAATAATTTTTAAATATCCTTTAACACAGTAAAAATATTAAATATTTTTATATATCAAAATCAGTCCAAAATCGTTGCCAATTAATGAGCCACGGTTCCAACTTTTCAGTGTAAAAACTTAACTAAACCGTGCGGTGGTTAAACTTAAACTACCAAGACACCGCACGAGACTCTCACTTTTGAAGACTTCGCCTCGCTTACTGACATTTGGAAATGGGGAAACAGTCGCGGCGGTGTGGTTAATTTCCATTTTACGGCTGGAGCTGTCAATGTGTTGTGGTTCGCTGTGTGGATGTGTGGATGTGTTTGGGTGTCTGAGGTTTCAAGCCAGTCTTCCATCTGAAAAAAAGACACAATAAGTATATGATATGAAAAATAATTTAATCGAAGTGAGTTGAATGCAAATGGTAATAATATTTTTAATAAACAATACACTGAAATAATTATATGTACAACAAAAAAAGGTTAATAAAACGGTAAGATGGTAAGATTTTTTGTAGGTACACTAATGACAAGTGGATTAGTCATTTGGTAAAATTCTTATTTATCCATATATTAAAGAATATTTAATACGATTCTTTATTATTAAAGTTTGATATAAAAAATATATATATATATATCTTAATATTGTACAGTCATCTTTCAGAATTTCTAAAACTTTACTTATGTAAAAAGTCAGTGGAACTAAATTGAATTTAAATCTATATACCATATTTATTAGTGTACTATTCTTGTTTAACGATTTGTATATACGTAGAGCCCTAAAACCTGCTTCTTCTTTAAAAAGAACTTGTGTTTGAGAGATATCTAAAAGTATTCTACCACAAACCTAAGTTTTGTTTTTGTGCAGAAAAAGGTTTAAAAATACCGAACTCATCGTCACTACTATATATCGTGACAATAATAATATCCCCGATTTGCATGGACTAAAAACAATTCCCCTTTTATACCAGACCGTTTTTACTTTATCGGGATACTTCAAGGCAGAGTACCAGTTTTAGTTACAATAAATTTTTTTCGTTTGCCAGCGTCGAGACCTCGCTTTGTTAACCTCTTCTTTATAATTATTACTTTTCAATTAATAATTCCACTCATCCACCACAAGGATGAGTGGAGTGCCAATTCTTAGATATTAGAGAGAAGTAAAAAATGTTGATAACGATCTAATGGTAATATAGTAAACATAATAGTATTTTATATTATATATAGAATGTTTATCTACTGAAATTATAAACTAATGAGAGTAATAATTCTTCCTTGTGTTATCACTATCTTAACACTCTTCTTATTAGGTTTTTTGATTTTATTTAAATCACAATGGATTCTATTATCTAGGTATATGTACCTAAATGCTAATAAGTAAAAAGTATATTTATGACTTATGTTTTTATATATTAGCTGTTGTGTATAGATAATAGAAACCATTATAAATCAAATGGAATCAAGAAGCCTTATAAGAAGAGTGAAAGCAATAAGTTACATCTAATCTTATCTGAGTTCTTCAAACAATGAATACACCGTAACTTGTGATTATATGTGAAATATATTACATATATATTACATATAATATATGTCAAAAAGTGACAGCTTATTTAAGTGGACAATTTCTCTATGCTCAAATTTCTTAAACCATTATGTGGATAAACTTGGAACCTTTTTGACATATATTTCTCTTAATAGGACTAAAGTTGCTGAAAGTAAGAGTTCCGAAAACAGTATTTTCACTGTAAGTAAACATATCAGTAGATCGATCAAAATTACAAAAATCGAAGATTAATTAAAAAGCCTATTTACATAAGCCATTTTTTGTGTATGCTTATAGTAATTACATGTTAGTTCTTTAATTACATATACTCGTATATATACCCTATCTAGTACTGTTAGGATATCATAAAATGATTTGATTTGATATGTCATCAGTTCTTTCATTTAAGTATTTATAATAACAAAAAAGCGAAATCCAATATCTTCAATTATATATTAAAAAAGTTAGTCTTGTAACATAAAAATTTAAAGCAATTACTATAAAAACCTTGGTGTGTTTTCTATATATTTATATCTAAAATAAGAAATTTGGAGAAGTAGAGGTGATAACTATTTATGTCACAGCAAATTGTAGATTTAATTAATACAATAAGTAATATAACATTAAGTAGATATGTCTATTATAAGAAAATCTAGTATGTCCATTAATAGTAAGTCTAGTGGTGTAGCCAGAATTTTATCAATAGGAATTGAAATTTCTTGTGGGAAAAATATTTAAAAAAATAAAAAAAATTAAAGAAATAATTAAAAATAATTAGTAAAAGTATGAGGGAAAATCAAATCGTTATAAAATTGAATTCATTATCATCAATGTTTATAGCTATACAATCCGAAGTAAGTCAGAGCTCTGTTCACAGGTATACGGTCACAAACATATTTAATGGGTTTAGAAATTTCGCATGATTAATTTACAAAGTAGATTACTCCAAATCTGAATTTCTCATCCGCTGGTCAGTAAATTATTATCCATTATCCAGTACATCCATTTTTAATGATATTTATTTTTTGAGAAGATATTGATGTAGTACTTGGGTTGAAAACTACTGGTCTAAGTTACTCAGTAGTAAATGCGTTTTTTTGGTACATTTTTTAATAAAAAATTTTCAACTTTTATTAAGTATATATTGGCCATTATTATTTATGACCTCTTGTCTTTTTTTAGTACTAAATAATCCTATTATTTTTAATCGCAATGAGTTAATACTCTTGGTATTAACTACAATTATATAAATGTCGTTAAAAAAATACCTCCTCATCCATGAGTATGTATATATATATTGAGATTATATATTATGTATTACTTATATGTTTACTAAAAAAATAAAATGTTTATTTGCATTTTTCATTTGATTTTCCCACCTTTGTAGATTCATTTTTAAGGTTTGCCAGTAATATTTGAAACTCAATAGAATAAAACTGTCTTACTTATACAAATAAAAAATTTGTGGAGGAGTCGGTACTTTAAAGTGAATTGTTTTTTATTTAATAAAAAATATCAGTAAATTATGCTTTCCTTAGTTACTTGGTAGTTTCTCTTACGAAACAAAAAAAATGTATCTACTATTTATTTTTATTTATATAAAAAGATATTTTTATGTATTATATTATGTACTTTAATTACATTCTGCTGTTATTGTTTTACTTAAAAATAGAAATATATATTTAGCGTAATGTATATAAATTTAAATAGATATAGTAAATATTTTAGTGTTTCTTAATGCTGATAATACTTCTTTTTTCTTATAACTTAAAGGAACCTAACTGGGGGTCAGAATTCCTAATTGCCTAATACATGGTTTGCTTTTCCACTTGAGGCTAAAATTAAGGTTATAGTCGCTGTCTTATAACTTTCACTCCATTGTATTATCGCGTAAAACTTCAAGGGCTTAAAACCAACTTTTAATGCAGCCTACGATTTTTTATGAAAGTAGAACTTACGTAGCTGTCTAAGATTCTCTAGAAAGTAAGTACCTAATATGTTTAATCTGTTCCAGTATAATGTTCTGTAAATCTATTTCAAGTTCTCTACTTTTTTATGTTTATTAAAATGTAGTTTAGCAGTTCAACATTTTAAAACTGTTTTTTGTATTCCCTGCGTTGGTAATTGCACTAATAATTAGTAAAAGTTCCAAGTTGGACAACGGCATATTTAATGGGGTTTTCTTTAAGAAAATGTAAATATCGAAAAAAACACGATTTTATTTCTTAATACTGATATTGTTTTCGAGTGAAAGATCTTATTACTAATAGCTCGTCTATCAGGCATTGCTGAATCCAGGTAAACATATTAATCTTCTCCAGATCAATGTGTGACTATTCAGATTTGTACACCAATTCTTTTTAAGAGTTCTACATCTATGTTGTTTTAGAACGTGGCATATTCTAAGAGTATTTAAAGATGCTTAAATGAATACTCTTCGGATATTTAAGAATATTTAAGTCTCTTCCATACATAGTCTTTACTCATTGGTATCTAATGGGTTACACCGCAACTTAGGTATGTTTAGAATAAAGCAACCATTTATCACTGATGATTGAGTGATTAACTAATAATTAATGATTGAGTCATTGTTTTTTCCATCCAATCTGTTTAGATTTAATAGGTATTTTTAGAATATTATCGGAATTATATGCTTGGTACTGCGCTATCTACCCCTGTTAGACTATTTATGACTGACCTGTCTGGTAAACTCTGTGATAGGGTCATGCTTTATGGTTATAAAATAATTTATTACTGATTCCGTGACTTCGCTCTAATGCATATCGTTGTCTTGAGACAGCTTTCTTAGCCAATTTGTGCACAACATCATTGACATCAATAACAGCGACTGCAGGTATCCAAGGGAATATAACTGGTAGGAAATTCTGGATATTCACTGAAATTTCTTGCTGACAGGTTTCATAAACATCTCCTAAACTAGTAGAGTACTTGTGAAGATGGAGCCCAATGTTTCAATAGCTGCCTGACTGTTACAGATGAAGATTATCTTTTTATTCCTTCAGTTTCCTATCAGTAGTTGTCAGTCGCAGATATTTATGACGTAGATTGCGGTAAGGAATAGAGAAGCCATTATTCCTAGACTGAGGAATATCACGAAAAATACAGACAATAAAGAAGAGAAGAGAGCCTAAAAAAAGAAGTATTAATATTGTGTAAAATTGGCAATATGATCTGTGATCATGTGAAGAATTATGGACAATCCTCCATGATATGTTTTCTATATTGAATTATTTCTATATGTTAAATGAACCCCAATTAATACGCTGTATAGCTACGATCTGTAAATTATAAATAAATTTCATAAAAGTCTTTTACTTTACCTACTTTGTAAAGTGAACTGCGCACGCCTCTTAAGTATCTACAAATCCATTATTGAAATTATGTTGTTATAATGGAAATTTAAACAATTTATGTACTTAATTCGAAATGCTGCTTAACATGTAAAAGAGCTCACATTTTGATAGAAAATCAAATAAAAAATTTTAACTCACATTTGAGGTTCATCTCGGCTCCATGGCAGCCCGTCTTCACCACGTTCGATTTCGATTTGAATCACAGATACGCGGACGACATACAAATTTCTGCTTTGAGCTGCGTTGTAGGTTGAAGTTTGTTTGTTAGTTCGAATGCAATTGACTCACTTTTTTTTAAGTTTTGAACAACAAATAAAAATTTATCTGAAAGGAAGATTTAAGAAAAACAATTTAATTGAAACAAAATTTTAATATAAATTTTATTATTTGCAAATCTGCACACACTTATCGATTTTTACATCATCGCTTTCGATTTTAGTGCAATAAATTCGTAAGATCATTTTTCAAATATTTTACATGGTTTCATCTCAGTTTGACCGATTTTCGCAAGTGGCATTTGCATTTTCAGTCAATCACTTCAAAATCAATAAGTGAAATATTAATGCAATCATTAATCTTACTTTAAAAATGTGTAAATTTGTAAATAAATGAAATAATTTTTACTCGTAATTCGCAATTGTTCATATTTGCAATGGAGAAATACTCCACTCGTTTCAAAATCTGCAAGATAAAAATAATTTGTAGTGTTCCAGATACTGAATGATTGGTTGGGTCTTGGTGTAATAAAGTTTGAGTATTAACAAATGAATAGATAAAATAGTATTAAGTTTTGAAAAGTGACTTAATCTGGGTTTGAATTGTAAGACTTAGTAATACTTTATCAAAAGAAACTAAAATGAACAAGACCTTTGTGATATATTATGTGGTAGACAGCTACTGTCCGGTAACTAAATACACAGGACAATAACCGTCATGTCTGGAAAGCAAACAGTTATTAAAGCTCAAGGTTCAATATCCATAGATAGCAACTGTCAGGAAACTTAGTACACAGAAGAATAATCTTTATGTCTGACAAACAACCTCGATAGGTAGCTCCAAACAGAAAGCTAAGTACACAAGAGATTAATACTCATGTCTGACAATCAAACAACCACTAAAGCTTAAGATTCTAATCTCGACAAACTGTCAACTGGTTTGAGAGATAGTCAACATCTTAAGAAACTTAGATGCAAAAAACCAAATGATTCAAATTGAATACCTGCTGATAACAGTTTGGATGGCAATAAAGTTGCAGACGAATTGGCTAAGGGAGCTGCATCAAGAGTACCATATTAACCGAGGGTATATAGATCTCGCAAGTCATTTTAATATTAGGTATATATCATTTATAAAACCTGACGCTAACAGGTCAATACCATGTTTCCATTGGGTCCCATTTAGGTAGTTTTGCCCATTAATGCTGTTATTGATTTATCAAACAAATAAGCTCATTATAAATAAATCAACTCATTTAATGCGAAAAATGACGAATGCAGTCCATAAAAAAAATATCCCACAAGGAAAATTACTAAAATTTAAAATATTTATCATTTGTTTTATACGTAAAATTTAAACAAACAAGCTATTTCACATCCATAATTCAATGGAAACGACCAAATCTTAATTTCATTAACATAAGTAGTTTTAGTTGCAGTGGAAACAGTTGTCATATCTTTTCATACATTTTGAAAGAACAAATCCCCGACTATGCTAAAATTTTTAATGAAACTAAACGATGAGAACATTACATAAAAATATGTACATACCTCCAGCTCAAAAAGTACCCGGATTTTGTAAATAAAACACAAATTTAAATTTTATTCCCAATTTATTTTATTTCCTTCAAAATATGCTCCTTCTAAACCGATACACATATGCCAACGCTTAACCCAATCTTCCATACACTTTTCGTAGGCCCGTGCAGGTATGGCTTTTAGTTCCTTCGGCGAATTCTCTTTTACCGATTCAATCGACTCAAAACGATTACCACGAAAGGGCAATTTGAGTTTCGGGAACAGAAAAAAGTGTCACGGTGCCAGATCTGGCGAATATGGTGCCTGAGCGATGACATTGGTGCCACGTTTGTTCAAAAAATCGCGTACAAAAAGAATTTTCCATAGTAAAAATCGCTGAATGCACTTTAGGTGGTCTCACATTAACAGCTGCTGTAAACAAACTAATTGACAGATGGTGCTCAAATTTGTACCATATGTCAAGAAAGGGTGTACCAACATAACGAAAAAAAATTTTTGAAAAAGGTCTATTACTTAAGGAGTAGTTAACAAACAACAAAACTTTTGATACTCTTTGAGCAGATGGTAGGTATATCTTGATACCTTATAATACTAATACCCCTACTTAATGTTAATTTATCTCCATAAGAATCTATATGATCACCCTTGGGTAAATCTCTACAATTTTTTATTTTTGAAACAAAATATTTTGAATGGTTTATTTAGATCACCTTTAAAGAAATGTGACTATCTATAGATTGAATTTTTTAATGCAAAGGTTAATATGTCAACATGGTCCAGTGCTTGTTAGTTCGTGAAAAAAAATAATTTAACCAATAAAAATCCTGTTTTTTTTTTGTTGAAAGTTAAGTAACATTTCATACATAATTTATAAAACATAAAAATATATTCAGCCGCGATTATCTTTAATTGATTGCAGCAAAAGATGCTGTCCTTGAAGATGAAACCGGCACAAAAAACATTTGTAAATTTAAAACAAAAAACTTTTACTCTTAACTTAAAAAAAAAAAAATAATCAACAGACTTACAATAAAATAGTACACCGAAAAAAACAATTATTAAAACGAATTTTAACAAAATAAAATAATTATATTGTGAATGTTATAGAATAAAAATAAAAAAAATTTAAATGATTGTACTTAAAGTAATTAGAATATATTATATAAATATTATACAATTATAATGGTAATGATTATTACCACTATTAAAAAAAACTCATACGTTATATATTCTTTCTGGTATATATATAGGTACCCATACGTATATCTCACCTTTGAAGGTGAAAAGATTGCGAGAGAAAAAGATAGGAATAAGATAAAAATATAAGATAAAAAAAGTTATACTTAATGGTATTTTAAATTCATATAAATATATTATAAGTTTATTCTGCTTTTTATATGCAGACCCATGCAAATAGACTAAATCTTCCTTTTAACCATACCTGTCGTAGTTGTAGAGAGGACGATGAAAGTGCCTTCCATCTACTTTGCTTCTATATAGCACATGCGCGGCGCCGCCTTATCACTTTAAGAGATTTCTTTTTCGAGAATTTTCGCGAACTGCAACACTTCCCTCTAAATAGCATTATGAGCTTTGCCAAAGGTTCTAAGTGATTCTATCCCTTAAGTTTTAAGTTATATGGTAACACAATGGGCCTATGGGGCTAAGTGGATCCCTTGGGATCGTCGGTACAACCTAGAATAGCCTTATATACAGACAGATTTGTATACTCTGTAACGTTTGTAATTCAGAATATATATAGAAATTGAAGAGAATAAATGAATAAATAATACTTGATCGTATTTAATATATAACCTTATATAAAGTAGATGTGTTAGATCTATGAAAAAAATACAAACATTTAATATTAATTTTGAATATATTGATTATATATTTTTCTTGAAGTTTTATGTGTAGAAGTCTTTAAAATAATCATTAACAATAATCATTATCTGTTCTTTATTGGAAATTATCACGAATTGCGATAAATAATCGAACTTAAATATAGTGAGTAGGGTTCTTGAGAAAATAGTTCGATATGTTAGCTAATACGAATCAATGGCTAGTTTTTTAAATAGTAAACCGGAGTCAACAGCTTTATTGAATAGTAATTGAATTGGATTGGAATAAGCACATCAAATCTATTGGGTTGCAGTATATTACTATCTTTTTCTTACTACTATCTCGTAATTATAATTCTATGCAATGCTAAATACTCTTTTCTAGTTTTTTTAACGGTTTTGAATAAATTAGATTCAGATTTACTGATCTGAAATCTGTAATCCGTTTGTCTCCTATACATCTAGATATGGGTTAAGTTTCAAAAACTGAGATTTTAATATATCAGTTTGATAAATAAAAAAATGTTAACTTGCTACGAATGAATAGATAACCATTTTTACCTTAGTCATCCTTTCCCAAACACCCTTATTGCTGTCTTGAAACGAGAGATTTTTCCCATAAAACTTATTAGCATTACAAAAATATATTTATTGTTTATAATTTGACACTGTTTTTTTTTAGTGTATACTTTCAGTTTATATACGTCAAGTTAAGTAAATAAGTAAGTTAGTGAAATAGAATTTGCCGGACAGGTTCTACAAGTTTCACATTGCGGTTAAATGGAATGCTAATTAATAAGAAATATAAAGACTTACATTTCTCAGCGTGTATTGAGTATAATTTTGTTAATAATAATAAATTAATTTAAACCTTCCTAATGCAAACAACAAATAGAAGACAAAGAAGTAAAAGTGTAAATTCTTAGTATTATTAAATGAGCAAATAAACAAAAAAAATATTACTACTTGTGTACTAATATATTTAATTATAGTTAGTCATTAGAAATAAAAAAATTTTTTCAATATTAATATAAAAATATTGTACGGATATAATATATATTAATATAAAGTGTGAGACCTTGAATAATTTAGTTTAGGACTCAATCGCAATTATGCTATCTTTAGGCAATTGCTATATCATGCTATCTCCTTTTTTTTTTTCACATATTGCCTGTTTATTCGAAAACTATGATTATAAGGAGGTCTTTTTTACTTCAAGTAATTAGAATTAATGTGCTACACATATAAGGAGTTGCACCACTACTAAAATGCTCTCTACTTTAGTTAAACTTACTATAACTGTCCCAGTAAGATACAAAGAAAATACGTTCGGAATATTACTCTGGAGCAATGTTTTTTAACGTGGAGTATGTGCCCCATATGGGATCATTTTGGTTGTTAAGGGAGATATATAATAATTTGGAAGTCTTTAGAGGGATAGGAAATCTGCTCTAGAGCAATAAACGAAGCTTAAAACGTAGTAATATTTAGTTCAACCAAGCACATAAAATAAAATTTGGGATATTCTAATGGATGTAGAAACAATGTAGGTAAGGAGCACTTTCTCTACATGTAAGCAGAAGAGCAGAATAAAACGAAGTCTTTTTACTGAAATATTCAATAAGTACTATTAATATTTCATAACATGATGATTTATCTATGTTTGCTTAACAAGACTGGGAAATGAGTCCCATTACTTCGTCATAACTTCTGTCCAACATAGGGGATGTGTAGAAGTATTCTTTTCATTATAGAATATTATTTTTGACACATTTAATGGAAAGCATCAAAAATCACCGTTTGAAAAACCACGTTTTAGAAGTTTTGAACACAAATGTCTATGTGCTAAGAATCCTAATGCTATAATCAAGGAAAAGTAAAAATTAAGCCAATGCATAAGCGAGGACAGTACTGAAGAGAGAAATTAAACTGTTGAAGGTAGTTGAGAGGTAACCATGAGATATAAACCTTGTGATTGGTGTTACAAAAATATGGCTACTGTACGGAGTGATGGAAAGAATAGATTGATTATTTTTTTATTTAGTACCAGATTGAGAACAGAGTTGATTTAAATATAAATTTTTGAAGTACAAAGTATATAATAATATTCAAGATCAAATCTATCGATAACCAGCTCATAATAGATGTTCCAAATATCACCAAAAATAACTAAATACGAATATATGGAGTTCTTCACAACCACAGTGTACTCAGGCCAAGAATTCAGTTAATAAAAATTAATTTTTAGTTCACTCTATAGTTTACATACTTTTTTTAGCATTAGTTATTATATTAAATCATTTTGAAAGTAACCCAAAATAGATTAAGGTTATAATAAAAATATGCGAAGACTTCAGTTTAACAACTTTCTTTCTTCTACCAAAATTGATATTTCCAGTCCGTTCTGAGTTTCCAAAACAAAAAAAATTAAACGAAGTACGTATAGTGTGTACGAAGAGTTCATTAAATAATTAAGAAAGCATGCGTCTTTAAAATTTCTATCACGTACCTTCCAATGTACACTCGTCATAAAGAACAGTACACCCAAAATGTGCAGAGAGTTGCCACAATATTTTAACGGAATTATTTTATATTTTTAATTTGACGAAAAGCTAATAAAATCACTGAGACGAGAGATTAAATAGAATAATAAGATAAAATTTATAATATTAAATATAGTTATATTATAGTATATATAAAATATATAAATTATTATGGCAACCAAAATATAAAATTACTATTTTTAATATAGGTACAATTATTTCTTTTTATAATAGTTGAAATATTTGAAATTTTAATAAGCTATTAACAAAACAAAAAATATAGAAAAAAAATAAATTAACAAAATAAAATAATTAATTAAATAAAATAATTCAAAATAAAAAATAAAAATTTTAAATATCAGTTAAATGTCGTCATAATTTTCACTGGGAGTGAGTTCTGGTTCGGGTTCAGAAGAGTGTTTTTCCGCAGCCAAACGCTCATTTAATTCCATTTGTGCATTAATGAACCATTCATAACCGAAATTGACATCACGCAACGTGTTATTCGCTTTCGCTTCCTCAAACCATTCCATACGATCGGTAGGACTACCGAGCGATTGATTCAATAATTGTCGCCGCTGGCGAGCACGTTTCATAAATTGTACATAATCCATTTCTTCAAATGTTTCATATGAATCAAGTTCTTCTTTCGCCTGCTCTGCTATAGTATCATAATCATCAGACACATCCAATATATGTTCGCAACCTTCTTTCACTGAATCAAAGTGCCCTTCGTGAGCTTTTTCAGTTGGTAACAGACGAGAACGTAAATTTGCCAGTTCTTCGGCACAATCTGCCAAGGCTTGCTTAACTTTTTCTTTTTTATCAGCTTCATATTTCAAACGTTCTTTCTCTAATTGTGTTTCAATACGTAACTTTTCTGCATTCATCCTTTTACGCGACATAAGAATATTTAGCATTCGTTTAAAATTCAACTCTTCCCATTGCTTTCTCATACGCTCTGGATAGCTTTCATGAATCATAGCTTCTTGTGCTCTGTAAAACATATAAAAAATATTTTTTATACCAATATTTGAATGTAAATTTTGAATAGACATTGTTCAAACTTATACTGAAATGTCTGTTCAAAAATTTTAACAGACCTCCTTTCTTCTGCTTCTTCTACAAGTCTGCGTTGTTCATCCAACAACTTTTGTTTCTCCACTCTTTCCATTTCTTTCAGCGCTTCCATCTTAGCTTTTTTTTTGGCTTCTATTATATCTTGATTTTCCTCATAATATTTTTTCTCCCAAGCATGCATTGCTATCTTACGTTCAATTTGCCTTTCGATATATTCCGCAAATTTCTAACAAAAAACACCTTTATATTTTCCATAAATTTAAGAACATAATTTAATAGAAGTTCTTACGTCCTCTTCACCTTCCATAGCATAGTAGAATCCAGGCGGTAGTTTCACCATGCGAAAACTGCTGTTATAATCTCCTATACCAAGTAATTTTTCTGGTTCAGTTGGAGGATGCTCTATTACATAAGTTACACATCCACCACCCATGATATCATTAAAGCAAGGCTCATCGTCTCGTGCTAACAATTTTAAAGAATTTGGCTATTATAAATGATTTGCATTATGTATTGTGGTGCGATATATTTAAGTAAGAATATTTCAAAATCAAACAAAATAAGTTAAGTCAATAATGAATACAAGTACATTATTCTTTTAAACTTATTGCACATTTTAAGAATAAATAAATAGTCCTTCTACCCTGGCTCTCAAATAATAGCCAAAATAAGAAAAACTGACAGATTTTCTACATTGTTCAAGTCGGGTTATCCGATATAAGCTAACGTTTCGTGTATACGAATATCTCTGATATATTCGATAATCATAGATCTGAAGTCTATGATTTTATGTTAAGTATTGTTTTTTATTGAACCCATCCATTTGGGTTCAATTCATATTGTCCATGTTCTAAACATAATCTCTCCAAGCGAGCGCACTATGTTGGTAGATGTTTTTGTAGCGAAGACATAGTATGTATCTATTCCTGCCTCGACAAAATGTTGGCTCTGCAACTACATCATAACACCCTTCGTTGATTTTAGTCTTTCTGGAACCAAGTTAGTCCTCTTTATGTGATATTCCTAAATCTGTATATATCAAAACTTCCAGTTGTTATTATACATAATACTATGTAACAAAATTAATCGTACATTTCAAAAATCATCAAAGTCCGCTGTGCTTTAAACTGCACTCAATATCCATAACTGCTGAACCCTGTGAGGCCTTATAAATTGATTTTGTTATTCATCGCTCAGACAGTACTCTGCGAAGTAGGTACTTACCTAACTAAAGCAAAAGAAGCTACATCGGTGCGAAGTCGATTTCTTATTCGAGACTGTATGTCTACAAAAATATGGTTTAGAATTGAACCCGCTTTTCCTATCTCTAGGCAGAAAATGTGACTGCCTAAGGTAATGTGAAATTTACTAAAACAATTTTGGTCGGCGTATAACAAAATACTAACTGTAACCTATCAATTACTAACAGTTTTATTGCTGATGTAGCCTTAATTATAGCTTTTCAGATTAAAACATAGTCGACTTAATCAATTATTCCATCTCGCATATAATTCTGAACCACATCAATTAGTGATGCTACTTTCTTGAACTATCAAAAGTAAGCGTTGTCTTACCTAGATAAAGATTTAAAAAAAGACATTTATATACCATAGGTAAGAGTAATACCACGCTGTTATCTGTGTTATCTATCTATCAATCTATCATTTATTATCTCATATAACAAAAACTTACCTAGAATATCCCAAACTTCTAAATTTCCATCTGCACGTGTGATAAACAATACTGACGGTCGAGTTGTACTCCAAGCAGCTGAAGTTAAATCGCTAGGACGTTTTCGCCATAAAATTGGTGATGTATGAAACTCAGCTTTCCAAACAGCAAATACAGTAGTCCCAACAGTTACAAAAATATTTGTTAAAAATGGATTAGTTTTTGTTGCAACTATTGGACCATCATGCACTCTTGCGAAACTTGCCACAGATGAAACTCTCTCTCCCTCATCAGTATCATTGAACACTCCAACCCAATTAATTTTTTCAACATGACCATATAGTGTTGATATAATAAATGTTTGCCGCATTTCTGGTGGATCCTTTGGAGTTAGCGCTATGCGATAATTAATTTTATTTCTACGTAATCTACGATGATCTAAAACCGTTAATTGAAATTGTGACGTATCACCGACAATTCCTGTTATAGGTTCTTTATAATTTAATTTATAAGTGGGTTTAAATTTTTTATTCTTGTGTACCGATTCGCTTTTGAGTAGAGCTTTGGGTAAATTAGCTCTAATTGTTCGTTTGACTTTCTTGTCCGGTGGTGCATTGAAATCCCAAAATGCAATACCACCATCCAAAGAGCAAGTAACAAAAAAATTATATGAACTACTTTGCATAGGATCGACAAAAATTTTCCCATATGCATTAATGTAAAAATTTCGGCTCATCCAATAAATGCCCGTTATTGCATCCGTATGAGAATACTCTAGAGCTGAAGTAGCTGCACGCATTACGCGATGTTCCTCATTAAGGTCAATAGTATGTTTCAAATATTCCGCCATGATATTTTGGTAACGAATTTGTGCTGTTGTCATTATTACCGTATCTTCCAGACTATCAATACGGTTTTGTAGATCCCATAATATGAGTTGTCCATTTTTTGCACCTCCTAGCAAACAGTTACCATCATATGGGTTAAATGATAAGTGAGTGACTTCCAGTGGTGAATCAAATTGTAGTTTGTAATTTAGATTATCAGAAAAACTCCACAATAGTATAGGATTTGGCTCCATAATGGCACGCTTAACGCTACTATATTTTTTTGGTACTACAAAAATAGTTTTGGTTAATAAAATTAAAATTTTTAAAGTAAAATATTTTCGGATTTAATACTCACTTGTTTCCGAAGTGCAAGCTGTACTAAACGTATAAGATACTGCCAATATTCCACTGTTTGATTAAATAATAAAATTGAAACTAATAGATATTATGTAAAACTTATGATAATGTACTCCAGACTTACGATAAATGTGGATACCAATCTGCACTGCAAACAAATCGATTTTGACTCTTAGCAATATCTGCAAAACAAAATATTTCCTCCAATTCTGGAGTAATATAGACATCCACCGGATCACCTTGCATTAGGGTGTAATCATTTCTAAAAAAATAAGATCAAAAACTTTAAGCAAATATAAAATAATATTATATAAGAACAGAGGATTATATAAGAGTAGTGAATTGCAAAAACAAAAATTTTTTATTATTTTTAATTAGTTGAATTCTTGGTTGACCATACAGCTGTTTCGAATATTGTCAAATATCTATCAACGGTGGTCTTAAAATTATATCTTTTGTATAATTATGCGTTAATTATATTTGAGACTACAACTACCAAGAGTTGAACCCATACGCTGCCAGAGCTCAGAGTCAGTGTTCATTAAAAAACTGATCCAAAACCGTATTGGACTCGTAGGTTTAACCTTGAAGTTTTATGAATTTGCTGTGAAAGTTTTTATTAACAAATTAACTTGCTGTGTTTATATTAGAAAGAAATCATAAACCGAGCTGTAAAATTAATTAATTATAGTTATAATCGTACAATTAATCGTAGAGATTTAATTTTAGCAATGTAAAATTAACTTTTTAAACCTTATGTATTATGTATTACCTATACATATCCACTTGATTAAATTCTAGAGTGCTTAATAATAATTTCATTTGAGGAGACATTTCTGGCGGCGGTTTAGGTACAACTACTTCTGGAGATGCCGGTCTGCTAGTTTGAGCTTTTTCTTTAGCCTCTTCATCTTCGGAGGAAACATCTAAGTCTATATTAAAAAAAAGTTTGGAAGTGAATTTTTAGTTTAAAATCATTATATAGAATATATACTTCTAGAACTGCTAAAAAATCGGTACAGTAAATATAATAGTAAAATACAGAAAGGGAAAAGAACCTTAACTTTTCTAATATTTTCTTAAAGTTAAACTAAATATTAATTATTCCTTAATGTCCTTAAGGAATTCCTTAAGGTATTCCTTAAGGTTTTCTATGTTATGTATGTAACACTAATTTAATAATACATCTAGAAAAAGAAACTATGAGGTTCTTAAAAAGAACTAATATGTTATGAATTTTTAATTAAATGTTAATTGGTCATCTTAGCTATGTCAAAAAGTGTTCTGATAAAATAACATGTATTTAACAGTCATTATATATATTGTAAAATATATATAATATTATTATATTAGGAATGGTTTTAATATCATATATAGTAATTGCTATTTCTTAAAGTTACAATAACTTAACTTATGATAAAAACTCCATTCTTATTGTTTAGCTTAAATAGATGTAGCTTGTATTAAATCGATTTAATTTAGACCTTTGAGGTCTGATGCATTATAGTTTAATCGTAGATATCGCCATACACCATCTGGGTATATTGATATTTAATACTGCCAAATTTCTGAAACAACCAAATCCGGTAGAGATTTAAGTAAAGTCTTCTATTCTAAGCAACTTTTTCCACAGTGTTCTATGCCGACAATCTCCGGTAGATATTTAAGTGAAGTCTACTATTCTACACTATATTCTACACCGACAAAGTTTAGCTCTCGAGATATCGAAGTTAAAAGTTGCCGCTAACAATTAACAACAAGTATAGTATAATTGGTTAGAATAGATGACTTTACGTAAACTCATTGCCAAATTGGAGCGTCCTTAAACTAGAAATCCTACTTTAGTTAATTACAACTTTTACTATAATGCACCTATTTGTACTATTTACTATTTGTAAATTTTTGTTCATAGAAAAGAAAACTTACCATCTTCCTCTCCAATCTCATATAAATATTGTGTCCACATATTATTCGGAAAAGTAGGATCAGTAAGTTGTTCACGATCAATAAGTTGTGGTGCAGATTGTATACCAATTGTAATACGTTTTCTGGTAACATTATCGAACTTAACCCCTTCAGGTGGTATTAATTCCACATAACCATCACGTGTGTCTGCACATTTACGAAATGTGAACTCTTTGTTTTTTGTTATAGTTGGGGGATAAACACTTTGTATTTCCACATCGACTGGTTTAATATAACGTTGCTGTAATGTTAGATTTATTTCATTTTCGCTACCTAATGATACCCAACGCTTTGGTTTCTTAATTTGATGTTTATGAGCAATCCAGTCTTCATATAATTCAATACTATGTATAACAGACAATGCTAATTTAGTATCCTGAGAATCGAAAAATATAACAAATGGATCAGCTTCTGTTTGATGTTCTGAGTTTTGGGTCAATAATGGCGCATAACCAATCAATACATAATCTTCAGGATTAAAATCTTGAAATGCCGCGTATAATGCTGGACCTTTATCAACATAATCAATTAAACTATCACGTATATATTCATATTTAAGTTGCTTCCAAGGAAATCGTTGGTTAACATTTATACCAACTACAATATCCAACACCGTTTGTACTTCTGGTCTATGAAATAATGGATTAACAATTATTTATGGTATTTAAAGTTAATTTTTATATATATTTTTATATATATTACCTGATCATTATGAGTTTGCAACTTGGCAAATTGTATATATAATTGAGTGCTTCTTCGACATCATATGTATGAGCCTCAAAATCATCGTCTTCCGATTGAGGGAGCGCCCACTCCGCAATACCTGGTTTTGGTAAACTTAAAATAACCAATAAATTTAATAAGACTTTTGAGATCATGGATGACTTTAATTTACCAGGTAAGCTGATTTGGCAATGGATTTTAGGAGGTCAACTTTTTCCACTATGCTATATGTTTATATAATTTACTTCTCAAGATATCGAGAGAAGTTAATTGAGACGCTTTCTACCATAAACTAGTATATGTAGTTTTGGCGCAGATTACACAAACGATGGATAACAACAAATAGACATCCAATTGTCATTATATCAAATGACATTAACTGCAAATCGCTACATTTAATAACTAAACGTTATTGTTATACAGCGTAATGGAAAAAGTTGTTTACAATAACTTTTTCTAAAATTCGTTATCAAATAGGTGTGCCCGGAAAATTGATATCAAATAGAGATCATATATTATATGATATATTATAAAAATTGAATTAATGATATGTATGCTCTTACCTAAAAAGATTTGATGCATTCTCTTCCTCTTCTTCTAAGGCCGTTTGAGAACCTGATTCTTCCATTATGCTTTATTAATATTTATTTTCAAATTTAATTCTTAGTATATGAATTTTCATTAAATATTAAGTTTTTATTTAATTTACTTGACAACAAAATATAAACACAATATTTAATATGTCTATGGCAACAATATCAAATAAGTTTGAATAAATAAATAACAATCAAGAAAGTAAATATGTTATAAAAATTAAAAACTTAAAAAAATTGACATTGGAATAATTGATCTGAAACTAATTATGTTACATATTTTGAAGGTTTAATTTATTTACTGTAAGAGAATGTTTATTTATTGTAAGAGTTTAAAGATAATAATTTATATATTAAGGGCATTACCTTAGCAATGGCAAGAATGAGTTATTTATGCATTGTTGTATTAAATATCAGTTTACTTTTTTGCTATTAAAATCAATTTATTAAAATTATTATAAGATACATAACATCTAATGTGATAGTTACATTGAACTAAAATTTTAAATATATTTATTTGTATCGTAACTAATCACTAACTAATGTTAATACAAAGAAGCTGAATTAGATTAAATATATTTGATAAAGCCACAAAATCGAGCCAACTTATCACAACTGAATAACTGCATTATAGACGTTTCCACTGGCTTTGTTAGACCAGTTAATTTACTTGAGATTCAAGTACTTCAAGCAATCTCAAGTAAATTAACTAGTCTAACGATATCAGTAGAAAAATACTATTGGATTGAGAAGTAGTAGAAGTGATATAAATTAGAATCAATATATTAAAAATGGAAATATTTTATATAAGATTTTAAAACTAAATATACCATTTCATGCATATCTTATATTAGGTCTGTTCCACAAGCTACTCGTAGTAAAACTCAAGTAAAACATAAGTAAAGTACAAACTGAGAGCGTAAGTAAGCATAAGCAAGTAAGTAAGTAAGCATAAATTACGCTCTTTATGGTGAGAACAACAGTGCCGCGTAAATAAACAATACAAAAATTCAAACAAAAACAGCTGATTCATACATCACAGAAACACAAATTTTAGTTTAAATAAAATGCACCAATAAAATCTGTGTAACATTTTCAAGTTTTGACAGGGATGTTACGCTCTCTCAGGTGTACTTGTGTATACAAAGTGTTATTCAAAGTTACAACGAGTAACTCGTGGACAGACTTATTGTCTGTATGAGACAAGTAATTGCAATCTTGATTGTAATTTTACACATTTAGCTCGCTTCATTAGAAACCTATTCACATAGCAAATCTTAATTTTATTTTGATATATGTTTTTGTAGTTGCGCTCGTATATCCATAAAGAAACGTGTAAAATAACAATTAAATGTGTTTCGTGAATAAGTACTTATATAAATAATAATAAATTATTCTTCATAAATTTGAGTTTTTAACGAAAAAATGCCACAAATTGTTTCTTTCTTTTCTCTTCCAAATTTTTAAGTTGAATTCTTTAACTATTGTGAATAAATAATTGTGAATCATTACCTGGCCCCCTAATTTGGCGCTAGGTGTCGCCATTCAACGAAATGATTAATGTATTCTATCCTTCGACTGTGCGTTATTGATGTGAAAAATGTTTTATTGAATAGAGAAATAAAGTAATATTAAAATAAAATCCTTTTAAGAGATATTAAGGTTTGTCTCTGCAGTTTTATTTTTTTAATTTGCTAAATACTAAATCATAAACATCCGCTTAATAAAACATATAAAAGAATGCACGATACGTAATGAAAATTATTGATTTTTTTGCTATTGACGTAGCTGCGAATTTTTGCAAAATATTTAAAAAAAATTAAATTTAATCGCAACGAAAAATATTTAAGTTTATTTTATTGATATGTAAATGCATAACCATAAATATTAAGCAAAAAATATAATAACTTAAAGCGAACTGGTGACATCATCAAATTGGTAAAACTGAGACAGCGCCTAAGCTGACTCTGACAGTGAATAATAAGTTTTCATTTGGCTTAAAGAATTTTACAAGAAATAATTGTTTATAGTGTTTATTTTCTTTTTAATATTTACAGATAATAAAATAAAAACCATTGTAAAAAACCAATTGGAAGATTTTATAATAAAATCGCATCTAACAAAATGGATCGTAAAGCAGAGTTGGAACGTAAAAAAGCCAAATTGGCTGCTTTACGTGAAGAGAAAGACCGTAGACGACGTGAGAAAGAAATGAAAGATATGGAAGAAGCGGCTGGCCGTATAGGCGGTGGTATTGGTGTTGATAAGGATCAACGGAAGTATGTTTAAAAATATATATTTTTTACAACTAGTTTAAAAAATACGTTCCATAAATTTTTTACAGAGACTTAGATGAAATGTTGTCCTCTTTGGGTGTAGCACCTGTTTCTGAAGTATTATCTTCATTGTCTTCTGTCACATCTATCACTTCAGATAATTCAAATACACAAACGCCGGATGCAAGTCTGCAAACCAATATGAATGGCGTAAAGAGGGAAATTTTTGTTTTCTATTTTGTAAATGCATATTATATTAATTATTTTTACAGTGGTAGCAAGAAAAATTCACTTAATCTTAGCATCTATAATGTGCAAGCCACAAACATTCCACCTAAAGAGATGCTTGTTTACTCAAAGCAAACACAAACCAACAGTACTGGAGGTCATGAACGTGATGGTTGGTATATTCTGTTAAGTGCTTAGTTATGTATATATAAATATATAAATATTTAGTTGCTATTTCAGTTTAATTGCTTCTTCAATGTGTTTTTGTCATATGTCTAACCTATGCTTTTCATCCAATTTTTACTTTTACAAAGAATGTTTCTATAACTCTTATTAAATTCAACTATATCTATCTATGTTTCTATCTTTAACATAATTAAAGTTCTATATATATATAAATAAATTACCTAATTTAATTAAAAGAAAAGTTTCTGAAATCTATAATTCTTATTAAATTCAACTATTTCTTTAATTTAACATAATTAAAGTTATATATAAATAATTTACGTAACTTATTTAAAAGAAAAATTTCTGAAATTTCTATAACTCTTTCAAAAAGTAGTGAATTACAACAACAAAAATTCTTTTTATATTGTTTTAATTAATTGAATTTTTGGTTGACCATACAGCTGTTGGCCAAATACCCACCTTCAGTGGTCTTGGAATTATTTCTTTAATAAATCTTAAATAATTTTATGAGACGTAAGTACCAAGGACTGAGCTCGTGTTCTGCTAAATTTGAAGATGAGAGTATATTATTAATTAAAATAATATAAACAGAATTTTTGTTGTTGTAGTTCACTACTTTTGGAAACCTCATAATTAAACTTATTTATGAATATTTCACTGAATTTAATTAAAAGGAAACCCCGATATTTTAACAAAACTATATCTATTATTCATTGCATGTTTTGTTTATCTTCATTGTAGAAAGACAAATATCCTCTTATTCTTAAATTAATATATATGAAATTCAAATATATATAATTTTACTACTACATAGTAATAAATTTACATTATAATAGTGAAAAATTATAGATAGGTTTGTTCTTTCAAACTACTAACCTTATATGTTGTTACAAAGTTTTTTTTTTTCAAATCCCACCTAAATATATTGTTTTTTAAATTCTTTATTTTTATTTTTTATTGACTATTTAAGTTTATATTATTAAATTTTATTTTCTAAACATTTTACAATGTGTATTATAGTTTTTCTTATAATCAACAGTTATTGCTTTAAAAAAAGTGAATCTTGAGTTAGGTAACTAATTTAGTAATGATATATATTTATATCATCAAACAGTCAAGCTGCTTTGAAATTCTTGAGTTCATTCCAATTTACAATTAGACTTATATTTAGTGGATACTACGGTATCGGTGCTGACAGGTCACAGCGTATTACAAAGACAAGCTATGTGACTGAGTTTTAATCTATAATGACTTTTGTCTGAGTGGTGATGTCTGCGAATGGGGACAAAACTATATTCCACCTCATGTGTCAGTGTCCATTATTAGTTAAAAAAGGATTCAAAATATTTGGATCCCCTTTCCCTACTGACCTGACAGAGCTATCCTCCTGCAAATTTTGGAACTTTGCCAAGCTTATAGGCTTGTTAGGTTAGTACATTTTCATTTGGAGTGTAGTCATGCAATCAAACTATCTTATTGTATAACGAACAATTAAACACAAATCGAAATGTATCTACGACATTTGTACTCATGTTAGCCCTTCTTAAATAAAAAGAAATTTAGTAATTTCATTCAGATGTCCGATAAAGTCTACTGTCTAAAGTCTAAAGCGAGTCTACTGATGGCTTATAGTAGACTGTTAAATAGATAATATCCATGCTATAAGGAAGAAATGTTAGATGCGCCAAATCTGCTTTGTCAAAGCATAGCTCCAACGCGATGTAGATTAAACATATCAAGCAATTACTTTCCAAAGAATCTTAGCTACCAGGTCTCTTTCAAAACACTACCTTAAATTTTATTAAAAATTCCAAATGGTTTTAAACTCATCGAATTTTGTGTGGTACTACAATAGATCAAAATGTCCTAAGTGACACCTTAGAATCGTCGCTATTACTTAGCCAGATTTAATATTTTATTAGAACATTTTACATAAAAATAATTTCTTTAACATTTATTACATATTTTTATTTAAAAAAAATATATATATGTATATGGATATAAAATATATAATACATATAATAAAACTCAAACACTTCTGTAACATTTTCAAATCACACAATATTAATGATATAACCTATGAAAGCACACAATTAAACTGTTAATGCATTATTAAAAAATATTTTACATTTTTAAAACTCTGAATAATTTTTCAATACATACAACATAATCAATATATTATAATAATATATAAAAATACACAATTTATATTGCAAATACATTTATTTTGATTATTAAACTCTATATAAATTTTCAATAACCGAAATTATTTTAAAAACAATTTTTGTTGTGTATTTACCATATAAATGTATTAATTATTCATATTATAGTATATACAATGTATATAAACAAAAAATATTGTTTTATTAGTTCCAATCTTCTACATTTATAACGAGTGTCCCCCCTCTTGTTTAAGCTGTTCCCCCATAGTTTCAGTATCCATTAATCATTGTTAAAATATTTTTAAAAATTAACTGAAAATTATAATGTAATAAAATAACAAATTTAGTTCTTTCTTGCCATTCCTCACCTCTGTCAGGATATATGGAGGATTGGTGGAGACCACGTAAAGGTACTAATATACTAAAAAAATATAAATAAAATGACTAAAATATATATAATTAATATTTTTAGCAACTTTCATACATTCTGCACATAATATTGAAGAGCAATTTATTTATTTAATGTTTTATAAAAAAAAAAATAATAAATTATAATTTAATATTTTATTATTATAAAAATATTTAAATAAACAGTTTATTTAAAAAACTAATCGATTATTTAAAAACTAATACTTATAATAAAAAAAAAATTAATTTATTTTTATAATATATAATTATAATTTTATAATATATATAATAATTAAATCATATCTGTAATTAAATATATATTTTTATGTTTTTTTTATTATATTTTTAATATTATAAAAATATTTAAAACAAACAATTTTTGCAAATTGATTATTTAAAAAACTAATAATATAATAAAAAAAATTATTAATTTATTTTTATAATATATAATTATAATTTTATAATATATATAATAATTAAATCATATCTGTAATTAAATATATATTTATATATTTTTATTTATTTATGGTTTTATTATTATAAAAATATTTAAACAAACAGTTTTTGCAAATCGATTATTAAAAAACTAATACTTCTAATAAAAAAAATTATTAATTTAATTTTATAATATATAATTATAATTTTATAATATATAATTATAATTTTATAATATATATAATATATAATTATAATTTTATAATATATATAATAATTAAGTCATATATCTAATTAAATATATATTTTTATGTTTTCATTATTATAAAAATATTTAAACAAACAGTTTTGGCAAATCGATTATTTAAAAATTAATAATTATAATAAAAAAGTTATTAGTTTACTTTTATAATATATAATTTTTGAAATATATTTCTAATTAAATATATATTTTTATGTTTTTATTTCTAGCTCATGCAACGGACTATTATGGTAAGTTTAATTGTTTCTTGTTTGCTTCAAAGAAAATGTTTTGTGTTTCTTTGTGTGTAGCGTAGTTGTTAGTAATTAATTCAAAAAAAAAAAAAAAATATAAAATAATTTTTTTATATTGTATAATTCATGTTACTTTAATTTTTAGTTGTTTTTTGTTTCGTTTTATTTTCTTTAAATATATATATTATAATAAAACAAAAAGTCAGCACTTCAGTTAGTTGTGACTTTCTTAATTTTTTATGTAAATATTAAAACACACTCTTCTCCACCCATTTTATAATTGGTAAATATATATATTTTTTAATAATTATTATTTATTAATTTTGTTAATTTTACTTCTTTGCTAGAGTTTAATTTCTAGAAGTAGGTTTTCGTTTATATCTTAAAAATAATTATTGAATTCGTATTATTACATTTAATAATAACTGATAATGATATTTTAAGTTAACTATATTTTAATTATATTATAAGTTCTTTTTAATTAATATAATTTTATATATATAAACATTTTATAACGATGTTAAACAGCAGAGACTATTTACTCCCATTGGCAAACATTTGTTCAAATTGTTTCACATAAATATTGTGTGTTTCTAATGCTCAATCGCAAAATGAATATTGCATGTTCACTTATTATTCTATTATTAAACTATAAAATTTGTTTTATTTAAAAATTCATAAAAAAATTAAAATTTATAATTTTTATAAAAAATTTTATAATAGAATTAAAAAAAAAATTGCTTGCAAGTTAAATTGGGGATTTCCTAAATTAGTTGATTTTCATTAAAAACAAATTTTTTTCTAATATCTATGACATTAAATTTGCTAGTTAAAAACAACAACAAAAAACTTCATTTATTTTCTATTTTCAAGATGAGTACAATCTTAATCCGGGTTTAGAATGGGAGGATGAATTCACAGGTAGGTATCTTTTGCCATTGAACAGTGAAGAAGGAATCGACATGAAGCAAAATAGGAACGTTTGAATTCATTTTGAATATTATTTAAAATGATCTTTATCAAAATTAACTCTATTTTTTTTTATTAAATAAAACAATTCAAAATGTTTTTCACCAAACTTATGAAGGTGAAATTTCGGAAAATTAAAAACAAAAAAAAAAAACAAAAATTAATGAAAACAACCACGCAACACTTTTCTCAACTGGCATTTACTGCGCTTTTGTATTGTTTTTGTATTTGTCAATTATAATTTTCCGTGTATTGTCTATGGTTTGAGTTGCTAAATAATTTTAAGTACTATTATTATTATATACTATTTATATATACCACATGTATTCTAACTACTTGAGAAAGCTTTTCATTTAAATTTAAGTTCTTAATTTTCTTTAAAGTATGCTAAATTTATACAGTCTATTAAGTAGAGGCGCTCATAAAGGCACATTCAAAAACATAGAAATATATATTTTTAAATATATTTCTAAAAACATAAAAATAAAGTTTTAAGCATGCTAAAGTGAAAAATCTGTTAAATAGAAGTCCTTATGAAGACACCGAAATGTGGAAATATATATACATATTTATAAGAATATTTCTAAATACATAGAAACAAAGTTTTAAGCATGCAAAAGTTATACACCGAAAAGTCTTATATAGTAGCACACCCAAAAACATAGAAATATATATATATATATATATAAATATATTTCTAAATACATAGAAACGAAGTGTTAAGCATGCAAAAGTTATACAGCAAAAAATCTATTATATAGTGGCACACCCAAAAACATAGAAATATGTATAAATATATTTCTAAATACATAGAAACGAAGTTTTATGCGTACGAAATTTATTCAGCGAAAAGTCTGTTAAATAGATGCTCCCATAAATTTAAAAACATAGAAATATATATACATATGTATATAATAATTATAATTCTTATAACATAGAAACAAAGTTTTGATCATTTACTTTAAATATTTGTATATATTTACTATAATTCAATTATTATGAAATAAAAATTGATAAAATATAGTAACCAGTTATCCCTTCTAGTCGTGCAATATTGATAGTCCCCAGTTTTCATTTTCGTTCTTTTAACCAGACTGAATTGCTGATCCCGTTGGTATCCGTTTAAAAGAACTTGTTATAATTAATTAATTATTGTGTAATATATCTTCATTCCAATCATTTATGCAGTTAAAACTGTGTTAAACGAACATTCTCATAAAGCGATATCGCTCTGTATTGTGCCATGTTGCTTGTCCCCGGTTTTCATTTTCCATACTAATTTCCTACTTTTGTTCTTAATTCTTAATGGAGCAGAGTTGCTTAAAGCTTTGGCTGTATATACTATTCTTTTATTTATTGCTTTCACATGAAAGAGTTAAAACTGAAAGGCTATTCTATAATATATATGTAAAATACGCTTACTATATTCAGAAACTTATTAAAGTTATGAAGAAAATATATATCGATGTTGTAAAACATTAGTTGATCATCAGAGATATTGTTTAGGTAGATATGTAGTTCTATTGTTCTCCTTATGAGTGAATTCCTTAGTTGCCAAAAGGGTTCCATTACCTCACCACTATTGCGAGCTCTTCTAGATTTTCTGTAAAGCAGTAAATGTTCTTCAGTTTATATAGGAAGATCATATCCAAACACATTGTTTGTATCATTGACTAGTGACTAGTATAAATAAACATAATGTCAATAATATATTTCTTTAACAAATCAAATTGTTACATTTTTTTTAATACATTATTAAATATTCTTATGAAAGCTTCATATAACTAAATAGTATCGATAACATTTTTTACTAGTCAAAATATATCACATACCTTAAATGAACGAATATTTTAATTCATTTTGATACATCAAAGTTTATCTTTATATTAATGCAGTAACTCACTATTAATATAGTTAATATAGTTAACTCACTATTTTACTCAGTGAATATCAGATTACTTGGCTTTATTTATTTAACCCATTATTTATTGAAGGGATCAGCTTATAAATCTTTATTGAATTTATTACTAGTTATTTATATTTAATAATTCATTAAGGCGATCCGATTATTCATATTCATCGAGTTTACTCGTTACTTAATTTCTATGGTTAGTTGAGGTAATAAGATCATTGATCATTGAATAAGATCACTGAGATAACACGTTATTTTTATTTAATTATTTATTAAAGTGAGTAAATTATTTATATTCATCAACGTAACTTATTTCTTTGGTCCAATAGTTATATGAACTCATCACATTCTCTAGCTAAACCGAATTAACTCATTCTTTTAATCCAATAATGATCACATTATTTATCTCCATCGAGCTATCTCGTTCCTTTAATTTAATCCTTCATTAAGGTGACCGAATTATTTATCTTCATCTTCCTCCTCACATTATTTGGCTCAATCGAATTAACTCATTCTTTTAATCCAATAATTAATTGAGCTGATCACATTATTTATCTCCATCGAACGAACTCGTTCCCAATTCAAGCTAACTTGTTTTAATCCTTCATTAGGATGACCGAATTATTTATCTTCAATGAGTAAACTCGTTCTTTTAATTCAATAGTTCATTATGGTGTAGTTTAAAAAGATATGATTTAGTTAAATCATACTTTAACGAAACATAATTTGAAATTCTAATTTTTAATAAAATTATAAAAGATTAAAAATTTTTTTTATAAGACAATAAAAGTGTTTCCTATTTGGTTTATATTATGAATACCATAGGTAAAATCGTATCGCAGGAGACTTGACTTTTTTTAAATTGCTCATTGTATAAAAAATATTTTACTTTAAAAATTTAGTTCTATAGTGAACATACAACTGAATTACTAAAATTCAGAATTTTTAATTAAAAGAAAACTACTTAGTACAATAATAATGAACTAGTTCCCTACCTGTTTCAAAGGAACTGGATCTCTAGGCAGATTTTAAAATAAAATAATATTAAACCAAATACTCATAATAAAAAAAAATTGAATAAATTCGTATATAGTATATATATACCTATATATATCATATATTTTTATCATATATATGGAATTATAATTATAACCTAAAATATCGTAATCTAATCCTCAAGCAATAATATATTATGGTATATAGAATATTAAATTATTTTTATGTATAATAATAATATTTTAAAAAAACTTTAAATTTAAATGAAAAGCTTTAAAATAAAACCTACATATAATAACAAAATTAAAAAAGCATGTCTTAAAAACTAATACTTCATATTCCAAGTGACGTTGCTCATACATATCTTAAACGTTTCTGCATTTGTATATATATTTATTTTATATATATATTATACTAATCAATATACTAATATTAATCAAGTTTCATAGTGGTGACCAAGAAAAAAAAAAGAAACAAATTAATTACTCAAAATGTACTAATTTTTATGGTAAAAGATTGAATTTTGTATCTAACCGTTTGCAATATCTTGTATCTCAACTCACTCATATCACCAAAGTCGCTACTATGTAACACAAACTGAAACTAATTCTATTAAAACTCTATTAACTTTCATTAAAGCATAGGATCATTTCTTGGGGCAAATTATCTTTTTATCTTTTTTTTTTTTTTAATTATTATTTTTCTGTTTAAAGTGCCTTTCCTCTTATATCAAAAATTTCAATATTCATTTACCCTTTCGTAATTATAAAAATGTCTTAAGGATATTTATATATATAGATTTATATATATATGTAAAACAATATGTAGGTGACTTGAATAGCGAAGTTTCGACCCTAACCCTAGTCAAAATTAGAACTTTTTTTAATTTAAAATATAATCCTTTTTTAATCATCCAGCTTTTCTCGGTCAGGGCCATCCCTAAAGCTCTCTATTATTAAGCCAGTAAGACACAGTTGCTAAAATGAGAATAAATGATAACTTCTTTACATCTCTCTTTTATTAAAATCAATCGTACGCTACCAAGAGGCTATTACTGAAATGAAAGTAAATAATAAATTGACGGAGTAATGTCAGAATGGATATATAAAAACTTCCTAACCAAGGTCTTATTTTTTTTGAGACCGCTGGGTGCATAACCTACCGTAACGAATGAACTAGTAAAATTAAATAATTTCGGTCTGAGTTTACAAATTTGTTTTCAACATTTTCTTTGATATTGTTACTGTTTAGTTAATTCTAGGTCCTTAAGAAGGATGCACTTACAAGTCTAGCAAATACACAGTATAAACTTTCTTGGCATTAATTCCAATTTCAGTACCGTTTTCCACAAACAAAGACCATTTCCTTTTATTACAAAGACCATTTTTGTACAACATTATGTTATGGTATATAATCCACTTTGCATCGTCTATTGCTGAATGCTTGAAAGTTTCAATTTGCTCCTTTCAACAGGGACTAGCAGATGCAAATTTTATCTAATAAAATGTGAATTTTATGCGAATGGTCTAAAACAGTATTTTGGTTAATCTTCATTTTCTTACTTACTTACTTACTGAATGCAGTCCTCTTCTCTCAGTGTAGCATAGTACCAAAATGGCCCTTAGTGATCTATTAGCAGTGATCTATTAATAGTTTTACTTTTCTTGAGCTGTGTCTATAAGTCCTACAATTTTTTGATGATGAGCAATCACCACATCCAAATTTTTCAGAAATAAGTGTGAACACCATTTCGTCGCAATTAATTGCAAGAAAATAGTGTATTTCTTTGCTCTTTAGAATTTAGTATAGTATTTAACATTGCTTGATACTCTTAAGCACCCTGGTGTTGACGTGTGTGAGAGCGTACGCTCGCATAAGGTTTTAATATGTTTATATGTTTATTTACTGATATTTACTTTTAAAAATATCCTTAAGACTTTATATATATATAAAAAAAAAATCCTTTAGAAAATATTGTCTCTTAAACTATCTCCAAATGGTTTAAAAGTTTTAATTATAAATCATTTTTCATTTGTTTTGTTTTATTTATATTAATTTCAAATATTTGGAAAAGAAAAAAGCAAAAGCTATGTGTTCCTAATTTTGTATTCATTGGTCGGTGCTTGTGTGGTCTCTCGTCTCTATTTGGTGCCACAACAGGACCTCATGACACTCGACATACACCAACAAGCGTACATACTCAAATACATGTGAACTATTATTTCCTATTTTAAAGTCTAGCACTTAAGCAATGAGAAACAATAATTAATTTAAGTTTAAATATAAAATATACATAATATAGTAATAAAGACTTTTTTATATAAACTGGGTGGAGAAATTTGCAAGTTATTAATATGATTTACTTTTCACTTTCACCACAAGTCAGATATATATATATATATATATATATATTATAAATACAGCAAACATTAATGAAATACATTGAAATTGGCTTTTAGTGAATATGATTTCATTCTTGTGATACAACCAATATTTTTACTGTAAATTTTTATAAATACAGGAACTCAAAAAATAAAAAAAATACAAAAAAATGTACAAATTGTTATCATCTGTGTACATTTTGAATTATATATTTGTGCATTTGGATACACACATTACACAAAACATCAAATGACATTTACACTTGTCTATTAGTATAAAAAATACTAAATTTACACTAAAGTAATACACACACACGCCCTACACTCATGTGAATGCAGATAACATAACCTACTTGCGTAATGTCATATAATGTCAGTTTTTCTACTATACCAGCAATGAAAACTGTGATACAGTCAAAACTCGTTTTTACAAACACGGATGTTTCTTTATTCGACGCTGTGCAGTGTTCAGGTGTTTGGTTGGCAGAATTTGTAAATATTGATTGCAATTGCTTAAGAATTATTTATTTAATTATTATATTATATATGAAAATTATACAGACTATGTTTGTTAAACGAGTTTTTACTGTAATCTAAAGCAAAAACAACAGCATTTACTTATTCCCCGTTCTACTTAAAAACATTTCTAATTTAACTTTCACAGTGTAAACAAGGTAATTAACTGCATTATTAATATTAATTATTAAATATTTTATAAAGAATTAAGAAGCATTTAATAAAATATGTATAACATTATTAGAAGTCGGTAATGAATTTACGATCGACATATATAAATGTGGCTAACCATTTTGCACTATTATTATTTTGCTAATTTATTGCTAATTGCAGCTTCATATTAAAATAATTTATGTTCTAATCATAATCATATATACAATATAATCCAAATAAGGTATTTTTATTTAAGTTGCCGTTAATGCAATAAATCAAATGAAAAATTATAGAAAAAAAACCCATCTATAACCAAATGAAAAAAAAAAAAAATAAAACTCTTTAAAATATAAATATTAAATGTGGAATACAAATATATGAGTTAAAATTTCCACTTAAATATATAACATATTTACTTTTATAATAAAATGCTTCTAAGCCCGAAATTACATTGATGGGTTAATTTTTCGATTTTTAGATTTGTCTATGTAGCAAACTTGAAAAGATATAATCATATTCTCCTTCCCTTCTGCTCTTCTATTAGAAGTCCGTTTCAAAAGACTAGTTACCACTTGTGAAAAATAGATCAGTGAACTTCACTTTTGAGAGATAATGCCTCACAACATTACATTGTGACACCACATATGGAAGCATAAAAAAAAAAACAAATGGAGAATATAACAGCGAATCATAAAAAAAAGCAAAAAATAAACTGTGCAAATTTTAAATAAAATTAATAATTATTAAATTAATTGCATTAATATAATTTCAAATATATTCAACTTTATACTTTTGATATTATGCCATTTTTTCTTTTTTATTTAATTCCACCGTTCGTTAATTGACTCTCCTTAGTGTAAACACTTGTGCAATTAACGCTAATTGATGTCCGCAATATTTAAAATATAAACATAATATTAAACTGCTTAAAAAATCGATTTCTATATTATATTGTTTACGTCACATTTGGTGTAATAAGTAAAAGTTTAATAAAATAACAACAGAAAATAAATTGCACACACTATTGAGTCTTACTCCATCGTCACAATGTCAAAAAATGTCTAAAATATAGACGCGAAAATTTCAACTTAAATAAAAAATACCGTCTTTCTTTTCATACCTCAATAATTAAATAAGTTAATACATACACATGAATTTAGTTCTTAATATGCTTGAAGACAGGTTGTGATATAAGAAAATAATAACGACAACAGTTGTAGCTGTGGGTCAGAGGTGAAAAATAAAAGTGTTCCTATCTGCTTTGTCAGTACCCAACACTTGTCAAAAGGTACACATCTCCTTTAGGGTTTTCGTTTCTAAAATGTCTGTCCGTTATTACTAACAGACATTATCTATCTGCTCCACTAAAGCAATAAAGTGATTTCTTGTATAGTCACCTCCTGAAAGTGTTAGCATGCTTTTATATTTATATGCATATATATCTATGTAATGGGTCCAAATCTTAGGCCAATTCTCTAGAATTTTAATTTTAAGCGGCAAATTATTTAAGTCAGAAGTATCGTATTCTGAATCATGCCATAAATTATAAAATGCAATGGTTAGCTCGTTTAAATTGGAACACAAGTGTTTTGAAGAATATGAATGCAAAAGTCATCAAAGGCGGCCTTAACATTGAGTAAGGTCAACCATAGATATACCATTACAAAAAGTATGGTTTAACTTTTCATAATAAAAAAAAAAGTACAAATATAGTTGATTAGCACTTTTTAATACTTCATATCTTAATTTTATTTAGAAGTCAAATCTTACTCCTGAAGTACTATTAACTACTTATAATATTATAGTATTAATTATTAATATTAATTACTTACAATTCTGTATAGTCTTTACTTATGAATGAACCAACTTTAAGTACTGTTCGAGTTTAATCTAAACACAAGATTTGAATTAATGATAAACGATATTTCATCACTATTACATGATTCAAGTATGTCTCCAGTTCAAATAGATATGCATTATATAAATAATCATCTCAACAAGAAAATGTCAACTCTTTCAAGTAGTAAAGGACCTTTCTGGTCATAATGTCTTTGAGTGAACGGTTTTAATCAGTTCTAGAAACTCCTGCCTTCTTTTGATATCATTCTCATATAAATCATTCCCATATATATACCCTCATTTCTAGATATGCCTCTGAGGTTGACCACACAAATAGTATAAAAAATCTCCTATAGTCACAGTGCTCTGCTTTATAGAAAGACCAGAACCGTGTTATAATACAGCTAGTATAATATAACTAAATACTGTTATCTGTTCTAATCTCTTTTATTCTAATATAATTTATAGGTTTGCAATGATAAATTTTAAATAATATACCTACTACACATATAAAATATACACCTACAGTATTAAACATTATAAATGTAAAAAACATTTGTTTTTCCAATATTACTTTTGGACATTATGATATATATAGTATTGAAAAGACTTCAGAAAACGCTATTTATTTCATATGACTATAAAATTGTATGTGAAATATATCTTCTACAGAATATTAAAGTCCATTCCTTATATATATATAAGCACTACCCGCACGTTTAATAGCGCACAAAATCATCATTAACATTACTTAAATGTCATACCGAACTACAGCATTAAACTTTAAGTGTATCACCGCTTTATCGCACCCTGTATTCGTACTGTTAGGGAATTGTAATTTTCGTCGTAAATTTACTTAAAAAGCCAATTAAAAATCGATTACATTAAATTAAATGCAAAAACGAAACGAAAACAAACCAAAAATCAAAGAAGTAGAATTTGTTCCTGTTCTGTCGATTGTCATGTTCCTCTAGCTGTGTTAGTTTTATACCTTAAACAGTGCTTGCATTTGATGCCCAAGGAGATGATGAAGAGAGCTCTCTACCACATTTGGATCATGGTTTTTCATCGAAACTACCCCCTGGTTACTTAACACATGGTCTGCCAACTGTAAAAGATGTTGCACCGGCTATAACACCCTTAGAACAGAAAAAAGAACAAGAGGAAAAGAAAGAAAGTGAGTTTTCATTAAATTTAAGGAATTGACTCTGTCACTCATATGGAAACATATATAATAAATTTCAGTTAAGGAACTGTCAGAAGAACAAAAACAAATGATCATATTATCCGGAGACTTCCAAAGGTTTGTATTACGTGCAGGGCGCGTTATTGAGCGTGCACTCTCTGAAAATGTAGATATTTATATGGACTATATTGGTGGTGGTGATAATGAGGATGGAAATGATGAGCGTTCTCATGCACGACTCTCTCTGAATCGTGTATTCTATGATGATCGCTGGTCGAAAAATCGTTGCATCACATCTATGGACTGGTCAACTCACTTTCCTGAGCTAGTAGTAGCATCTTATCATAATAATGAAGTACGTATATTTACATTTAAGATGAGTAAAGTATTTATTTTATATATTTTATATATATTTTAAATTTAGGAAAGTCCCAATGAGCCTGATGGTGTTGTTATGGTTTGGAATACTAAATTCAAGAAACATACTCCTGAAGATATTTTCCATTGTCAAAGTGCTGTCATGTCTACCTGTTTCGCCAAATTTAATCCTAATTTAATACTCGGTGGCACATATTCTGGACAGATAGTTTTGTGGGATAATCGTGTACAGAAACGTACACCAATTCAACGCACACCCCTTAGTGCTACTGCGCACACACATCCGGTATATTGTTTACAAATGGTCGGCACACAAAATGCTCATAATGTTATATCAATATCGTCGGATGGAAAATTATGTTCCTGGAGTTTGGATATGTTATCGCAACCACAGGATACTTTAGAGTTACAACAGAGGCAATCGAAAGCCATTGCTATTACATGTATGGCATTTCCAGCTACTGAGATTAATAGTTTAGTTATGGGCAGTGAAGATGGTTACGTTTATTCGGGTATGTATCGAATAAATTTATTATTCAGTTTGATTTTATTTATTTATTTATTTTTTGTTGTTGTTATTTTCTTAAAGCTTCACGTCATGGCATACGTTCTGGTGTTAATGAAGTATATGAAAAGCATTTAGGACCAGTTACGGGCATTTCTACGCATTATAATCAATCCTCTCCTGATTTTAGTCATCTGTTCCTAACTTCTTCGATTGACTGGACAATTAAACTGTGGTCATTAAAGGTAACAAGTTCTTATAGAATGCAATAGAATTGAGTATAAATTGAGTATAAATAGTATTGAATATAAATTATAAGGATTCGTATAGCAAAGAAAAGACAAGAACAAAAATTTAACTAATTTGTTAATTAATTGAAATTTATTTGCCAAGTATTTGGCAATGCTCGAAACAGCGACTAAATTTTTGTTCTTGTCTTTTCTTTGTTGTTCGAATTCTTCTAACTTATAAAAATAGCTTATTTGTTGTCATAAAAAGCGTAGCTTTCGGCAAAAATAATTAATAATAAAAAATTGAATATAAATAGAATAGAAATAGAATTGAATAGAAATAGAATACAAACAGAATAGAATGCTATTAATTTGAATGGAATTATTTGAATTGAATTGAATTAAATTAATTTAATTTGAAATTAATGAAGTAGAGTAGAATCGAATAAAATGAAATATAATACAGTATTATTTAATAATTTTAAAATTATAGAAAAACAGAATATTTGGGGAGTTGATGAGGTCTATTTTTAATAATTATGGTCAAAATATAGCTTCTAAAAAATACTAGGAATATCTTAATTGCAATTAAGATATTGCTAATATCTTAATTTGTATAGAAATTAAATAGAAAGCTTAAAGTAAACCAATTCTAAGTCTCTTACATCAATATTTAATTTGTAATTCTATCTCATTATGAAGTATTTATTTTAAAAGTTATTAAAAAAGTTTAAGCATTTTAGGCTAATAAGTATACCATATATTATAACACCTAAATGAATGTTTATATATTTTATATGTATATTAATATTTCTCTCTTATTAACTTATAGGATACTAAACCACTTTACTCATTCGAAGACAATTCTGATTATGTTATGGATGTTGCTTGGTCACCCATTCATCCGGCTTTGTTCGCTGCTGTTGATGGTAGCGGTCGACTTGATTTATGGAATCTTAATCAAGATACCGAAGTACCCACAGTATCAGTAACTGTCGATGGTGCGCCAGCGCTCAATCGCGTTTCGTGGACTCCATCGGGTCTGCATCTAACTGTAGGCGATGATGCGGGTAAATTATATGTATACGATGTGGCTGAGCACTTGGCGCAACCGTCACGTGATGAATGGTCGCGTTTCAATGATACGCTAAATGAGCTCAAAATGAATCAATCCGATGAAATTTAAATACTTAATTCTTCAATGCGATTAGCATTGCAAGAAATTTGCTTTCATAAAAGACTAAAATACTTTCACCAATCTAATAATATAAATTTACCTAAACATAAACACATGTTAAATAAGTATATAACGTGTATATGTTTTTCTTGCTTTATAAATATTGTAAATTTTTTTATATATAGTTAATAAAAATTTGTTTGTAACTATTCTAAATACTAATATTTCCTTTATTTTCCTTTTTATAGTATTATTTAATAAGTTTAACTTATATTTATATTTAAAAACGTCTTGAACTAATGTCTCAAATTAAAATATTCTTTTTAAATTTTTTTTAATGAATTTTTACTAAATGTTACTTAAAGTGCAGCATATAATAATTTTAAGTTTAATGTTTATAATTATCGGTGAAAGCAATAATGAAATTATAAAAAAATTATATTGTATTTAATTTATGTTTTAAATATGAAAATTATTTAAACGGTATGCGATTTAACTACTGTGAAGGTGAAGTTACTTTTACGTATGAAATATTTTCGCTTGCAGCATGAAAACGAAAAGATTTTGTTATAGAAAAACGAATGTGAATGAAAATAAAAATTGGATATTATATATAAAAAATATTTTATTATATATGTATTAATATATCAGTAAGAAATTATAAAGATATTAACTATATCGATAATAAATCGTAATGTATTATGAAAATCGCATAGCATTTTCTTTTGTATGTTATAGAGTATATTGTGTGAACTGTTCGAATTTATTTAATTTAATACGAGGGCGGTTTGATAAGTCAGTGACTTTTTGAATTTCCCGCGCAGTTACTCCAAATGCAACAGTGCTGCCGTCAGCTATAATCTACCAGTGGGAAACTTTCTAATTTTGAGCAAGCTACGTCGTTCAGTTGGTGTTTGATAGCCGTTCAAAGCAGACAACCTCATGAATTTTTAATAAAATGGCAAAAAGTAAATTACGTGTGCTGATTAAGCATTACTGGCCAAAATCCACGAATTGGGATACGAACTGCTACCCCATCCAGCATATTCTCCAGATTTAGCCCCATGCGACTATTTTCTGTTTCCAAACCTAAAGAAATGGCTGGGCGATAAGAGATTTGAATCGAATGAAGAAGTCATTACCGAAACAAACGCATATTTTGAGAGCTTGGGCAAAACCTATTACTTGGAGGGAATAAGAAAATTAGTATCCTGCAGTTGGACTAAATGTATCCAGCTAAAAGAAGATTATGTGGTGGTCTGGACGCAGATCGAAAATCAACAGAGCGTGGCTTAAAATGCCAACATAAAAGAGACCCTCCTCGAAGTAATGTGAAGGCGGTTCCGAAGGGGAATAAGTCTCGCTGAAGAGGGAGACTAATGTTAGGAAGTCGACCAAACCATTCCAACAAAAAAAAAAGTGATTATGTAGAAAAATAAAAAGTTTATTTTCCGCCCTCGTAATCTTTAGCCTACATTACAATCTCAATCATAGAATAGCCTCTCTAACTGAAAGAGAATAACACGTTTTGAATGAGGAAGCATATACTTGAGTGCAAATAATTTATCACGTCGATAACCAAATAATGGTTAATAGAAAACATTCTCAATGCCTTTTATTAAAGTTCTACAGCGTTCGCGGTTCTTTGCTCTACTGGTAGAATTAGCTAAGAACTCCATCATCCTTAGTATCCTATTCCTTTCACAACAGATTTGCAGGTTGTTGTTGTTGTAGCCAAAGAAATATTGATATTGTAAGGAATACGGAAGAAAGTACAGGTAGGGTTATCACGGAGGAAAAATGTTACCCTTTCGACTGGGGGCACCCATAATTTAATAAAACTATGAGTCGCAATACTCCACTATGTTGTAAACACATAAGGTAAGGAACAGCATAAGATAAAGCAAAACTTCTATAAAAAATATAACTAGAATTCTTATCTCAGCTTAAATCTGGTGGTTATCAAAGCCGTGCTAGTAGCGTTTTTGCCTTAATAGCCGAAAACATAGTTTTCTATAAATATGAACAGACAAATGTATATGAATAGGTCTACTCAACTTATCAATCTATTGTAGGTCTTAAAACTGTCTTTAATTTTTTCTTCACAAATGAGTTATCATAATGCTTCGAGACAAAAGTTCTCAGAATTATTGTTAATGTATCCTAATATGTAATTCATATACAGTTCCATAGAGAAGTAAAAGATGAAATATAGAAATAGAGCACAGATGACCCTAACAATCTGGTTCGCCAAATGATGGATAATCTAATAGGAACTAATCATCGTTGTCATATCATAATCATAGATAAATCTGGCAAGAAAAGTATAAACCCAATGTATTATGAAATCAGTAGATAATTAGAATGTCGGACTGCCTTTCGATCGACAAAAGTTAAGCTCTATAGGTTGCTCATTCTACAAGTACGTCTGTGTGACGCAGAAGCATGAACACTATCACAGAATAATAAAGCTGCACTGAAAGTTTTTGAAAGAAAATTTCTTTGTAAGATCTTTGTTCTTGTATGAGTTGGTGATGACTACCACATCCGAATGTACCACAAAACTATACCAGCTTCATCATAACATTGATTTCATTCAGTAAGTTAAGTTGCTAACTTCACTGGGTTGTTGATCTCGTAAGTATGGATGAAGATGCTTCAGCGAAAAACTTATTTAAAGCGATCATTGTAGAAAGTAGGCGTAGATTGGAACGTTTCTTCAGTGGAGTGATCAAGTTGAGAAAACCCACATTTGGCTTAACGTACGAGATTTTGGAAGGTGCGCACACAGTATTGGCATCTGACTAGAAGTGCTGAGTCAGGCCGACACTCAATAATAGGTTATTGTGAGCAATTAAGTAAGTAGGTAAGTAAATAGGATTGAGCTTATTATATTAAGGACTTGCATAGGGACTATGTTAAAGCTGTTAAATGAACGTTTTTATAAACTTGCTTAATATTAAACTTGTAAATTGTAATTTTAATATAAATTTAAAAAATATATATGTGTATAATGTATTTATATGTATATATATATAATATAAATGTTTATAATATATTTTCGTAACTACAAATCTGCAGTTTGACGGCATATATTTGGACTTAAAAATAGATAATAAGTTTGGCTGCAAATATAAAGCATTCCTTCCCTAATCCAATATTTCCGGTTATCATTTTTGAATAAATTTACATACATACATACATATATATGAGATTATTTCTTTTATCTTTGAACATATTTTAATACCTCAAATTATTTTGACTTAATCATTTTTAATTAAAATCAAGATATTAAAGCTCTATTGGCTCTGCTCTGCTATTGTGTATATGAAAGCTTTTATGCATTAATAATGAAGAAATTCCAGAAGAATTGAACCAAAACAAACTGAAAACAACAACCGAAGAGCAGTTAACGTCAAACGATTGGAGAGCAGACAACGAAAGTTACGGAGCTTGAGTTGCATTTTTGAGATTTTTCGCAATTAAAAGAAAGTTAAGCAGTTTTGGTTGGAAGCGTAGAAAAAAAATAAAAATAAATTAAATTTCATAAAATGGATTACACGGTAAGAAGCCAAATTTAACTCCAAAAATTTTACTTCAAATTAAAATTTGACATTAAATCTGAACGAATAAATTTATTGATTTTATTATTACCTCTTATAAATACGTGTAATGCGTCATCAACGCCACAGCCCGTTCCCACAGTTGTGCCCTCTACACCGTTTGATGTTTCAGCCGATAGTCAAGCTTTGCGCGGTGCGATGAAGGGATTTGGCACCGATGAGCAAGAAATCATTGACATTCTAACCGCGCGCACCAACAGTCAACGACAGCAAATACGTCAGCGCTATGAGGCTGAATTCGAACGCAACCTCATCGATGACTTAAAAAGTGAACTCGGAGGAAAGTTCGAAGATGTCATCGTGGCATTAATGACACCACCAGTCGAATATCTTTGCGAGCAATTACGTGCTGCAATGGATGGTGTTGGCACCAATGAAAGCACTCTGGTTGAAATATTATGTACCAAGTCCAATGAGGAAATGCATGAAATCGTAGCAGCGTATGAAGACAAATATGATCGTCCATTGGCTGAACAAATGTGCAGTGAAACGTCAGGATACTTCCGACGTTTGTTAACGCTGATTATTACTGGTGTGCGTGATCCAATTGGTGTTGTTGATGCTGACAAAGCAAAAAATTTAGCTTCAGAGCTATATGAAGCAGGAGAAGCTAAATTCGGTACTGATGAAGAGGTCTTTAATCGCATTATGGCACATTCCAGTTTTGCGCAATTACGTTTAATTTTTGAAGAATATAAAGAGCTATCGGGGCAGACAATCGAACAGGCTATAAAACATGAAATGGATGGTGAAATGCATGAAGCTATGATGGCCATAGGTGAGTACAAGTGATCTATTTAGAAATCTATTTAGAATTTCTCAAGTAATATAAAAAATCTTCTATTATATATAGTTGAATGTGTACAGTCTCCAGCTGCTTTCTTTGCAAATCGTCTATATAATGCTATGGATGGTATGGGTACTGATGATGAGACGTTGATGCGCATTATCGTATGTCGCTCGGAGATTGATTTGGGTACTATCAAGGATGAATTTGAACGTATCTACAATCGTACACTATTCAGTGCTGTTACTGTAAGTATATATTTTTTCTTTTATTTTTTGAATAAGTGCATTTTTATAGATTTAAATTTTCTTCCATTATTTAATATTTTCATATGTATTGTTGTTGGTGATTGTCACTTTTAATAGGATGTAAGTATTTGAAAAAAATGTATTCTATACTTTAGAACTTTTATTTTTACGATTATGCATATATAGTGCATTATTGACACTTTGATTAATTTGAAAAAGTCGGTATTATCTCATTTTAAAAAATTAAATTAAATAATGTTCTATGAGAAAAATGGAAAGAGATAGGGAAAGAGAAGAAAGAATATTACAGTATTTTTTTAAGTTTTAATATGTATTACAATTTTAACACTATTTAAAAGAAACCTCAACTGATATGCTCTCATTTTAACAACTTTATTAATAACAGTTATAATGACAAAAAAAAGAAAGAGACGAAGAGAGAAGAAAGAATATTACAGTACTTCGAAAATGTCTATGAGAAAAAGAGATGGAAAGAAAAAGACAATTAAGAATATTACAGTACAGTATTATTTTTACTCTTTAATTAATTTAAAGAAGTTGATGTTCTCTCATTTAAAAAACTTAAGAAATGTGTAAAAGAGCGGGAGACACATAGAAAGAATACTACAATACTTTAAAACTGTAAATTGTATAACAGTTTCCATATAGCCCTGTTGTGTTAGGTACCAGTTATTGGGTATAGGGTATACAACAAAATACCCTATAAAACCAGTTTTTGCTATTTTTATACCTTTACCCTTTAAAAGAGGCGTGATAGAACCCAAATATTTATTTAACCCTGCCGTCGGTCTGCTTCAGTTCAAAATAATCCCTCAGTGTTTGAGTTTTAAAATAAAGCTTTGCATACATATTTTTCGGGAGTGGATTTTTATCATATGTCGGATTGGCAGCAATCAGATCACTATATCCTAAGTACAGAAAATGACCCATTGTGATACGACGTATTAAACACTATCCGTACACAAGATCTAAAGAAACACACTAAATGTAAAAACCCCAAATATCTAGTGCGGACATAAGTTTCTATATTTTAAAACTAAGCTGCGCTGTTGAAATAAATTTTTTTTGCAAGATCTATATTTGAAATATCTACCAGTCTCATGAGCTCAAAGTTTTAAAACCTTGGTAAATTTAATGGTTTACTGCAGCACTTTGTGAATTATTGTGAATATTATAAGTAGGATAAATCCTGCAATCCTAAGGTATCCGGTTTTATTTATTTTTTATCTTCCTATGAAAACTTAACAGAAGTTTTGAGTAAGATCTTCTCATGAATAAGTAGTGACTATATGACACAGATCATAGATCTTCTAGTACTATATTGTAGGTTATTTGGCTTATGTTTTTTTAAATTTAATTAGAATTATTTGATTTACAATATTTTAAATTTACAAAATTTTAATTTAATGTTTTTGTTATTGATTTATAGAAGGAATGACTCATTACTAATGAGTAATGGATCGATTACTATACCTACAAAATAAATTTGTATCTATAGTGATTAAATATTAATTTAAATAAAATAAAACAAAATATAAAAAATTAAATTTAAATATTATAAATGCATAATAAAGATTTGCCTTATAAACAAATAATTCTAACCATTTAAAATAAGAGAATACGCAAATTTTAATTTATGTAATCTGAATATAGCAGATTGCCATACAGTTCGCAATAAAAATGCACTATATATGTAAGCAATATTCAATTAACAAAATTATATATATATATGATTGTATATAATAAATTATTTCATGGCATTGAATAATTAATTAATTTTTACACAAATTCATTTAAGCATCTAAATGTTCTAATATTATTTTTTTAATTTGTTTAGTAATAATTTATTTTTTTTCAGTCCGAGACTTCCGGAGACTATAAACGCGTATTAACAGCACTTCTAGGCGGTGCTTAAGTATATATGCAGTTAAGCATGCTAAACGTCTATGGAAAACCTATAGGTTCAGTGGCCTTTACAAATAAAAGAGATCGATTTTAAATAGAAAAATTTTATAAATTTTATGAAATGAAATATACATATATATGCACTGACATTATTAATAGTATTAAGCATTATTTGAAATAATTGCAATTGTTATTTGTTAAAAATAATTAAAAAAAATACAGGAATGGTAAAATGTTCAAAAAACTAAAAAATTGTTTTATATTACATTTCAATAAGAATAACTAAAAATTTTAAATACAAAAATAAACCAAATCACCAAACCTATAAATATGTGTATATATAATATTTCAATATTTTTTAATATTTAACAAACGAGTATTCAATCATAATAAAATAATAAATATAAAAATACTGAATTATAAAAAACTTTATATGTATGTAATATTTGTTATTTGTTACATATTATAATACGGAAAAAAATAATTTTAAATTACAAGGTTAAAATATTTTAAATACTACTCATTTAACACTTTAATTTAAGTGAAAACAAAATTTAAATAATATATAATATGTTTTTATTTTTTTTTTATAGAATTTTGCATTGATTTTGTTTTTATTGAGAGTCATGAATTATATTGCTTTTTTAAAAAGTTTTAATAACTAATTCATTTTATTTAATTCACAAATCTAGGTGTTATTATTTAAAAAATAATTTAGATGATTCTTTCATTTTAATGGGTAAGAAGTTTTCTATTTCGTTTGGTATGGTGTATAATGCTGGTGGTACCTGCAAAGAAAAAATAAAACATAAAATAAATTAATAGATTAATTTATTTATTTTATTAAATAATAGATAATTTTTGTTATTAGAGTTCTCAATAATATAATAATACAAATATATCAGTTTGGGTTTTTAGATAATGTAATTTTAATCGAAAATCAATGGTATTACTATTTATTATTATTGACTGCGTCTGAGTAAAAACGAGGCTACAGATATGAAAATTCGACACGACTTCCTTAACAGCAGACATACTTTCTCTTCAGTTAGGCTTTTTCTTCAGTTAGGCTCTACCCTACACTATTGGAAGCTCAAAACTCTTATGATCTATATATGGGCTTGCACACCAACCACGTAACGGGTTATTGTACTATTATTTTTATTTTAATATTTTTTTAATGTTCATTTCTTTGCCGAAAGTGACTCGTCTTATGACGAAAATAAGCTATTTAAAAGTTATAGAAAGGTTCTAATAGAAATAAAACCAATAATATTAATTACTTACACTTTTGAGTTCATCGTAAGTAGCTTCTCGTTTTGTGTATTCTTTAAATATATAATCATTTTCGATCTCATAATGAAACCGAGTATCATGCATTTTAATAAGTACATCATCGACACGTAAAAAGTGTCTCAATAAAATATAAAATCCTGATGGCATCACACGCTAAAAATAATAAATAAAATTTTATTAAAACGAAATTACCAACTAAAGTAGGGAAACATACAATTTTAACAGAGCATGAGGAAATGCCATGATCATGCAGTTCATCCTCATAAAGCGTTAAATCGTGATAGAAAAGTATTTTTTCACGTTGCATTAGTTTGAACTTATTCAATTGCTGAGTAGTTGGTTCAGTGCGAATTTTTTCATTCATTGTGCCTTGATATGTAGTTGTAAACGTCCAATCAAAAGGTTTAAACTTTTCTTCCATATGACAATTTGGCCTGTTTTCACAAATAAATTTATTAAATATTTTTTTTACTAACTCAGTGACATTACCTGCTTTCCTTCCATTCCTGGGCGCAAGCTACTTGCAGTGGCTGTTTGCCATTATCTACAAACCGTAAGGCTTCCATAGGATTAAAATCTAATAATGCACCATTTTGATGCAATAATGTTAGTCTGTTTTTATGAAAAACCATGTCAGGCAGATGAGGCAGTTCTAACGCATAGCTGTATGTGCATAATTCACATGGATCCTCACGTTCGCAAGTTTTATCTTTTCCATTTTTACACATGCTCTTTAATATGTGTGATTTCTCATATTCTATATTCCAACCTTCAAAGGCAAGGTTTTCCTTATCAACCGGCAAGTTTCTAACGACGATATCCTGAGTGTAAATAGCAAATTCCAATCATTACTCTTTAGATTTTTAACAAAAATTTACACTTACCTCCATCATGCTTGAAGTTTGCTTATTGTATATGAACACAACCAATCACAAAACCTTTATCTTTAATTATACAAAAAAGTATTTGGCAAATTTTGATATTTCAGATATTGACAATTTTGTGCAAAAAACAATTACGATATAAAGTGGTTACAAGGGTTGCCATCATACAATTTTTGTATTAACATAAAAATTTCATTATAAGTTTTGAAAAAAGGATATACTTATTGATAATTCTTTTTAAATTAATATTTAAATCAGTATTATTATAATTTTTTTAAGCTTTTAGTTTGACATTTATTTATACCTACTATTATTTAACATATTATTATATTGTTATATTATATTAAAACATTTCATCGCATTTATACGAATAAATGTATAGTATTTTGTGTTTATTCTAAAAAATCTATATAAAAATGTGTGAGTTAAAAAATTAAAACTCTTTATTTAGAAAATATTGCACAGAAACATTCTAATATAGCAATTATTAACGAGAATTATATATGTAAATAAAAAAAATTAAACCGAGAGTCAAACAGAATTTAAAACAAAAAGAAATTATAAACAAAAATGTGATATATTGCATTCAACAACTTCTATTCATAAATCGATTTTATTTAATAAAAACAGAAAGTGAAAAATATACAATAATGGATACGATTTAACTTCTAAACTTAGCTTCTAAACTACTTAAAAATCGCTTTTTTTAAACTTTTGATCTAGACGCTTCATTTTATAAATCCATTTAATTCGTTAAATAAAAAATGAGAATAGAAAGAAATAAACTGTATTCTTATAATTATATAATTCTTATAATTATATAGGAATAGATAGATAATTATATAGATGTGTTTGGCGGACAATGGTGTATACAAAAATTCAATAAAAATTTAATCAATTGTATTGTTTGATATTATATAAAAATTTAGTTTAGTAATTTTTATAAATTTTTCCATTTATTTATTTTTCTATTTATTTCTATTCGTTTTGAATATGTTGTTTATTTATTTTCTACGATTTTACTTTGAACAAAAAATGTATAGCTGGAATTCCATCAAAATTTAACTAGAAAATAATTTTATTTATTTTTTTTCTTTTGACGTGGCTGTAATATTCCAGATTTTGTTCGACTCGAAATATTTTGAGAATTTTTTTTTTCAACTCTATATATATACACTTATATAGCTAAAATTGTACATTGTATATATAGGCCTTAAAATTATACATTTTTTTGAAATTTACAACAAATAAAACGTTAATACTACGTTTACATTGTAACATTAACAGTAGATTAAATCAAACATCGAGATTAAAGTACTAATCTTTTGTTTAATCACAGATTTCCCATACAAAAGTTAATATCGTATTGATTGAGATTAATTTTAAATCTCCTTAGAAATTGTGATTATTTTTCTGTGCAACATTGCAAATGTCTTAATATCGTAGATTTTTTACGATATTAGAAGAGTTGGAAAAGAAATATCAAAATTTATTGAAAATTGAAAATACCGAAGTGAAGTATTATTAAATTTGTTTAATAATAGTTTTGTACATAATTATAACTAAAATTTGTTTATATTTTTGTTATAAAACCATTTATTCAATTCGTTTTATAAATTTTTTATACATAGTGTAACTGAATGTTTTATTCACAGAAATTAATCAAAAACATGAAACAAAACATAATAAGAGATATGCTAAAGTTATTCTCCAATGTATAATGTAAACGGTAGATAAAAACTGTAGATTAACTTAATCTCGTTCTCTTAGTCTCACAATGTAACTTTAAAATTGAAAATTAATTTTTATGTTTTATTATGCTTGGCTCTTACTTATTAAGTTTTTTCCGCATATAAGATAGATATGAAATTGAACAGAATATTCAATAGGGATAAAAACACAAAATATTCAATTATGTTCTTGTAATATTGAATCTCTGCACAAAAGTTGTGTATCATAGTTCAGATTTAACAAAAAAAATCAGTTTGTATTGAAAACAACCCTGCATTGACAAATATGACATAAAAACATCTGTTCAAGTTTCTTAGCTGTTTATTATTATTTGTCGTTAGTGTATTTTTTTGTGTTCATGATTATATTTTATATTATACTTATTTAGGCTATTCGAAAGCCGTTGAAAAAAATAATTAATATTTTATTTTTGAAAAATATATATAATACCCATAGTGCAATAATGTTGATATTAAGGAAATTAAGGTTAAAGTATATTTTAGAATTACGAAAAGCGGGTAAATATTGTATATTAATAATTTAAAGCATTATAGCCTCACATTATTAATTGTAGTAAGCCTTAAAACACATGCGATCCGCTGTTTATCATCTACTAAACTAACACCTGAGACACAAGTGGCCACTCCACTGATAATTAATGAAACTTATGGACAACCAACATCTACAACACATCCGCATTTAATCAATGAGGGTCAACTAGTTCCTGGCGTTTGTGTGGAAGAGTTTCGAGAACGAAGATCAAGGCTTATGGGTGGTTTACAAAAGTTTGCAAAGGAGAATCCGACAAATGAAAATGAGCCATCTAAAAATCACTTAGTAAGTAAATTTAAAAAAAATATATAATTCTGCAATAACTTTATTATTTTTTTTTATAAAGGTAATAATACCATCAGCCTGTAAGAAGTTTATGAGTGACAAAATACCCTATGTTTTTCGTCAAAATTCTGACTTTTATTATTTGTCTGGATGCTTGGAACCAGACACAGTGTTGATGATAAGCATAAATGAGCAAGCACTAGTGAAATCCACACTATTTATGAGACCAAAAGATAAACATGCCGAACTCTGGGATGGTCCACGAACTGGTATCAATAATGCACTTGATATGTTTGGCGTCGAAGAAGCATATCCATCGAATGAATTCAAAAAAATTCTCAGCAGCCGTTTGAAAGATGAGAAACCCGTACTTTGGTATGATGCAGCACGTGCAGATCTTGTTCAAATAACAAAAGACGTTAATGACTTAACGGAAAATACAATACCAGTTAAGACGCCAGTCGAATTTATACAAAGTATGCGTCTCTTTAAATCAATAGCAGAGCAAGCACTAATGAGACAGACATGTCAAATAGCATCGGAAGCGATAAATGAAGTGATACGTGAAGCACGTCCGGGTCATTCAGAGCATCATATTTTCGCTATGGTTGATTATAAATGTAGAATGCGTAATGCCAACTATTTAGCATATCCGCCGGTTGTTGCGAGCGGTAATAACGCAACCACTATTCATTATATAAATAATACACAATTAACAAAGAGTGGTGATCTTGTATTACTCGATGCTGGCTGCGAATATGGTGGTTATACTAGTGATATAACGCGCACTTGGCCAATTAATGGAACATTTAGAGATGAACAAAAAGTCCTATATGAAGTGCTGCAACAAATTCAAAAGGAACTTATAGGTATATTGAGTTAAATGTAATTTATTTTGGTGGTCTCTTTTATCGTACTTTTACTTACTCATTACACTTATAAATAAGTTAAGCATATCGTTAATTTTAATTAAATAAGATTATTAAATTATATTTAGTAAATTATATTTAAAGTTTTAAGAATTATTAAAACCAGTTTTAACTATATTACGCTAGCTAAAAACTACAGCAACACAGTTTCCTGCACTTTAATGTTTATAAATAATTTAAGTCATTTTAACATTCCAAAAATTTTAATTAATTAAGACAGTAGTTTTTATTTAAATTTTAAATAATTATTAAAAAAGTTTTATCTATATATTGTTAGCTAAAAACTAGGACAATATATTTTCCCGCACCTCAATGGGACCCATGTTCTAATTTGAATTGCATATGCTAGGATCAAATAGATTGCTGTAACTCGGATACTTATATTGTTATTGATTCCTTGCGGTCAGTATAATTCTGACAGAAATACGAGCGCATACAGAGACCAATTCAAGGAACGGGGGTTTGAAAACTTTTCATATAAAGACATTTTTTGAATAATTCATTATATGTAGTTTAAAATAGTCTGAAATATTTAAAGGTGGGTTTCAACCGCTGCAGGGAAAGTCTTAGTTTTACTTGTCTATTGCCAAAGTGTGGCCCAAAATGTAAGCGCATTCTATCTTAGAACTGATCTATATTAGAAAATATATTTAATTATAATATATTGATGTATGGCAATAATCTGTAACTGTTTGCTCTTATAGCATGACATAACTAACTATAAAAAAAAATTAATATTATTTAATTCCGCTTAATTTCTTTTATAATAAATATAAAAACAATATTCTTATAATACTTAGTTATAGATTTGCAAATGTATATTTATATTTTTACTTTATATATACATTCATGAGCATATATTAATAAGAAATATATTTTCTATATGATTTTAGCAACAATACAAAATGAAGGTGGCGAAACGTTAGACAATTTATTTGAGCTTATGTGTATAAAAATGGGAAAATACATGCAAGAAATCGGTCTTATACCGAAATATATAAGCACAAGTGATGAATTAGCGAAAGTAAGTATCTTTTCATATATAAATTAACTTCAGCATTTCATCATAATTCTAAATACTTATTAGGAAGGATATAAATTCTGTCCACATCATGTATCCCATTACCTAGGTATGGATGTTCATGATACACCATTAATGCCACGTACATTACGTATATTACCTGGCATGGTGTTCACAATTGAACCTGGAATATATATTGCACATGATCGAATTGATGTACCAAAAGAGTTCCGTGGCATTGGTCTACGTATTGAAGATGACGTACTCATAACTGCAAATAAGAGCGTTGAAGTCTTAACAAGTAGTTGTATTAAAGATCGATCCGATATTGAATTATTGTTTAAAGCCAAATCCTAATATGTAAAAAAGAGATAATGATTGTGTTCATAAAAAAAATAATTCAACACAAAATGAAATATTTTGCAAAATAAAAAAATATATTCACATAGCAATAAACTGCGTTTACACTATGTTTAATCTTATATTACTAGGTTTATATAAAAATAAATTAAAGTAAATTTTAGTAACAAATAACAAACTTCACTTAAATAAAATTAAAACTACGTTAATTCAGTTTCTCTGGCATTAATTCCATTTCTATGTACATAGACTTCTACGTCACCCGTAAAAATCACTAGTTAGCAAAAATACATTAAAATATATAATAATTTTGTTTCATTAATTTACAAAAATAATATATAATTTTATAAAAAAATATATAAATAATATATTTACATTTTAAAGACATAATACATTGTCATACTGTCAAATTGCCGTATTACAAAGACAATTTACATATTAATTTTATATTATATTTGCTTGTAATTAATTTTTATATAAACATTAGGAAAATAATATATAATATTTTTATTTTAATTTATAATAAAAGATTATTTTGATAATATTTTAACATTTATAAAAAGGACATAACAATTGTAAACTTATTGTGCTATAAAAATATAACTAGTTGTAATATATAATATATATATATGTTCTCTATTTATCCTCTATGTTTTCTATTTATATTTGTATTAAGATATATCCAAATCTGGTATATATATAATTATATTTAGATCATGTATACTCATTAAAAGATTAATATACAATAAAATAGACATCGGAGCATATAAACCACATTTTATAAGTTCGTCTATATAAATTGTGTAATTCTAACCACAAAATTAAATTAAAACAAACTATTAAATTAAATTAAACTATTTAATTAAATTAAAATAATTATACATTAATAATTAATTCAAAATATAAATAAATTGTATATATAATAACTCGGTATTATTATTGAGGAGGCAATAGGAGGCTTCGTTTTTCAATTGAAATTAAAATTCAAACTATATTAATTAAACTATAATTTTGAACAAAATTAATTAAATAATTTTTATTAAACGGTTAATTTTAAATGCATCAAGTAAGGAATTAATTTCATTTAAGTTAATTCAATAATTAATAGTAATTAAGCAACACATTTTAAATAAATTAAACAACTAATTTTAATTAAACTAATTAAAGTACTAATTTTATTTAAATTAATAAAACAATTATTTCTTTTTTATTAAATCTATTTGAAATAGGATTTTTAGTATTCGAAAATCAAATTAACTTTGCAATATAATCCAAAAAAATTAGATAAATAAATTTTAATTAAACAATTAATTTTATAGAATGTTTTACATTATTTATATATTTTTTAATATATTTTAAGCTTATATATAAGTTAGTTATTATAACCTATTCTATTTTAAGTTTTAATTAATTTTATATAAAATCTGCTGAATATTTTTTGTTTCCAATGAAGAAAGCCATACGCGTCAGTGCATCAGGATTTGTATTTATATATGTCTCTGATGGGTGAACTATTTGACTCACAATAGCTGAAATATTAATAAATTATTAAGAATATTTTAGGTTTATCATAATGAATGAGAATAGCATGTCAATTTTAAATAAAACAAAAACTATAAAAAGAAATTTAGTTTACTTACAATCTTCGATAACTTCATATTCAGAGAAAATATCAATTTCTCGTACTTTCGTATTAGATAAGTATATACACTTCATATCGCTTAGAATTTCTAATAAAAACATAAGATCAACTGGATACATATGGGGGAAACGGGCAAGTATATCAGTCACGAAGCAGCCACTCCGCACTAAACACTCTGCCAATATAGATCCTATCCATTTATCTAAAACACGACGATTTAAGGAACCATTTAAGCGTATCCAAGGCTGAGGTCTCATTGCAATTGTATCCCTAAAAATACAATAATAAAGTTTTTTGAATATAAGACCTTTAAAAATAAATAATAAATATTTACTTAGTGATATAAGTCTTTGCAGTTTGAACTGTTGATTGCATATCAAATGGCTGAACTGGTTTCGGTAACCGCTTACTGCTGCTTGGTTGCATTTGTGAGGTATCTGAAGAAGTTTCCTCATTCTCAGTGGTTTTCTGTTTTTTATTTGAACCACTATCACCGCTGTCAAATTCGTCATTTTCTTCTGTTCGAGGACGTTTCAATACTTTTGTTGTATTTGTATCACCCAACTTTTCACGATCCAATCGTTTAATATGAAACGTAAGTACTAACCAGTCGCGAATATGTGTCTTATGTACGTAGACAAATGTTGAGATTCCGACTCTTTTAATCAAATAGAAATCACTTAGTATTTTGAGAGCGCGGTACAGTAATTGTTGATCAGGAAATTTTTGCTTTAATTAATAAGTAATAACATGATATATTATAATACAACAATAAAATTGCAATATGAATACATATATTTTATTATTTTTTATAATTAAACCAACAATTCAAAAATTATAAGCTATTTAATAAAAACGTTATAATTTAATATAAATTTCTACACCTTGGAGTTACGGGTAAGGGTAACTTTACACTTCTATAAAAACGGGTCTAGAAGTCTCGTCACAGCTTATTTTAAACCTCTTTATGACTATCTAAATTTGATATCTGCTACATATATACAAATATGTCGAGATCTCTATTAAATACTTAACTCACCATTAAAGCAGATACAGTCACACCCAGTTTTTCTGTTTCAATGAAATCATGAATATCCTTTAAATAATTTTTATCCAGCTCATTAAAGTTCTCTTCATTTAAAGTTGATAATAGCATTTGAAATGTATTTTCTGTGTACTTCCAATGTGATTCACTATAAGTATAAACAATTATATCCATTTAAAAATTACTGTTAGATCTACGTTGGAAATTAAAAGAACACAATATATAATAATCAGTACATAAATTCGACACTGCAATAATAATGCAATATTAATAATATAATAATAAAAAAAATATTATACATTAAATAATTAATTCAAAATATAAATAAATTGTCTGTCGAAACAGCTGTATGGTCAGCCAAAAATTCAATTAATTAAAATAATATAAAATGAATTTTTGTTATTGTAGTTCACTACTGTTCGAAAAAACCTCTTTATAAAAATATTATAAAATAAAGTATCATTATATTATAATAAAATAATATATTACTTATTAATAAAATAATGCTTTTTTAATAAAATAAAGCAATAAAAATAATGCAATAATCATAGTTTAATTATAACAATAATAAAATAATTATAATTTAAATTTAATAATACAATAATAATATTGCAATAATAATAATAATAACATAATGTTAATACAATAAAAATTTAATAGTAGTATAATTACATATTATCATAATAATATAATAAAGAAATTATAAATAGATTTCATAATAAAATAATAATATTGCAATAAATATAATAAAATAATAATAATACAATAATAATACAATAATAATAATACAATAATAATAATATAATAATAATAATACAATAATAATTATACAATAATAATGATGCAATACTAATACAATAACCAGATTTAGACTGAGTATATGGACATTATAGATTTTTAGTAGACATATAATATATAAAATATAATTAAAGCCTTTGCCAAAATATGAATGTAGTACAGCCAGACCAATGAACCTAACCTAATCCTCTAACTAGAATATTAACTAGAATACTTATTCTTAATATATTATTGAATGTCTTTACTAAATGAAGTTGACTATTTTCTTTTAATTTCATATAAAGATACTAACTTTATAACTTTTTGAAGTATGTTCTCACGTTCGACTTCAGTTTCCAGCATAACTTTAGGTATCATCAACTGATTATGCTTTACCGTATATGTTGTAGTTTGAAATTCTGGATTAAGATAAAATTGCAAAGCAGGCAAGTTAACTACAAAGACATCTTGTGCTCGCAGTATACGCTCTTCCTTATTTAAGATCGGTTCAAGTTCATTGATTTGATTTGAATCAAATTCGACAACACTGAATTCTAAAATATTACGACATATCTGAACCCAATCGATTGTTTTAATTCTCTTTACACTATCCTGTAGTTTGCCCAAATCTTTGAGTTCAGCTTTTTGTTCCCTTTCTCGCCAGAATGATTCTAATAAACGCACCAGCGTTAAGAGATTGGCCGGTTGCACAGTTACAGAACAGCCACTTGCGGCAAGATTAAGTAATTTCTGTGCCGGCATTTCGCTTAGTTCATCTAAAACGTAAGCTTTTTCATTAACAATGGATACGATTGCATCAACGTAGTTAGTGCCATTCATAATACAATTGAATGGACATTCAATTATAACCATATTATTCTCTTCATTCTCATGACATAACTTGCTAAAATTGATATCAACTTTTTTATCCAAATGCCGCAAGGCACAAAAGAAATGCATATATCGTGCAGGTAGTTTGGCAATTTCATCGTAGGGTGAATAATGTATTTTATAACTTAAATTAGCGGGATGAAACTTAATGCGTATCTAAAATAAAGTAAAGTTTTGATTTTACAAATAACACAGATTAATAAGCTTTATTGCTTACCCGCTTTTCAGTGGTTTCATTTTCAATATTCTTTGCATATTCAGTTTTGGGTGCATTATCGAAGATGGTATGGTAGTGGGCAAATATTCGATCTATGGATGATACATTCTGTGCCTGTTGTGTATCGACCGTTAATATGTTAATCGGTAGTTTTATTTGTGATTTCCAATAGTTCTTTGCAAGACCTTCGGCAATGAAAAATAAATGTCCCAAATTTGGAGTCTTCAACTCCAAGTAGCGCTTTGCATCTTTCCCACTCTCTACTTTAAAGAACGTTGTCAATGCATTCTCAAAGTAAGCATATAATATGTCATAAACGTTGTACGGAATTTTAAGATATGTTAAGCGAAATCTATATTTAGAGGAGAGCAAATACGCTGGACCAGCCAGCTGATCAGGTATCAATTGTAAGTGTTTACGCTTCACAGCTACGACAAGTGTATCAGCACGAGCTTTCGAAAAAGCGGCATTTAAAACTTCTTCCGAATAATTTTTGTAAATTTCAAAGGCTTGCATATTGTATAAGGTTTTATCTTTGGCGCAGCACATAGCACTGTGTAGAACACCGACAACGACTGACACTTGCAAGTCGAATACTTTGTTTGGATTATAATTTTGTATGGTTAAAATATTGCTGGTTGTTATGCGCTCACTGAATTTAGCGCTAAATTCTTCAATAGTGTCAGGAATTAAAAACGTGTAACAGTCAATAGCATTAGTGTTTTTGACTAATTTATATAAAAAGTTCAAGATTAAAACAAAATGTATGACCAGCGCATCGCAGAATTCATTCCGAATCGGATATGTATCCTTGAGTTTTTGTAAAAAATTATCGCCATACTTGTTCTGCATGTACTCATTCGATTGCAGCAAGTTGAGCCAAGCTGGTACTTCTGGCAAATGACGACCCATTTTCACAAGGAACTGCGTACGTCGTAGGCATGCCTTCATTGTTTTATTGTTACTACCAATTGTGTGCCGCAATACATCCCGACAAATTTTGGCCACTGTTAGCAATTCTAACGCTGGTACAGGTGCCGCAACATATAAATACACGGCGCGTGCAATCTTTAACATATTATCTTCTTCGATTGACCATGATACGCGTAGTGTACGCATATTCTTAAGCGCGTCACGATCAATCGCATCTCGTGGACCAGATTTCTTGGCTGATATTGCCTTAGCGAGTATACCATGCTGCAGACGCCTAATAGGAGGCATAATCAGCCGATTTCTCAATGGTCTATGCCTAGCCAGTTTTCCACGCAATAAAACTGGACAATTGCGTTGAGTATTTTTTTCATTTGAAATAGTGCTTGTGTTCACAACCCATGACCAATTACGAAATGTGTGTGCAAATAAATTAGCTGATAGACCAGCGGCGCCTAAATTATCACCTGGTATTGTGCCGTCATCTTTCTTTGGTGCTTCATATGTATCAACTGGGTCCAGAAATGTAAGTTCTCTTATTCTACCCGGTCTTTCAAATGTACCACGGCGAAAGCCGAGTTTAGTGTAAATGCATATGCGATGTAAATTCGTCCAATACTGATTCACATCATCAGATGTGTTAAACTCAAAGCGCATCGTGTCGTAAGAACGATTAGGGTTAATACGAAAATAACTTGGTTCAGAAGTCGTCGTCTCCAATATATGTGCATGCCGATTAAGATACACCCACATTATTAAGGGATCTTTCACATTCAAACGTTCACCAATCTGTATTAGACCCATATGGTTCAGTAGTTTCAAAACCATTATGTACAGCTTTTGCAAGAGTATGCAACTGATTTGTTGTTGTAGATCTGGTGAGAGTTGTCGCAGTAGATAATGCTGTCTGACAGGGTGTGACAAATATGGCGTTAAAGTTTCATCAACCTCCGGTTCAAAGCAAAAGATTTTCTGCAACAACGACAAGGGAATACGATCTATGGCATCCATTAAATATACCCAACCAAAGGGTTTATCGGTGTATTTCGGTAATGGCGGTATAAAAGTTCGCCAACTTATTTGTTTTGTGTATGCAATCTGATTTTCTTCATTTGCGAGTTGTTCCATGAATTCTTTAACTTGTAAATTTGGTTCAGTTATCTGCCATTCCTGTAATAAAGCAGTGCTAATTGGATATTGTGGCGTGGAATCATTTAATTCGACAATTATATAAAATAGAAATTCATGCATATAGCGCGAAATAAGAAACTTCGGTGGCTTATGGGAGCGGTTTTCCTTTACTTTTACTTTTTTCACTCTTGGAGGTTTTTTAGTCAATTTAAGCTGAGCTTTTCTTTTCTTCTTTGCTTTAATTTCTGCTTGCAATCTACGCTCTTCAATCACGAGATGTAAGTTATTTTTTAATTTAAGTACTTCTCGCTTAAGCATTTCATGTTCTATATCGATTTTGGGATGTGTAGCATAGCGATATGTACGTATATATTCCTCGAACTGGACAGTTATTTCGTATATATTTAAAATTTTGTTTTTTTGCAATTGATGTAGTATACGAGCTACAGATTTGAAACATACTTCATCCGCGTAATTTTGTTCTTTCTCATAACGTTGGATTTCATAACGCAAAGCATATACCGGTATTATACAATTTTTATTTATGCATTTCACAATAGTTGCTTTGCGGAATACTTGCTTATACGTAGATAAATCTCGTGTGTTGTTTTTTATGACATATTCAAATGGCTTGATGCTTGAAGAAATAGATATTATATCCGTCATGGTAATAACGTTTTCGTTGTTAGGTATATTCTGTAAAAAACAAGTGAATATTCATTATATATATTAATTATATATAAATATATTAATTAAATATATATATTAATATATATTTAACTATATATATATTAATTAAATAGTATGGTAGCTTTATAATACTTACTGGCTCTTCAGAACATTGTAGATTATCTAAAATCATCTTAGACTCAACATCGTTTTTACTCACTGTTTCAGAATGCTCTATGGCAACATACCTAATATAAAAAATAAATAAATTCATTTCTTATTTAATATAATTCCGTATTTAACAGTTAAGTATTTAATTCTTCTTAAAATAAGAAACTATTCACATACATGTATATACGTTGACGTCCGACATCGGTACAATAGCTTTTAATATAGCCATCAGCTTCCATTTTTTTAACAATTTGACGAGTAGTTAAATGATTTAAGCCTATATAATCGCAAATTTCACTTTGACTGCAACCACGAGCACCGTGTCGCGCAACAGCTCTATAAAATTGTTCTTTAATCGGCATATCAACAAAAATATGCGAGTTATCGACAAATTTATCTGAACAGAAAAAGAAAACGTTTTAATTATTACTACTCGATATACAATTTATATATATATATATATATATATATATACACTTTATACTTTGAACATGTCTCTGATTTTAAATGATAATAAACTATATTTTTTAGCAATAAAAACTTACCAACGCATTCTTCTTTTTCTGTTTCCTGTTCATCTTTGTAAAGATTATCAAGATTTATGTCTGGATTTCGAAGTTTTATCGTAAGTACATAACGACCTTTTGAACCATCAGTTGATGTTTTACGTGTACTCTTATAGTATTCAGCATATGGCACAGACTAAAAAATCAAATATAAAAAAAATATTAACAAGCTAATAATATAATTAAACTTTATACTTACTATAGTCTCAAAAATCTGCCGAAATGGATGCGTCATTGTCATTTTACGAAATGATTTGTGACGTTCTACTGAAGGAAAATGACGATGTGCGTCTATCATCGAAATTCTATTATTAGGTAGATCTTTACAAAGTTCTGCTACTTTCTCAATTACTGTATAAAGCATGCTTTTACGTGTCTTATGAAAACGTGGTAATGTCACTAATGTTGTGACTATTAAACGATCATTGACTTTTTCATTAAAGAGTTGTGTAGCTATAACATCAGCACGAAGTAGCTTATTCCTAAGTAAAATTAAAATATTAATTTAATTAATTTTTTATATTTTAAACATGAAACAATTTACTTAATATAGAATACAATTGTAGGATCTTTACAAAAATTAAGTAAAGAAAAGCTTCCAGATGTGGTTTCACCATTATGGCGTGATCGCCCAATTGCTTCCCAAATGCAGTATTGTACGGCAGTAAGATCTTTTGGATATTGTACGTTTAGTGGTGTTAAAGCACTATAACGTAACTCTTGATTTCCAACTATAACGAATTTATCACCCCACCTAAAATAACATTTCCAGCAAAATTACTATATAAAACTATACAAATGTAAAGGGAAATATTCACATTATGCTAACAAATCCAGAAATACTCACTTATTTATAACATCCGTGACGTTTAAGTCTGCAATTTTATTGTTAGGTATAGGCTTACGCTCATTGAAATATTCGCATGAACCCAAACATTCTTTGGTTTGTATAGGATTAAATTTATATCTCACTAATGGACAGACTTCCTAAATATTAAAAAATTTATATTTTAATTTGAATATTTTTTCTTTCTTTACGCTTACTTTAACTAAAGGTACTCCTAAACACGGATCCAGATCAGCAAAACGGTCATAAAGTTTAATCGGCGGCCGCTCTACAGGTAATTCGTAAAATAACAAATTTCTAGAATTTTTAATACAGTCCCATATTTGCTCTTGACAGTCACTATTAAATGGATATGGTAGTTTTAAGGCTTCAGATAAATATAACCAAAGTGCTAGAAAAATAAGTTTATGGTTATATTTGTTTAAAAAAAATTTATAAAAATTACATGCAAGTGTTACGCCTTCCAGGCCCTCTAAAGCAATTTCCTCTAAAATAATTCGAGATATAGACATAGTTGCAGATATCAGCAATATTCGGTCTAATTTAAATTTTAAATCACTCCATAAATGTAAATAATATTTTATTTTAGTACTATTGAATTCGTTTACGCCGATATTGTTTAAAATCATAAACATGAACTTAAACAGCTGATAATGTTTACCTTACGCAGAGTTGCATTTTACTGAATAACAAACATTATAAAACTGAAACGATTTTTGATGTAATAATATATGGATAAGTATTTGCTATATACGAGATAACAGAATACTAATGAATGCTTTGAATGTGTAGTTTATAAATAGTTTTTTTTACTTTATTAGTTTAAATATATCATATAATACAGCGTTTACATTGTGATTAAAAGTAGATTAAAATAATCATTGAAATTAAATTACTAATATAGAAATGGTAATTTTCTTGAAAATATGAAAATACCGAAATGAGTAAATTTTTAATAAATTTGTTTAATAATATTTTTGCATATAAACTTAACTAGAATTTGTGAAATTATTGTTATAAAACTATTTATTAAATTTATGTTACAATTTTTTTATACAAAATTGTTATTAAATGCTTTATTTACAGAAATTTATCAAATATACGAACCAAAACATTATAGAAGAAACATCAAAATTAATTTCGAATGTATAATGTAAACGGTGTAGATAAAATATGCATATTAACTTAACCTCGTTCTCTTAATCTCACTGTGTAAACGTATTAATTTTAATGTTAACTCAGAAATAAATAAATATAAAATAATATAATGTACTATAAAAATTTAACATACATATGTGTTGCATATACCCAAGCAATATGCCAACAGATTCATTTATGAAAAGTGCGACTACGACCTAATGTAGCGCAAATTATTTTTAATTCCACAAATTCGCTGGCATTGTTGCAAAAATTTTGACATTTCGTTCGTTTGGTACGATATTTGCCAAATGACATTATATTGTTTATATTACTTTTAGAATACGTTGAGCAAAATCCATTTCGATTAATAATAAATTCAGTAATTAGTTTGTTTAATAACAATAAAAATGAGTGCTGGTACAGAATTGAACGATAAAGTACTTGCGACAAAAAATGCATTAATAGCCGCGGTTAGCGATAATGTTTGGGCGAAGTATACGAGCAATATGAAAATGTGGTTCCGTCACAAATGGACAAAGGAAGAATTCGACACAGAATCAAGAAAATTTTTCACACCTGAACAAATGCATTTACACAATCGATTTTTCTTAGCAATGCTTAATAAAATGGATGCTTATCAAATGCCACCACCTCCGCCGCCGTCAATGGGCACACAGCAGCAACAACAAACTGGTGCCAATACATCGACTTCAAGTAGTAGTAGCAAGAGTCGTAAACGAAAACGAAGTTCCCGTGATCGTTTTGGTTTTGAGCAACAAGATATTTTAGATTTCATTAAAACTAATAATACAGAAACTCTACGTCCGCCTTCGGGCACTGAAGCCAATTTACAAATGTGGCCAACACAGCGTTATTGTCGCCAGGAAATGTTCTTGCCTGATCCGGCATTTATGCTTGGCCGTTTAATGATTGGTGCATGGGAAGTAGGTCTTGTTAATGTAGATGACAACGTCGCCGAATGTATGATAAATGCTATACAAATATTTTTAAAGAATCTTCTTTCTGGTATTATAATGAAACTGAAGCATTATAAATCAACGGCAGATGGTTCCTTTTACTATGATGTGGGTGCAACGTTACGAGACCCATCATTGCGTAACACTGTTACTCGGCAAAAATTAGATGATACACCTTTGTACCTAGATAAGCGAATTACATCACCTAGTGTTACACAAAGACCGAACGATGATGTGGTATTCTTAGCAGCTTGTGAAGAAGTGTATGTGAATTCATTTCTTACTCAGTTTGTTTTATTTATAACAGATTTCCTTTTGTATTTTTAGTACGCCGCCGAGAACTACATTGATTACGTTAAGAGAACTGCAAATTGCTTTGAAAGATCGCAATCTCATTGGCTCTCATTCAATATATTCAATAAATATGGAAAGAATCACACAAATGTTGCATTGAAAAACAAAAGAATATTGGAGTGCTTGTGATTTGTATATGAAAGGATATTTGCATGTTGTTACTTTCGTGGCACATTGATTGGAATCTATAAAAATAGTTTTAAAATCTCTTTTCCTACTTCTTAATTGACTTTAGTTGAAAGTAGGCATAAACTAATTTATATTTTTTGTAATTTGAATCCATAAAACATATGTTTAAATTGCTTTTCCCATTTTTTAACTGGATTCAGTTTAAAGTAGGCATAATCTAGTTTATATTTTGTTTTAATTTGAATCCATAAAAAAGTTTTTAAATCACTTTTCCTACTTTTTAATAGACTTTAGTTAAAAGTACCCATAATCTTAATTAAGTTTTAATTTTAGCTTTTAGTAATTGTTAAATCTAACATGTTTAGTTGGTAAATATTATGTTAAAAAAAAAAATTGATGTCTAATTAAAAAATCAGTTGTAAATTTATTTCACGTGCATTTATTATAAAAATTAAGATTTTTTTAATAATTTATAGTTTCGAGAATATTGGCTTTTCTCCTTTCGTTAATTGAGCACTGGCCGCATTTACAAAGTCCTCAGATTGTAAATATAATTTATTCATTTCACGCTATTAACAAGAAGAATTTATTAATAAAATACGAATCTTACAAACTTCAGTAAAAACTTACGATTTGATCCAATCCATCTTGATTTGGTCTACTCTGTGAGTAAACTACATTTGCTTTTGTAGCTTGCACAGCTATCGGACTTTTCTCGGCTATATTGTTCGCCAATTCTAAAGCGCTCTGTAACATATGATCTTTGTCTGGAAATACTTTGCTAACGAGCCCACAACTGTTTGCTTCACTGCTCTCAAAACGTCTGCCTGTGTAACATAACTCACGCGCTAAGGATTGGCTGCCAATTGCCTTTGGAAAACGTTGTAAACTACCCACATCAGCTGCCATACCAATGTCGACTTCTTTCACTTGGAAAAATGCATCCGTCGTGCAGTAACGTATATCGGCTGCAGTTATTAAATCAACGCCAGCACCAATGCAAGCTGAATGGACTGCAACTATGACAGGTTTTGGACAATTTTCCAATGCACTCATGGATTCCTGCGAAAAAAATCAATTAGTATAATATATAAAAACACAATAATTTAATTAAACATACTTGATATAATTTAATTGTACGACCTAGAATCATTCCTTTACGTGCTACGTCATCTACATCACTCATTTCAGTTCCCAAACTAATCACATCAGTCAAATCAATGCCTAGAAGATTTTTCAATTGTAAAATCTTTCAACTTTTATTTTTTTTGCTTGAGCTATACCTGCAGTAAAATGTTTTCCAGCTCCAGATACGACAATTGCACGGCAATCGGGGTTGACAGCCAACTCGTCAAAGCAGTTCTTAATTTCACTTTAATTTAATTTAATTAGATTTAAAAAAATATTATTTGATATAAAGAAAAATTATATTATTTACTGACATCCACATTTCCTTGCTGAAGGCATTGTACCGTTTGGGTCTGTGCAGCTCTACATGGAAGACAAATGGTTTCGGTGTAGTTATTTGCAAGGTCTTGAAACTATTGTGATGTTTCACCTTTGCTTGCGCGGCAGAGCATAAATTACGTATAAGCACATTACTTGGCATAGCCATTTTTGTAACTGAAAGTAAACTCTCGTCTTTTTAATAATAATCCACAAATGAAGCAATAATTGTTTTTATAAAATCATTTGGATAATATATTTGAACTTTGGACTTCACTATGTGTAACTAATACTTTTTAATATAATTAATAAACAACAATTGTTTAATAATTACATACCTAAGAGTCGAGTTGTTAACATTTTTTTTCTTTAACTTTATCAATAAAATATATTAATTTTTAAAAAATTTCAAAAAACTTATATTAATTGCAACCGGTAAACAATGTCCGTGTTGTACTGCGAGCTGCAACAGTTTAATTGTGGAATTTATTGATCGTATTTTTGGTACACAAAAGAAGTATACATACAAAACAAAACAATGGAACTTAATTTTATCTAAGATAAAATATTATACATTAATTTTTGTGTATATTGATCAGGTATGAAAATGTTATTATTTCTTGTGAGAATATTTAAAAAATATTAAATTATTTGCAAAATATTTTTTATATTAACTTAAATTGGTAGAAAATTTCATTTTGTACGAAAAATTATTAGAGATTTGCGATTACAACCATGTACAAAGTCCGAAAAAGTGGAATCTAACCTTTTACACTTGTTATTGGAATTGCATTAAGCAAGTAATATAGCAAAAATTAGTTATGCAAATAAGGAAAAGATATATTATAAAACAATACGTTCTAGTTAATAAGTATAACACAAAAAAATTAAAAAATTATAAATTAAAATAAGTATATTGCTTAAATTATATTGATAATAATACTGCTTAAAGGTAATTATTGTATTTAATTTCATAATAAAGTAGTGAAAAAAATATAAAAATGTTAGTATGATGTTATAATTATAAACTTTCAGCTGATGCACCTCATGCAGTTCAAATTCGCATCGATTTGCTTAAACCTCTAATGTTTATTTGTTTATTTGTTTATATTTTTTTGATATCAAGAGGTAGATGAAGATGAAGCATAACAAATTTTAGTATTATAATTGTTGAGATAATGTACTGAAATATTAAGAAATATTAATAAGGAATAGCATTATGACTAGAAAATATCGTTTGAGCTAACAATTGATTTTAACAGAATAAAAGGCATCAAGGTTTTTGATTGAATGTTCCCTACAATGAGACGTTTTTAACATCAAGTAGCAGTTAGGAACTTCGTCTTAAAAATCTTTTTTCTGATACAGAGAAAAAACCGTACGGTAATAAAGAATATAACAATAGATTACTAGGGTCACAGTGTTAAGTTTTCCTGTAGGTTCGAAATTCTTTCATGTTCTTTTTATGACATTCTAAACAATCCATGAAGTAATTATATATAGCAACTAGATAACCCGACAAACGTTGTTTTGCCTTATAAATTATTTCTAGTTTCTAGATAAATTCTAGTGTAGAAAAAAAGTAACCTACTTATTATAAGTGTGTAAGTATGAACGAAAAGGAAAATAAAAATAACAAACTCCAAACAATATTATTTTTAAGTTATTATAGTTTATTTATTAAATTATTAATTTAAAATCAATAGATTTGTATGATACCAAGTTCCCTGGCAACAACTGTTGTATCTTCAAATTTAAATTGTCTTGGATTGACTGTAAATAATAATAATGATAATGGGCCAGTAACATTAACCAACAACAGTCGAAGATAAAAGCACTCAGTGTGTCTTGGATTAACTATAAATAAGCGTTCGATTTAAATAAATTGAGACATGCATCAACTGGTGAAACTTGCTTGCGGGGCATCCATTTTTTTGTTTAAGGCCATGTGAAATAGCGTGGTACTTGTGAATAGAGTAATGTTTTTGCAAAGGCACCAAAATCATCCGTACTATTAAACAATTCAAAAAATGCAGTGAGTGCAGATTTAGGTGGATTTGTACCACGATCAATCACTGTCTCGTTCGTGAAAAATACACGCTGACCATTTTCAAGATGGACGGCTACCTGAACAGCTGCTGGATCCCGTTCATGAATTAGAAAGCCGAAGATACGCCAAGCAGCTTCATTGGAGCTGTAATTTCACCGTTTTTGTTCATTGGAGGAGCATTTACATTAGTAAATTTTCTACTCTAAACACAGCCATATCACCGCCTTTATGGACATACTTGTATATTTGATGCTCTTCACAGAACTGCAAAACTCAACATTAATATAAGCATTGTATGTCTTGCTTAGCAGAGGCGAATACGTTACCACCCGCCATTGTCCCCCATTATCGGGATTTCTTCGACGATATATTGGATATCCGTCGGTATTTGTTATAGTATCATTAGTGAAATCTTTAGAAAAATTTTTAGTACATTTTCCATCTGCCATGCAAGCCGAAGACGAAGAACGAAGTCGATGTAAATGCTCGATGTACTTGTTGGCGTAGTTACATAAAATATTAAGAAAAAAATTTTTCTTTTTCAAAAACATAAACAAAATTTATGTCAAAAAAATAAAAATTTTTTTGTTAAGCAATAAGGATATTTTTGCTGGGTAGGGACTCCCTAATCACTTTCGCGGTATGAAAAATAGATAGTAGCCGATTCTCAGACCTACTAAATACGCATATAAAATTTGGTAAAAATCGGTAAAGCCGTTTCGGAGGAGTACGGTAACTAACATTGTGACATGGAAATTTTATATATAAGACCGCAAACAGGCATCGTTTGGCCTTGTGACTTATTGATGGTCTTTGCAAATGCCAATCTAATAGGAAATTGAACGCGTTTGAATTAAATTAGCTTGTCTGTGAGAATCATTGGAATTCGTGGCAATAAAACTTTTTCGTTTCGGAACTTGCCATTCAAAATGGTGGCTTCGATAATGTTTTTCATCAATTTTTTGATTACCAATCGCGTACTATTGTACTATTGTATTGTATGTGTACATCTGGAAATACGCGGTCAATGAGAGCATTTTGGGAATCAACGATAGTGCGGAAATTAGGGGGCAGTTTTATGAATTCAGTATTTTCATAGACAACAACTTTTCATATCATAGCAAGTTTTCTTATTCAAAAATGTAAAAAAATGTATGTCAAAAAAATAAAAAAATTTTTGTTAAAGCAATAAAGATATTTTTGCTGGATAGGGACACCCTAATCACTTTAGCGGTATGAAAAATAGATAGTAGCCGATTCTCAAACCTACTGAATACGCATATAAAATTTGGTAAAAATCGGTAAAGCCGTTTCGGAGGAGTACGGTAACTAACATTTTGACAATGTTAATTTTATATATAAGATA
>NC_051846.1:184058797-184062198 GCF_002237135.1 Teleopsis dalmanni | reverse complement strand
TACTGTTATCCTTTAAGGCCGCAAGAGAAATGAAGACTTGTTACAACGCTCATATTGGAGGAATAGAGTTTGAAACGGCAAAGTTTAAGAGAGCTTATCTTCTCTCTCAAGCCTCGAATCGTTGAATCAAAAAATCAAGAGAATTGATATTTTTTTATAGAATGATTGACAAGCTTTATGTTCATCCTTCGTATGGTAGATATTTTTTATGATACATTCTTATATGAATACGTCGCAATTTTAAAAAATTACTTTAGTTGGAGATATTACTTAAACGCTAAATAGCAAATTTTCTTTCTTTAGAAATAGTGCTCATATTCCACAGAAATCCACTTAACTATATGATGAAAATCTATTGAAGTAATGATGATTCGTAAATAACAAATAAAGTTGAAATTTACTTAATGATCAATTAGTCGAACAATTTGTTTTGACGATTGTGATATTCGGTAATCCTATTTATTTCCTTTTCCTTCTTTAAAGTCTTCAAACTCTTCGTAGTCTCAAATTACAAGGTTTGATTTGGAAATGTTGTATGTTAACATAAACTTTCTTTTGTCAATGCTAAGGTTACAAGCGTTTAACGAACTTCCACGAACTTTGCTCCTACATACTCTTGCTTCAACATCTGCATGTATGTAGGGTAAAGAGACGTCTACAAGTCGGAAGTGTTAAATCAATTAAATCGTTAAACACTTATTCGCAACATCTTTAATACAGTGTGCAGTGAGGATCGCTTTTTCACGAAAGCATTTCTACATAAACTTGAAATGTTGATCTCTGAGCGGCTTTAACTGGTTTGCACAAGCTTAATAAAATCTTCTTCTTCTTCCCCATCTTCTTCAGGGTTTGTCAATACACAGTGGAATTATGTGAGTACCACCACGAAACTATGATGTAACCAATTGTGGAATGTTACACGGCATCGCCAGATGAAATTGTGTGAAACACTTAATTATGTAGTTTGTTTTCAAATGGAATTTGCAGCAGAGGAAGGAAATTAAGTAGTTTACTGTAAAGTAGTTAATTAAGCTACCAAAATGGGTAATTAATTTAGGTAATGCAAGTTTCATTACTGCTTTATTTTAATCAATAATTATGAACAATATATTTCAACATAATTGGATGGATATAAGAAATTTAAAAGATACTTAATTTTAATATTATTTGAAGAAAAAAAATTAATACGAATGTTTTTTTAAAAATTAATTTAATATTAACTTTAAACAGTTATAAAAGTTATAATTAATAATAAAAATAAAAAAGATAAAATTGCTTTTGGCAGAAAATTAAGCTTCGCTTTTTGAAGCAACAAGTTTAACTGGTCACTAAGTCATTTCTGGAATTAATTTGAGCTCTAACGGGTTTCTGAAGATTTAATTAAGTTTTTATTTTTATTGTTGCTGTTATTTAAAACTTAAACACGGAAAATCTTTAAAATATTTTCCTTAAAGGTCAGCATTAAAATGTTACTACATTTCCACTTCTGTGCCATTAAACCAGACATAATACCACGTGCACAAATTATTTTTTTATGGAAATAGTAAAGTCGTAAACTGAAAATGCCAGAAATACGTGTGTGTTCTCACAAAATATATACGAGTACAATAGTAAAGACATTGTACCACCAAATCATGAAGTGACTAAATTAATTAAGATACTACAATGTATTCCCTTCCGAATACATTAAATTATTTTTAAGTATATTAAGTATTTAAGATATTTGTAATATTGTGTGATATAAAAAGTATCCGTGGTTCCTTTTCTTCATAGAAAATCTATTTCAATCAATCTTTTATTTTTAATCAAATTAATTTAAATTTAATTCTAATTAATTAACTAAAATTGATTAATTAACAATATTGTTTATGATCTCCTTTTTTTCTGTTACCTCCATAATTCCATTGATGTGGAACTTCTGTCGTTAGTCGACAAAAAACTTTGGCAAGAGATTTTCAGCGGCTTTTCGGTAGGCCATTTTTTTGACACCTCTTCACCTTTTTCTGATTCTGTTTCTGTTGCATAGTTCCATTGGTGTGCGACTTCTGGGGTTAATTGACGAAAAACTTTGGCGTCTCTTCGGTCTGCTTATTTTTTATCATGTACTGAGCTTTGTAGACCCCGAAATAAATGGTAGTCAAACAAAGTTTCGAGTCATCTAAAATGTGTGTGGTCTGGCATTGTCGTGATGGAACATAACTTATTTTCTATTTGGTAATTTTAGCCTTTTTTCCTTGATTTCCTTTCTATGGGTGACAAATTATTCAGACTGAAGCAGATTGCAATAGACAATTCCCTTCCAATCTTATCAAACACCCAATATAACCATGTATGCCATCAACCTTGGCTTTAAAGTCATTTGTGGTCACTGGGTTTTGACCGTGATCACTTGTTTTGGATATGTTCCTGCCTATCCAATATATTTGCATTTTTTCATTTAAATGTTTGAATTTTAACTTTAAATTAGTTTTCCAAAACTTGTCCTTAAATGATTTTGAGTATACACCGTTGAAATTATACATTGCTTTACTTCAATCTTAAATTGAGTTCCCGAATGTATTTTTCCTAAGAATTTTTTAGTTTATTTGATGCTATAATGCTCTCGATTAAGTATCTACTATTTTTTTCCTTAAAAATACGCGTAATGCAGCACTGGTATTATAACCTGGATAGTGGATCTAGATTATTCGGTTGAGATTCTGTTGTGCTAACTTATTGAGAAACTAATAGCAGTTAAGGACGTGGTTAAATAGGTATCTACTACTTTTTTCTCTAAGTAATACGCGTAGGCGTACGTAATTCTGACAGTATATCAATAGTATAATTACCTGGACAGTGGCCCCAGATTACTCCGCTGCGAGACTGTTGTGATAGCTTATTGAGAACTAGTAGCAGTTGAGGATATACATATTTGATTTCAGTTCACTCAGACGAAAATGTGCGGTTAGAAAAACTGCTGGAAACCTTATTTAATTTTTAATCTTAATACCGATTTTCTCTGTGAAGAACCCTTTTGAACAACGGGGAGACGAGCACTTCGTTCTTCAATTTTTATGACTTCACTGAAGAATGTTTATGGAATACAAGACTTTTTATGTATTTTGTAGTCAAAATAAAAAGATGTCAAGTGAATAATAATTTTGAAAAATTTATCGGTTTCTTTTATAGAATTTTATTGAAGATAAATTTAATAACCTTAAACTTGTCGGATATCAAGAAAAAAAACTGAAAAAACTAATTGGTAATTGGTGATTACTAAATTAATATACCTAATTGAATTGAATACATACATATTTATGTGAAGTTGATCAGGCCTAGATAAACTAAAGAATCCAAATACATTGACTCTTGTTTTCCTTCTTAAATAGATTACAGTGGTCACTCGAAGGCGTAAGCAAATT
>NC_051846.1:184050320-184058697 GCF_002237135.1 Teleopsis dalmanni | reverse complement strand
TACCCCAGTAAAATAATTATATGTGCAAAATTTCTTTTTCGTTATTCTCTTCTTAGAATAATGGTACTATTTTTTTTTTATATACAGCTGATTCTGTAGTTGAGTTTAACTTCTCTGATCATATATGGAGTTGTTTTTGTATATTATTTGTGGTACCGTTATCATAACTAATAACAATAGGTAGCAAATTTAATAGAAAATAATTATATGTGCAAAATTGTTTTGCTTCTCGAAGTGTCAACAGTAAATGGAAATAAAGTTGTGAAGTGTATTATAAAGTTTTTTTTTTAAAGTATTGAAGAGTAAAGAACAATTGGTAAGTAAAATACTTATTATTTATTAATAAATATTTATGATTTTAATTAAGTTTAGATAAAAAATGCCGCGTGGGATGGAACTTTCAAGTGAAGAATGCGGAAAGATTATTGGAATGAGTCGTGCTGGGATGAAAATTGGCGAAATATCTGCTGCTGGTTATAGACACCTCAATACTATAATAAACTTCTTAAAAAATCTCGGAAACTATGGTGTTATAAGCGAGGCGGCCGCTTACCAACTATTAACGACCGAACAAAACGGCATATTCAGCTTCTTGCTACCAATGAGAGGATGAGTTGCAGACAAATAAGAAATGAATTAGATTTGTCTATCACTAGGCAACGCATGCAACAAATTATGAGAAAAGACTTAAAGCTGAAATATGAGTCGAAAGTTCCCAAACCGTGCCTTACACAAAGATATAAAAATGCTCGTTTAGCTTTTTATGACAAAAATAAGTTTTGGGACGAGGAGTTCGAAGCAGTTGTTTTCAGTGATGGAAAAAAGTTTAATCTAGACGGTCCAGATGGTCAACATAAATATTGGAAAGATATTCGTCATCCACGTCAGAATTGCAACAAACGCAACCATGGTGGTGGTTCACTAATGGTGTGGACTGCCTTTAGCTCGAAGGGAAAGTCTAATATATGCTTCGTACCATCAAAAATGAATTCGGAAATATACATAAATCTGTTGGATAGTGAACTGATAAATTTCGCTGAAAATATTCATGGAGATAATTGGACTTTCCAACAGGATAATACATGTTCCTTGTGCTACAAAGAAATTATTTGAAGAGAGAAGCATCCCATTGCTAGATTGACCGGCTATGAGTTCTGACATAAATCCAATAGAGAATCTTTGGGGTATTCTTAGTGCCAATATTTATGCTTATTCGAAGCAATACGATACTCTTAAAGAGCTGAAAAAGGACGTACTGGACGAATGGGCCAAAATTGACCTCCTACTATTAAAAAAATTGGTAGATTCAATGCCACATAGGATACAGTTAATAAAAATAAATAATGGAAACACATTACCTTATTGAAAAATAAAAAAATTGAATCACATAAAATAATTAATTGTTTTTAGCAAAAAATGTGAATTGCACATATAAATATTTTCTATGAAGATTTAAAATAAAGTTAATTTTTCACTTAAAAAAAATTAATTTGAATAAAATTTTTTTATTATTTTAATTAGAGTACTAAACATAAAAACAAATAATAAACTAAATTCACCCTAACAAAATTTGTTGGAGTTTAAAACAGATTTCAAGTACTGCACATATAATTATTTTACAGGGGTAGTATTATGAAGCTTGAAGTGGTATATGCATCTACTGGGATTAAGCAATGAAAAGTTAACGTCTCCAAGAGAAGACGTCGATCTCTTTTCAAGCAAATGGCAAGAAAATATTCCTACTACATAATAAACAAATAAGGATGAAGATTATGAAGGAAGTTATCAGTCGTGTAATGCCATACAATCAACACCTGTATTATTACATGTTATCTGCAGAAAACCTAAATGCGTAAAATGTTCAACTCTTTTATTTTCTTTTTTAATTATTTGCATGTCTGTTCATTGGTTTTCTATATAATCGTTTTAATAGAAACTAGTTTTTCAGATTCTGAGGCCATTATTATCATCAAAACTCCTAACTACTTCGCGAATATAAGCCCTCTAAGTTTTTGGCAGATTATAAGGCCTTGTAGTTTTTTGGTTCTCATTAGCTTAGACTCTCAGTTTCTGTGATCACCATCATTAGTTCCTTTAACTTCTTTAGAAGTTAAAACAAGTGAAATTATCAGAATCTTTATTTTTTTTTTCTAACTTCTGAAATCATCAGGTCATTTAACTCCTTCAGACGTTAAGTAATTTGCTTCTCATTAGTTTAGTTTCTCAGTTTCTGAGACTATCCGGCCCTTTAATTCCGCTTTCCTCACTTTGCATTAGGATGCATTAGGTCCTTTAAATCTTTAAAATGAAATTTTTTGATAGTTATTTGTATTATATTATTTGTTTTGTATAGTTATTTGTATGACAGCTAAAACAGCGTCACAGTCTATATAAACAATATGCTGATTTTCAGTATGACTAAAAGAATGGATTTAGCGATATCCGCTTATCTGTTTATTTTAGCGTCTATATTTCTCTCAACACTCCATTTAGAATAAATATATCTCTCAACTTTTGATCAAATCGGAATAGCTACTCCTTATAAATCCCGTTAGTTAAGTAAAATGGACAAATGTAGGATTTTATTTAACTATATTTTTTCGCACCTGTTTGAAATGATTATAAAATATAGTCTCATGCTTTCAACTATATATATATAAAATATATAAAATATATTTCAACTATATATATTGAAATCTATAATCAAAAGACTATTACTAAATATCATACTTTAGAAAATATTACAAAATTTAGCAATTTACTTGCTTAATTTACTTACTCTCGTCATTAACAAATGACAAGAATATTATGCTAAATGTTGAGTTTCAATGAAATTGAATATAAGAGCTAACATATTGAAAAGCTATTGAATCTTAAGCAAAAGCTATCTGAATTTTAATTTATTATTCATAATTCGCTTTAATGAACACTCAGCGTTACTCAGTTAAAATTTAAACAAGTTTAAAAAGCATATGAAGATCACACCTTAATGGCCACACTAAGGCAAGCAAATGCCAATGTCAGCAGAGTAAAGAAAGTGTCAGAGATAAGGCCTTAATGACTCCTAATAGCAGCACCTGCTACACGCCAACCAAATTAACACTTCCAACAAAAACCATCAAAGAAAAAAATGCACACACATATACGAAAGTCTGTGTTGCAATCGAGGAGGATTGCATCCTTTTTTTTTCGTTGGGGATACGAAAATGTGTGCAGATTAAAATGATGGGAAGGAGCCTTGCATATGTTTTATTTTGTTGTTGATGGTGGGTTCGCTTGTTTTTGTTAAATTTCGAAACTTTTTGGTATCTAATTTTAAAAACTATAAAGTTAAACAAAATTGTGTGTCATAGTCTGGATCAACGATGAGTAAAGCTGTTTAGTTCAACAGTTAAACGCCATAAATACCGCGAATATCCACAGTCAACAGCTGGAAATGAATTATATGGCAAAAAAAGAAAAAAAAAATATGAATAAAAAAGCAGATACTTTTATATTTAAAGACAAGGAAGTAGCGAAACCTGTATTAAAATTCGTGGAATGCATACGCATTTATCTCACAAAATTGATTAAGATTGCCTTATGAGTTGAAGTCATTGGGTCTGCGATCCACTTCAACCAAATTAGCCTATTACTCAAACGAATATCAAAGCAAATGTCAAATGAGGCAGGAATGGAAATTAACAAAATTTAAATTCAAATTTTTGAAATTAGAAAAGTTTTGCATTAATTTTGTGGTCTCCTGAGTTGGGAATTGGTCTGTCTCTATGAAGGTTTAAGACCTCTGCCGGTTGCTTCGCCGCCTGTGCAATTTATCAATTTTGTCAACGAATTTTATTTAACTATTTTAGTTTTTAGCTTTGGAAATGTTTTGAATTTTAATTACTTGCATATTTTTTGTGGGGGGCTTTTGTCAGTGGAAGGAAGGGAAGGGTTTTCGGTTCATAAAGCTTCGCTTGCTTTACGTTTCTTAATCATGCCGAAATGACTGAAGTGTCAAATTCTCACGTTTTCTAAGGTGTCGGCCGGTTGGCTTTCAAAAATTATTTATGTCGATTTTATTTTTTTATCGTTGCTCATAAATTAGAAATTTACTAGCGGCGCGCTTTGATAATCGATATGACTTCGGCGCAATAATAACGATAAAATGTGCGTTTCACCTTTTATGGAGCCTCATAAAAAATGTATCTGTGGCTATATCTAATATGAACGTAAATGGAAATGCAAATATTCACTTTAAAACTACTTTTCCCAAATTAAATAAAAATTCTATACTTTTATGAAAAGAAAACGAAACGAATTAATCGTTTATTTTGATAATAACTGTCAATCGATATCAATTTAATGAAATCTATAATTTATAAATGAATCAAACAAAAATATTAATAAAAACAATTAAATTAAAGAATTTTATGATTATACTTTAAGGAAATTAGCTAAAATTTTTATAATAATATTTACTATAATTTATATAAAAATATTAAAACTGTTAAACAATAGTTTTATATACCAAAGACTATAACTGATAACATTTATAAATACATTTTTCACTTGTAGTTGTCCATTTAACTTGTTTACTGACATATTTCTTTGAGTGTAAACTAACGTTTTACCAACCCACACGCATTTTTATTTAAAAACTTCACTGACCAGAATGACATTGGTTGTGCCATCTTTATGTGACATCTCAGCGATTAAGCTACAGCAGATACAGATACACCCAGGCACAAGTGCTCCACTTTATAACTACTTACTCCAGTGTTGAAGTTTCGGAGTTTTAAGAAAGCACAAAAACAACAACAACAACTGAATTTATGTGCATTAACTGCTTCGGTGTGGTTTACATTAAAAAAAGATAGAAAAATTAAAAATAGTTAGAACATTAATTCAATATTTTATGATTTTATGATGGCTCTCATTTACCAGAATATATAATCAGTAGTAACTTTGGAGATAAATTTTAAATGTGAAGTTAAATATACAATTTTATTTAATGGCAAAGACTTAATTTTACGTTAACTACCACATAAAGTGGTGGACATTTATGGCATTAAAATAGTAAAAAGGGTCGAAAGTAGTTAATTATTGAATCTCCTTTTAATTGTAAGTTACGAAGAAATAGTACTACTAAAGAATACTACTTTGAATACTACTTCATACATATTTTTAGGGAAAGGTCTTGAGTTATTTTTATTTGAAAGTTTCAATGTCACAAACTGAAGGCAATAGTTTATCAACAGGTGGTCACAAATTTCTGAGATAATCATGAAGCATAGTATAAAGAAGACTTTGATAGTGTTTTAATGTCAATTAGTAAATTCTCTAACAATGTATTTAGATAATCCTAATAGTAATACTACGCTATATCTTCCTTTAAACGGTTTCACTAAGGATTGCCAAGTTTATAGAACTGACAGATTGGTTTTCCTTAACCTAATGGGCGAGTCGTTACCTTCTTTCCGCGTTGAATGTATACTGATCTAAATCTATGTACATACCAACGTCATTCCTACAATGGTACCACAATGGCCCACCATTTGAACTCAAGTGGGCTTTTTGTGATGTAAGGACGCCACTCCAACCTACCTACCTATTCGGATGGTTAATCATGATATTTTTTTATGGATTTTCTATCATTTGCAGAAATTCTTACTCAGTTTTTAGAATACAGAATGTTTACATTTTTTAAATATATTTTCAAAAATACAAGTATGTTAATTCCAAATAAATACATTTTTTAAATGATTGGAAAATCGTATTTATTCTGAGTGTACGAATAAGTACAACCTAATTTAAATGACTTCTCGTTAAATTGAACATAAAAAGTAGAGAAAAGTAAATTTCCATAAAAAAAATTTGTTTCTGCCGGTTATGGAATCATCTCAACTTCTATCAAGGCACTTATTGAGTATAAGCGTTATTTATCTTAAAAATCTATTACACAAATTCCGTATGTATTCATTTCCAATTGTCGAAAATGTCGATAAAATCATGAAAATTGTCGGGTTCAAATGAGATGTAAACATGCCTAAAGATTGCACAAAAAACATTTTTGAAACCATTTATATAAGGCTGGATATAAAAAGAAGCCCAAATATAAGTTTCACACAAATTAACTCAAAAAAACCTCATGAACCGCATTTCGATCTGTGAATTGACTCATTTCTGAAGCGGTTGGTGACTGCTGATAAAAAGTAGATCGTGGATCACTTACGACAACGTCAAGCGAAAACGGTCGTGGTCAAACCGCGGAGAGCCGACTGTAACGGTGGTCAAGCAAGGATTGACTGTCAGGAAGGTTTTCTGTGTTTGATGAAATTGAAAGGAATCATCTATTATAAGCTGCTACCTTACGGCAAAACTCTTAATTTCGAACTGTACTATAAACAATTTGACCGTCTAAAGGAAGCAAACGCACAGAAACTGCCAGCTCTGGGCGACAGGAGAGATATTGTGTTCCACCAGGACAATGCCAGGTCACACACATCAATAATGAATAACCAAAAGCTGCAGAAGCTTGGTTGGAAACTTCTTATCCACCTTATAGTCTAAACCTGGCACCAAATGATTACCATCGGTTGCTATCCATGGCGAACGCTTTTTTTGGTGAAAAATTTGCATTAAGAGAGGCTTTTGAATCTTTTGCTAATAGAGACGAGGGCTTATATGAGAGAAGCATAATGAAATTTTAATTTACGCAGTGTATTAAAAGAGATTGATTGTTTATAATTGATCATCGAACAAAATCATAAATATTTTTGTCACTTAATCTTACTTATAGGCCATTACTTCTGTGATATTCTTTATTAAACAGCTTGTCATATACTAAATTGACATACTTTTTAATATATTAATGAGAGAGTTAAGTATTATGAAAATAAAGGTACCTTATTACATTATTATAGACTAAGGTGACCACAACTTCTATTAATATATTTCCGTTTTTGAGTTGATCAAACTTCAATCTCTGAGCCAAAATTTGACATAGATCTCTCTAGAGTGATCTATTATAATTTAAGCAATACAGAATCAAAAATATATTGCCAACATAAGGCTTGATTATAAGTTTTTACTTTAATTAATTTATTTCTATTTTTGAGTTGATTAAACTGCAATCAATAAGCTCGAAGTAATCAGATGTTTTTATTTCAAAATTCCAAAGATAGAGCTTTCAAATTTGTTCTATCATATCATAACTATTTGATCTAAATATAATCTATTGCATTTTATGTAGAATCAAAAATATATTGCCGATTTCAGTCTTAACTATAAATCATTACTTCAATCAATTTGCTCTCATTCTTGAGTGATTAAACTTCAAGTACTAAACTGTAAGATCTCTAATAATCTATTATGTTCATTTAACAAAAAATCCGATTAACTCGTTACCATTATAGAGTTGATCATAATTACATTAATTAAGAATTACATTTTTAAGATCCGGAAAATAACGTTTAATGTCTAGTATTGCACTAATGAATTTAAACTGGAATAATGTCTTCTGACATAACTCTAAGATTATTTACACCAAGTTAAATAATAGTTATTGTAAGTCTACTTTTTTTAAGATAACTAATTAATGTTAAGAGTTCCCAAAGTACTTAAATAGATAATATTATTAATAAAGAGTTTTGCTGCACTTCAACTAAATGGCAACGATACTGCACAATCACTACCGGGAATCTTTTGAAAAACCTATAAAAACCAGAATTTTATGTCGGATATTAAAAATCTTTCTCGTAGATTGTCAAAATGATTTGTCCATTTGTCCACTTGGACATAAAAACATAAAAACATAAAATGTAGTTTTAAAATTTTTACAAACTTGCCATCAAAACAAATTATGTTCTGTCATTAAATCAGTGATTTGCAATAAGATTTATGTTTAGCACTGATAAAATTTATAATGAAACATAAATGAAACTTAATTAATTGGTTAATTAAAATTATGTATACGAGTAGATTATTTAAATCCACATTGTCACATACTCGAATGTGACATTATGAACATATGTCTATACTATATACTATATACGTTTAATGCACATATGGTATATAAATTTAGAAGTGATTAATGTGAGGCTCTTGTTTATTGGCATATTTACTGGCAGAATTAAATCAAATTTTCAATCAAAATAACTTAAAACTTTGCAAAATAATTTTGACATTATCATTAAAATGTCACTTCGCAAACATATCAAGTCACATGATGCATTGAGTTCTGTGCTGAAAATTTATGTTGATTTTATTCATCAATTTAAAGCCGTTTTGGTTTATTGTGCAGTCGAAGAAACCACCTTCTCCAGATATGGTAAATCTCTATTCGCATTCATAGACGTACGTACCGGTTACATTTGTTTATTGTGCTCTTATATGG
>NC_051846.1:184034444-184050220 GCF_002237135.1 Teleopsis dalmanni | reverse complement strand
AGCTTTCATTTGCTTTGATACAAGAGAGTAAAAAAAAAACAAAACTTTATGAAAAGCATAAAAAAACTAAATTAGAAGAAAATAAAAATGTTGAAGCTATGATTTTTTTTTTTTAATATTTTAACAAATTATTTTTCTTTGGTTTTTAATTAAATTACAAAAAGAATATACGTTGATTAATTAATCTCAGCCAAAGCTTCCCGCCTGGTACAGAACTGTTTGCTGTATTTAACTTTCTTCTTCTTCGTAGTTAACCTCGCACAGCAAGCGTGTAAAATGGGCGTTCGAATAAGAGTGCGGCGCGACCCCGAAAGTACGTTACGCACCTTTCTTCGAAGCGTTACTCATATTTACGGTTTAATTTACATGCTGTGGGCAAGAAATTCGGGTTTACACAATAGCAGAATTACTGTTATTTAAGCTGGGAACACGTATGCTCCGAACTCGTATATGTCTGTCATTAGAGAAAGTGTGAGCTGCAAGATTTGGATAAAGCGTATCCAAACTCATTCATACATGCTACGAATTAGTGTAGTAAATTCGATAATAATTCTAATTTTAATTAGATGAAGTGTGCAAGTTCTTATATTCCCGTAACATATCAAATTAAATTTGTTAATTTACCATTCATAGATCTTGATTTCATATTTACATATACAGAGAATTGGTTTACGTTTCTTTTGATCAATGATTTAATGATAATTTTTAATAATTATGATTAGTATGAGAAGTACGATTAGTATAAGTATGATGAGTATGAGCATAATAAGGTCATGGCTTTTATTAGGCCTGCGAGCGTAGTTAATTTATAAATATAAGGTAAAAATAAAAAGATTGGTAAATAGATATCAGAGACGGAAGAGTTATCAGTAGCAATATTCTCTTTAATTAGAAATATTACAATTACAAAAAAAATTATACAGAGAAAAATGATTTACGATGATTGGTTTCCAATCTTTAAAAAAGCCTATAAAAAGAACAGAGTTGAAATAAAAAACAAAAAAGTTAGTTTTGGCTTTGCCAACTCTTTAACACCCTTCACAAATAAAATTTTTATTTCATCATATGTGTTTATATTTTTGATCCAGTCTTCAAAATATATACCTACATTGAAAGTGTTATATACACACTTATAGAATAAAATATTCCTTCTAATTCACCAATTATTCTAATGTCAATAACATTTCCTTCCGTCTTCTTCTTAATCGGGTAAATATATCGAAAAGCATCATGGTTGTAAAGTAAACTACTGCTGTTACCGGGTTTTCTACAGAGTATTCTTTGTCTCATTCTGCAGCCCAAAAATATAGATGAAAAATACAAGGGGCTCTTCATATATTCTCCTTGAATGAATAAAGCCTTCTTAGGTTGAATTTGTTCAGCTTTTAGTTATCGACTAAGAACTTTAATTTGATCTAACGAAAGCCATTCCAAAAATTTTAAAAATTTATTTATTTACTATATTGACACAATAAGACAGTTCTGAAAGGATTCTGTGGTTTCAATTAATATAGTTTTATCTTCCGATTAAGAACTATTATTTGACCTAAAGATAACTAGACACAGACCTAAAGATATTCTCAAATGAATTCAAAAAATATATTGTCAATCAATATATTCAATTGGTTTAAACAATTTTAATTTCAAATGAAAACTAAAGCGTTGCGAAAAGACCCTGTCGGTTTAATTGGTTCAGTTTTTATTCACAGATTAAGATCTATAAATTGACCTAAAACTAGCCCCATCCAAAATTTTAAGAAGACTAGACTGTTTTTTAATTGTTGGTTTAAGAAATCTAGTTTTTAAATGGGAAAATGCAGTGTTCTGTAAAGGGTCAGTTCAATGAGACCAACTTGGATACAAATAATTGGGTAAAGATTATTTAGATTTTATGAATAATAAGGGTTAAGAAATTTTTTTTTTTCAGTATCAGTAACATCAGCATAAGCTTAGAATCTGATTATAATTCGGGTTTCGAAAGAGATATAAGATGAAATAAAAAGAACTTACTTCTTTCTATGATATTAAAGGCAATATTGTCCAATTTTTTTTACATACTTAAATAAATTTTTAAATATAACATTTCTAATAATAATACCTGTCTGAGGTATAATCACAAATTTGTTAACATATTATTTGTTAAGATTTATAGATAAGACACATTCTCGAGATTCATAGACACATCATGTGCTGCAGACTTTATTTGATACCTCATGATTAAACTGTAAAATTCCTAAAAACCCTTAGATGCTCATAAAGGCAGTACTGTGTGTCATGGAAGAAGTGATGTACTAGCAGTGGTTTGAATACCAAACCTCTTCTCAAATGTTTCGGACCATTTTGCACTATATAATGCATTTTTTATAAATGAATATTTTTATAAGAACTTTTAATCAATTTTTAAAAATCTGATGTTAAATAAGTCCCTGTGTGTGACACTGCATAGAAGTATTAGGATTATTAAACAAATAAGATTGATTATAGTAAGAAGTATAAGGATTATTAAAGAAATAAGTTTGTATATAGTAAGTAGTATAAAAAATATATAAACAAAATATACTGGAAGTGTTTTTCTATTTTATTCACATATATATTTACTATCTGTTCGAAGACAATACATAAACTTACTAATGGAACAATTGAAATAAATCTTCAGAGAAGATAAGATAGTTATAATTTCATCATGAAAGAAATATAGAATACATTTATTTATTTACTATCTATCGGAAGACAATACATAAATTAAGTAATTATTGGAATAATTAAAATGAATCTTCAGAGAAGATACGAAAGTTATAATTTCATCATGAATGAAATATATAAAAAGTTAAAAGTTAATACTTTATTCTTATTAATATTTATTAATATGAAGGTTCTGTGAGTTTCCACAATGTCATAGCTAATTTTATTTATTTTTGAAATATTTTAAAAACATTTTTTACATCCAATTTTACTTCAAATTCTTTAAAAATCAATACACGCCATAAAATTCCATACATTTCTCTACATCTACGTCTCCCACCTGAAGCTCAAGACCATTTACAAAATGCTTAAAATTAAAACAGATTAAAACCAAATAAGTGTGTAATCGGTACGAGCGAAAGGGATTATGTGATTCTTTATTACTACCCAAGATAATCGAATGCGCTTAAAGCGGTTAGCAATAATTACTGCTTAACTCAACGGCACTCGAAACCTAAACGCACATTGTGAATACTTGATGGAAGGTGTTAAAATGCGATGCGTGGTCTCATAACATTCCCTCACAATTGATTGCGAGAGTCACGATGATGATAGTAAAATTGAATATCTTTACATTTGTGTAGAGGCACTCCGTAGCTCCACCACTCCGCCACTCTGCCACTCTGGCAGTCGCATAGTTGTAGTTGGATTTTTGTTTGGTTCACACCATTGCGTTCAAGGGCCTCGCTTATTGTGGTGCCATAATTTACATTGTTTGGTCGCAAATTAAAAGGCTTTTGTAAATGGGATTGCACTGTGTAAAGCCCATACAAGCCGAGAGTAGTAGGCGGTTTCATCAATTTCTGTGATATACTGTGTGTACTCCAATGCATTATTGTTACTTACGAGTATGTGGCAATGGGTTTTCTGAAAGCTATAACAAGTAGTACGTGCATCAAATGCATAAACATTGCAGCTTAGGTCTGCGGTTGTATTTATCTCTGCTAATTCTGTAACTGTCGAATTTTTGGTTGAATATCTTTCATCGTGTGGTTGACAACAGAACACAATACGATTTTTTACATGCAAATCCAAAGAAAAATGAAGCGAAAATTCCATACTTCGGGTGCGGCTCATTTAAAGTCTACCACATTTAGGTTGCACTGCAAGTTTGTGCTTTAAAATTAATTAACTAAACGCCCCGTTCAGTGGCCAGCGGCCCACTTCAAGCCATCTATCATTATGTGAAAAAAACCTCCGAAACATATTATTAGAGCCATAACAAATGTCAGTTTCACACAAAAATAACAAATTCATTTTTTATTTGTATTTCTTCTGTGCAGAGCTGCGATGTTCTGTTTTGAAATGCAAATTTACACCAACTTTTGTGTGCTTCTGTATAAACAATAAACACAAGATACAAATAGCATAAATTCGTGTAGATGCGGGAATCGTTGTGCCCATACAAGGGCCTCGAGTTCCTACAAAAACTTATGAAATATTAAAAAATTTTGTTTCATTTTTCGCGCACAATTGATGCGTAAAATCATTGTTTTCGTTCTGACTTAATTCCACATTTCCGGAGACGTGGATAAGTACGCGTTCTGAGTTGGCAGGCTCCTGCTCAAAAATTATAGGCCGCCTGGTGGCAATGTGCTGCGAATGCGTCGTTCGTCGTACGCACCGAATTGGAACTCTTTAATCATAAGAATGTGGGCTGGCAATCTTTGGTTTCTATGCTCGTAATAAATTTGAATATGAATGTAGTATTTATGCTTCGGCCACGAAATTATGGATAAATGATATTTGTTAACATTATTTTTAGTTCTGAAAAACAAGGAAAATAAAAATATGTGCAAAATACTTAGTTTATTTCCTTTCAACATATTAAGACTGATGGCTTTAAACTGGTACTGAATTCCAAATTGACATGAAGTGAGAATTAAGGTTTTTTTCTTAAATAGACACTTTTAAAATTAACACAGATTATACCGTATATCCCGAGACTAACTATTGAATGTATGTAGAAATTATTATCCAGTCTTAAAGAACTTGTCTCCATATCAGTATTTCTAAATCATGTTTATATAGCGTAATACTATGGTTTAAAACTAGTGTTGGTCGTATTCGGTTTGTCAAAGTATTCGGAGATTAGTCAGATAGTAAATGAAGGCTCGGGACTCTTCAAATATCCGAATTAGCGATTATTATGCACGGGGAAATTATTCGGAGAGTTCGTGACCAAAAGTAAAGGGAGCGCACTAAACAAATTGTTGTAGGGATGATTTTTAGATAGAACTTTTGTTATTTTGATATTTGTTATAGAAAATTGATCAATTAGTCATAGTGACCTGTGAAAACACTATATCATAATACTTTGCAGCAGAACCAAAGAAAAAACTGCCAAAATCTCTTACAACTAAAGAGAAACCACCTTAAGGTACTAATCCGGACTATCACTGGAAACAACGAATGACATGAAAAGGATTCATCGTAGATGCGACACTTCAATGCTGTCTTAAAGATTTGGAAAACTCAAAGTATTTTTTCGGTTATTATCAGGCTGGTTAATAAAAACAATTTTTGAGACTCCAAATCGGAAGAACTATTGAAATTAGTTTACCACTAAATGCAAACACAACTTGCAGAAGCAATAAGTATAGTAAGACTAAAAATAATTAGGTTTTGATCAAATCTTTGTATCCAGTGCTTATTGTCTGATATTGGATACATATCCGTTTTTCAGAAACTACTGTCTAATTCAAAAAATTTATACTTTATTTCGATTTCTTTTGACTGAATGTTATCGGTGAAGTATATATGATAGTGCACCAAAGTTTGTACCTCTCGTTTAGAGATTCTCGTTTCTTATAATTATTTTAAAGCAAAAAATAAAAAGATCTGCTTGGACGCTTTCGCTTTATTAGGCAAATGGCACTAACCTAAAACGTTACGAACTATCAGTTTTTATTTTTATAATGCTATTGCTTTCTTCCGAAGTCTACTCCGCAGACTGAACAACCTCCTTTAGTAAAGAGGTTTCGAAGAGTCGTGAACTACAACAACATAAATTCTTTTATATTATTTAAATTAATCGAATTGTTAGCTGACCATTAATCTTGGAAATATATTTTGTATTTAATTATTGCTAAATAATTTTTTGAGACAGCAATTACCAGGTATTGAAGTCGTGCCCTACCACCTATTTTATAAAGAGGTACCTCTATTTTACCTCTCTTTAAAGAGATAAAAAATTGCCTTAAATAAACCTATTTTTAAAAAAAATTTAATCACTTGACGATATTTAAAATGTACAGTGACACCTTAATTTTATACAGCCTATAATTATTCAATGTAGTGATAGAGTGTATTGAAATTTTGGACATGTTCTTATGAGATTTGAAATATTAAAATGGCGTTGATGTTTTGGTGTAACTATTGAGAACTTCATAGCGATCTGCAAACTTATAGCTGAACCCACTTTTAATCTATGCAAAAGTATTGTTCAAATATTTCGTTTACTTATACTCTAAATTCACATCTGTCTATACAATAACATTACAGTTCATCTGAGCAAGTGATTGCTAACAGAGTTTAGTCAGTACAGATAGCTAATATATTCCATTATAATAAATTTTTATTAAATTTCCCATATAAATGAATCACTTTAATAAAATGTTTCTTCTTATATACGAGTATGCATTTTTTATATATTTGTGTTCGGAAACAGACCAATTTATTGTATGTAAACCATATTTCTTCTGGAGAATCTGTGATTATACTCGCATTAAAGTGAAACTATTGGTGCTGTTTTATATGGTAAGTAAGAAAAACCCATTATTCCGAAGTGTGTTCGATGTAATCATTGGCTGCATGTTGCTTTGTTACTAATCGGCCACAGGGATTAAACGCGTTTGAGTAATGATCATCGCAGTGTTTAGCTCTCTTCCAGCGTTTAGCATGGCTTTCCTAACGTGGCCTGGAGCTACATGATTTTTGTGGTAAGAACAAGTTTTGTTTTGTTAGTTTAACTGTTGGCTACCAACTTAGCTACCAAAATTTTTCGAACATTATATTTTGACGCGTTTAACCTGTGCTACCTGTTGGCTTACAATTAAATAAATTTTCATTTTTTGCTTTATTACTTTTTTTTTTGGTATTTTTGGTAAAATGCCACAGACATTTTTTATGTCTCGATACAATCTTTTGGAGCAGTTATTGATAGTTTCAAATTAGGGTCAACATTTAATTTACGAATTTGGCGCTATTCAGTGTTTTTGGTCGCTCGATTTGTATGAGACGATTTTATGATGTTTTTTTTTTTGCCTTTTTTAAGCGTTATTAGTATTTTCATCTTTTAAAGCTCACATCATTAAACATTTTGAAACTTTTTAGTTTTGATTTCATTTGGTTGTTTCTCATCTCTAGACTCTGTGCAGTCTGTGGTGATTATAATCTTCGGTGTTACAGTAGCGATTAATGATGGCTTTGCGCCCCTCTTCTAATTAATCTTTATTAATTGTTTTTCCTTTGACTATGACTGTAGCCTTTTATTGTTTATCATTTCCTAGTAATGATTACCTTTGCTTTCTGAGCTCTCTGTGGTGTTTAGTTAATTTAATTAAAGTTAATTCAACGCTGTTTCGTTAAATGTTTTTCAACAAAATATTGCCCATAAAGGCTTGCAGCTGAATGCCGCAAGGCACTTAACATCGTTTAACTTTTAGTGACTGAGTTTAACATCATTCAAGCAGGAAGCCAATCAAGGAAATTGTAAAATTAATAAGATTACATGCAATGAAACTGAATATTTCTAATTTTTTTACATATACAAAGAATGTATTTCAAGCTTTGAAGTTTTTACTCTATTTTTAAAATATAATAGAATTAACAAAATAAATGAAAGTAGTTTCAAATTGCAAATTTAATAGAAAGCAGGTCATGTGATAATATAGAATTCTTTAAAAATAATGTCGGTATAGCTTGAGTGACATATCAATAGAATTTAAGCTGTTATAAGTAACAATTCGTAAGATTAAATTCTAATCTCAACATCATTCCAATGTTTTCCACACAGGTGCTTCTGTAGAACCTTAATTTCTATAATCTTAACGATTTAGTTACTTGATACGCCAACATTTTCGTTTTTAAAATCAAACGAAAACTACTACTACATCAATAACGCTTTGTTGCCAATTGAGAAGGACAGATTTCCTTTCACCAAGTCTAAAACTGTTATTTGATAAACATTAGGGTTCGAGTTCGGCTTTTCACTTGACTTTGAAGTGTCACTTTGCAACTGATAGTTCTTTTGATGTTTCAAAGATGTAGTCTTAGCAGTTTTAAGCACTTTCTATTAATAAGACATAATTTAAAAAGCTGATACTATAATAAGATAGCCAGCACTTGATCCATACATCTTTTTCTTTCATTGTTATGATTTTTAAACGTTTTTTGGTTGATACATTAACCTCTATTACCATTGCCAATAAGTGCTACTATGGCCTTAGTCAGCAATTGAGGTATGTAGAGCATTTCCTCGACAAACAAGACTTTCGGTATATGGGTCAGTTATCCTACCTGTACTTCTGTATGAAGCAGAAGTATGGACGCTATCACAGAATGATGAAGCAATAATTAATAGTTCTTTGCAAGGTTTTAGGTTCTGTACAAGTTGGTGACGCCCTTCCCATCAGAATGAACAAATAACTGTTTGAGGTTTATAAGCACATTGATTTAACTCACCTAATTAATATTCAATGATATTGCTGATTTGCTCATGTCGCAAGATAGATGGACGCTATCACAAAATGATGAACCAATAATTGGTATTTTCGAGAGAAAAGTTCTTTTACAAGATTGTTGGACCTTTACGAGTTATACGACTAACACATTCGAATGAATCACGAGTTGTATGGACTTTATCAATACATTGATATAACCGAATTAACATCTAGCGGCTTTGCTGAGTTGTTCATTTCGTAAGAATAAATGACGATGCTTTAGAAACAATATATTCGAAACGGCAGTTAAGAAATGTAAGCCTAGACGTAGACCGTGCTGTCTCTGATGTAAAAAAGTTATTTGAACCGGCTGTTAAAAGAATAAGACGATCGTGAAGTGAACAAGTTGGGGAAGCACTAACCGTTACTTATTGAAGTAAGTAACTAAGTAGTATGAGGTCCTCAACGGCCGACATTCTGGTCTTCATTCGGAAGGCGGAATGTCTTCTGTTCAGTTAAGGTCTATTGCAGCACAAAAGATCAATCATGCTCGCAGTGCTCCGCTCTGTTGGGAACTAGTACCCCGTTTATTCCTATTCCTAACTAAGTAGTTTAATATTAATTAGTATCGAACATCTCTAAATATAGGCAAATATTTGTACCAGTGTGATCATAACTAAATTTTATAGAAGCTACTTTCTATGAAAGACTCGAACTGGCACATTAACAATTTAGTTCAGTTTACCTTTAGAAAGTAAATTGTTCATAATTGTAATAAAATTCAATAAAGTGCATGTTCAGTTCATTTTATGATGAAAAAACAAAAACAAAAAAAACATTGTTCCACTTCCAACTTTTCGTGCCAGAGAGTCAAAAATCATCGAAGAAAATATATCAAAACAAACAACAACAAATAATAAACAACGTTTTTATTTGTACTACAATAAATATAAAAATATAAAAAGCAACAGCGAATGCAATATACTAAATAACAACAACTATAATAACAGCAACAGCAACAACAACATCACCAACACTTATAACAACAACAACAAAAGCGAAAAACTTAAATAAAGTTTATAAGTTGAACTTATTTTCGAAAGAAATAAAATAACAAGAATCGGAAGCGTAGAGCTTCTGTTACATTATTTTAAAGACTAAACAATAAACCTGAGCCCCGTTTTCCTCTGTGCCATGCCTCCGAAAAGCATTAACGTTTCGGTCACGATTTGTACTTTTGTGTACTTTTCGAAAGAAAATATTTTGTACGCGACTAGAAAAATTTGTTGTTGTTGATTTTTTTGATTTTTTAATTTTTCATTTTGTTTTTGTTTCTGTTTTTGTTTTTGTTTTTGTTGTTGGTGTGCTTAAGCAGTACTATTTGCTTGAGCATGTCCAATATAGAATGCGAAGTTCTTTGGCACAAGTGCGATGTTTACACTTTGCACCTTCACGTACGTGAAGTTCAAATCTAAGAGCAGAGCAGAGCAGCACATGTTGAGATTTGGTGTTCTATGTTGTTGTTGTTGTTGTTATTGCTTTATGTTGTTGTTGTTATAATATGTTGCTTCTGCTGTTATAGCTATTGTTGTTGTTGTTTTTTTTCTTTATTAAAAAGGGCACCACTTAGCCACTTTTCGAAAATTTACACAAAATAAGTTAAATGGTTAACGGAATTGTTGTGGAAAATTATATAGAAAATTGTTAGGAAAGTGCTAATTTGGTAAAAGAAACATATCGAGATTGATAAAAAAAATTACGAAAACTATTCGAAAATTTACAGTTTCAGTAATTACGGGTTTAATTTTGGATTCCGTCTGTTGCATACAGAATTTTGATTTGATTTTTCGTGAGGAAGAAGAATGTTTGAGGTGTGATTTTTTAAGCAGATCAACTGTTGCATGGTTGGATTCTTTGGCGGTTTTTATTTTCCATTCCATTTTAAGTACAAGATATGTAAATTACACCAAATTGAATTATATTAATAGTGCAAAGTAAATACCTATTTACACCCTTAAGCTGCCATTGAAGCACCACCAAATATGTCGTCCCTTACAGAGTAATTAAATTAATAGATTAAGGAATAAATCAGAAAAAAAAGTTAAGAAAGACAGGTAGAGAATTTGTTTACAGGAAAAAAAGCGATTAGTATGCTTTAGCAAGTCCATTTGCTACAAGTCCTTATAAAAGAATCTAAGTCAATGGTATTGATAGCCTCCCGATCCTACCGGGCTGATTCTTTCCCATGAGAGGTTATCTGTGCAGCTTCTATCCCTTGTGATAGGTCTTGAGTACGTTATGGATAGATCTTCGTGTCTACATACTCCTACTATTCTTTATGTACATCTACCTCACAGGACATAAGTCTATGTCCCCATCCTCCAATATAGCAATTATTAAAAGATTTCAGTCTAAAAGACTACGTGAAATGGTAAACGCTACATGGTATGTAACTAACATCCATCGGGAGCTTAGGTTAATACCGGTAAAATACGAAGTGAAATAGGTAGCTAGACAATACCATGAACATATATACAAATTCGTCCTAACACTCTTGCTTCGAGTTTGGTATACTCCCCAAAAATTTTTACGAGACTAAAAAGAAAAACGCCGCTTCAGATATTATAATAAAATCTTAATTTAAAAAGAAATGAGTAGCTCTCCACAGGCATAACTACCTAAATTGGAAATTATATTATTGGAAATTATATGTCACAGTATTATGTGATAGAATACATATTCAATTTGAATTAAATCAAAAAAAAAAAAAAAAATGTATATCTTGATTGCATGAATGAAGTTGCTACAAACCCTTCTTAAAGGAACTAAGCTTATAGTACGATTGCATACAATTCTTCCAGATTTTCTTGCACAGGAGTATATTTGCACTGCAACTCTCTCTTGAATAGCTGTTAAACTACAGTGATAGATAAGGTACTATAATACTATACATGGTTACATAAAAGAAAGTAAATAAATGGTGCTATAGCCTCTTACTCTTTCAGACTTTCATGGAAAGGAGTAATCTGTACAGACGTAGTGTATATCTTGATCGCATAAATAAATTTGCTACAAATCCTTACGAAAAGAACTAAGGGTGGGGTACGATAGTATTCAATTCTTCTAGATTTTCTTGCATAGAGGTATATTTGCACTGTAACTCTCTTATGAATGTCTGCTAAACTACTGTGATTGATAAGGTTTTGTTATCCTATACCGTGGATATAAAGGGAAGTAAATCAATTGTGCGATAATGTCGTATTTTTTCAAATGTGCTTGTAGAGGGGTAATCTGTATGCACGCAGTAAATATCTTGATAAAATTGATTAATTTGCTACAAACCATTCTCCCAGATTTTCTTGCAGTTGTGTACAATATATCTGGTACAGTACACCTCTACTGTACTTCTTTCATTAATGACTGATAAACTACTTTGAGAGATAAGCTTCCTTTATTTTAAACACGGTCACAATTTTACTATAGAAAAAATCAAATTAAATTTTATAAGCTTTTCAACTCTAAACGGATTTTAATAAATTTATTTCTGTTTATAAACTTTGTTCTGGCTTCTGGCCGTTTTCTAAAGGAAATCGATGCTGAACTGCATGAACAGAAGCGCATAACACATTAGTCCATGCAACAAATACAGGAAGGATATATCAAATATAGTTGCACTCATGCATAGAGCAAACAATGCGAGACGCGGGTGCAGTGTGAGGGCGTGATGCGCTATCATCACCGAACTTTGTTTACAGTTTTCCAACTTCTTCTGCTTCTTTTGTCTATCTGTCTGCCATGCAGTCAGCCAGCTAGCCAACCAGCGAGTTTGTATGTCTGACACGTTGATATCTCATAGATTTATGGTGTGAACTGACATTGACAAAGTGTATTCGAGTTACTTTTTTCAGCTTCACTTTTTTTATGCTTTCACGTTTGTTGTTTTACTGTTGTTGTTGTTGTTTTTGATTGTTGTTGTCTGTTGTTGGCGTAATGTTGCTGATAACAATTCCATTATGTGAGAAAAGAAGTTAATAATGCAATTATTGAGGCAGACCACACATATTAACCCATTTCAAGTATCCACAAAAGCCTTCAGTAAAAACTATATACGAGTATAAATAAATAAAAAACTGAGATACTTCGTCGTATTGTAGTTTGTTTGGTTGCATTTTGAAATTGATTGATGTCAATCAATCAACGTTTATGTTAATGTTTTTATTTTGCTGCATCCGAAGTTGTTGAAAGTGATGTGAGAAAGGAAGTCTTAATTGGGCAAGTAATTTATTGGTAAAATAAAAATGACAGATTATCGGATGCAATTATTTGTATTTATTTAATAATTTTTTATTTTTATTAAAACGGTTAAAAAAAAGCTGATAAAAACGGACAGTGGTTTGAAGACGACACGGAAGTATTTTGAGTAATTTGAGAAATGATTGGGCTTTTGTAATATATATTTACAAAATTTTAGTATTTGTTGGATATTTTGTTGTAAACAATATTGAAATAAAAAATGATAATAAAATAAATATGATTTAAATTTTTTTTTAACTCATTTGAAATTTTTGATATGGATACCTTTAGTATGAACTATGGATTATATATAAACTTGTGGAATCTTTAACCATTCATGAAAAAGCGCTTGTTTGAATTTATGAACACTATTTTGAAATTGAAATAGGCCAGTAAAATACCCATGTCATAACTGTGAAGTTTCGCGCGCTATTGATGTCAGAGATTGTTTTTTCTTGTTCAGAAATCAGACATAAGTACTGTACTGAACGGTAACATCGGTTAGATCAGTCTCAAAAGCCAAGGTGTACACATTAGCTAATTCAAAATATGCAAGTATGGAATAATCGACTGGCTGATTATTTGAGTGCGGAAATTTTAGTGAATACAAATAAATCTAGATACTCTAACAGTAATGTTATGCAAACACTCATATGACGGTAACGTCAATATTGTATCTATTCAAATTTGTGCCTAGAAATCCATTCAGAAATCCACACAAAAATATACATATTTGCCTTAATAGACTCAAATTCTAAGCGACACTGTTTTGACTAATGTAACGAGTGACAGAAAATCATGTAACCAAAAGTCACCATCAAAAGTTTTTTCTTTCTCTCATTCTCAATTCTTTAACTCATATTAAGAATAATAAAAGTTAACACGTATTTTGATGTGACTATGACTGTTTTGTATAACATGGCCTAATTAAAATCTAGATACTCTTATTCTAGTTCTTCTTTCATGGTTAAACAGATGACAACAACCCATAAACACTAGAACTTATACAATACTTTTGTCTCTGGAATGATAAGCACGGTTAAAGCTGATGAAAATATTTGAATTTAAACGAATTAAAGAATAATAGGTGCTTTTCTAACCTGAAAGAAAACCTTTCTTGGTCTTACTATAGGGTTCAAGAGGATTTGTTGCTGAAAATGTAAGATGTTTTAGTTCGTAGTTCGTACACGACCCATTTCCGATCATCTTTCATAGCATTTTGCAATATTGCCAGCTTTGTAATAAGGGTATGGTTCGGGACACGGAATATTTATTGCACGAAGTTGCGATATTATATTGTAGGTTTTTTATATTTCATCACACATAAAATTTGTTTCAATATATCGGTATTAAAATGCTTCACCCACTATAGAACGGTGCTTTGCTATAGGAAAGTTATAACTGTTTCAACGTAGTTCCAGTTCTATTGGCCCACCTATATAAGCACTGTCTCTATTATGTATTGACTTAAAATTTGCCATTTCTATTACTACTGTCTCATATATAAACATATGTATATGTATGTCATATATGTATATATTTCACTGTTTGTGAGCTATAAGTTATGTTATTCGAAAATCATTAAAAAACTATAAAGTATTTGTTTAATATCCAAATTTATTTGAGTTAAGTGAATCTATACGTAATTCAGTAGAAAGCAAATAAAATTTTACTAATTTTATTTATTTACCAAGAAAAGGTATAAATAAATATCCTTAACACTTTTTTCGGGTCTTGCATGGAATGTCTTGGCAGAATCTCATCTTATCTGTTAAAAAAATTTGTCTGCAGTGCATTCGTTGTTTGTTTTTTGTTTTATTTATTCAATTTTTTTCTTGTAAAGCAAATATTATGTTTTGCCTTTGCTTTTGTTTAAATTTGTTTTATTTTTCTTGTTGTTGTTGTTTAAACGTTTTTATAGTGTGTGTATAGCTTTGCTGTGTTGCATTACTGCACATATCTGCTTCTGGTTCATTGCTGCTCCATTACATTTCACTATTGTTGTTGTTGTTGTTGTTGTTGTTGTTGTTGCTTTTATTGCAATACACACTTAGTGCAGATTGAATGAATATTCTTTATTATTGTTGGGGAAAAAGTTTACTCATCTCTTTACAATCAGTTAAATTCTCATTTATTTTATTGGTTTTCTTCTTGTTCTTTGAATTGTTGTTGTTATTATGTTTTTATTTGTAATGTAGTTTTGTGTGTTTGTGTTGGTTGTTGTTTTTGTACAATTGATATGTTTACTAAATTAAAAGAAATCTTGACTTGGCTTGTCTTGTCTTGGCATTTCTCAGTTAAATTGTGAAGAATGAAGAATATCAATTTTTTATGCTTCTCAGTTGCTTAAATGCTGTCGTCTCTCAATTCTTTTTTCTCTACTTTTGTGTGTGTTTAAATTTTCTAAATGTTTTTATAAGTTCATATATATTTTATATTTCATAAATTTTATTGTCTCGTAAGATAATTAAGCAGATCCTGTAGAATGTTTTTAAAAGTAATAAAAGTTCAGTTAGTCGGTACGTATCGTAAAAACTAAAGCGAACTTAAGCGAAAGCGAAATGCACAACTAATGACACCTGTTTATTTAATAGGAATAAAATAAACAAAGTTCGCCGTTTTTGTTTATTTGGTTTCTCTTAAATACACAGGTGTGGTTGGTTGTATATATCGCTTTGACTTAAGTTCTTACGGTACGTACCGACTAACTGAGCCTTAAAAATGTACCAAAAATTTTTAACAAAATTTAAAAGGCTTTAAAACTTATAGTGAGGTTTTAGAAATTACCAAAAAAGAATGCTCTTAAAATAGTAAATCACCTCTGCGCATGCAATGAATAATAACAAAGTAAATGTGAGGCATTTTTATCGCTCTCTTCAAAAATGAATAAACTGGAGACCTAATCTTCTAGCATGGTTTCCTAATACGTGACGCAGTGACCCAATAAACCTACCACAAGATTGATACCTTTACGGTGCACATCAATGAAAGTGCAGAATTTATTCTTAAAAGAACTCGGTCAATTGCATACAGATGACGACATATCATTGGTCTTCATATTTTTTACTTCATTGTCTT
>NC_051846.1:184031469-184034344 GCF_002237135.1 Teleopsis dalmanni | reverse complement strand
GTGATTATGTAGAAAAATAAAATGTTTATTTGCCGAAAAAAATTTGTTTTATTCAAAAAGTCACTGACTTATCAAACCGCCCTCGTAGTTGTAATGCAGTTAAAAGTTGATCGAATATAGCATAGAGCATATATGGAGAGTTTTTAATTGTTAAATTATATAACTCATCGATGAAATTTTTTGATTTAAGAACCCACTAAAGTCGAATAAGATGAAGTTTTCGGACTTCATTTTATATTAAATTTGTGAGATATTCGTAGCGCTATGAGAAGTATATTGAATACTGCTAAAGCATATATAAAGTTTGTTATAGCAAAATTGCAGCAATTCGTAAATGTGATTACTTGATTTAAAAAACAAATGGTGTCGAATGAGAGGGGTTTTTAGATTTCACTGTAACTGCAGAACTTAAAGAGCTAAAAACAAAAATTTGACGAAAAAAGTTTCAGTCGCAAACACTTCAATATCTGTAAAGGGATAAACTTGTATTCCCTGATATAGCACCGGAGATTTCAATCCAAATCAATGATAATTTTTTAATGTAGATTACTAGTATAAAATTTAAATTACATTAATATTGTAATCGTAAAGCTATTAGTGAGTAGGAACACTCAGACTAAAACACATATGTTGTGGTACGAATTGACTTTAACTGAACTGAAGATATTCAGTTTTTCGGATGAATGCAAGAATGTCATTTATTAAAAATTTCTTGATAACAGATGAGTATAGAAACTTTCGATACTTTAAACCCACCTCATTTTATTTAAAATAATGAACAGTTATTTGAAAATTTAACACTCAAATGAATTTACTATTAATTATTAAAAATTTTACAACCAAAATGTTGCTTTAATAAGTCTTCCTGGAGCTGTGAGAAAAATGAAGAAAGTTTGTCACAATAATTTTGGCATTAGAGAGGCAACTTCTTACATTAAGAAGACTTCTTAAGAAGATTAAGAAGACTAAGACTATGAAGACTTTTTACACTAAGAAGACTTTTTACACTAAGAAGACTTTTTATACTAAGAAGACTTCTTACACTAAGAAGACTTTTTACACTATGAAGACTTCTTACATTAAGAAGATTTCTTACATTAAGAAGACTTCTTACATTAAGAAGATTTCTGTGAGAAAAATGTTTTTTAAGGTTTTTAAATAGTTCAAACACAACAAAAATATATACCAGAGCTGTCCAAAGACTGGCCTACCTGCCTCAAGCGCCCCGCGACGTGTTACAATTAAGAAAATTTTTCTTTGTTATATTTTAGTGACGTCATATAATCTTATTTTTATGGTATCCCAAATAAATGAATTCAAATGTTTTAAATAATTGATCACATTTCACGTTAATTTACTTAATTGACAAAGACTTTAGTATAATTTCTTAGTTCAACATTATTTTAACATTACATTAAAAATAAAATATTTTTCGTCTGGATATAGCTAGTACTAATAATGTTGATAGAATAATAAGAGATAAATTAATGATGAATTAATAAAACTATATTTATCATTATCGCCATTTATCATTTTTATTTATCTCCGGAAAAATTATGTACGTAGGTATGTATTTATTTCTGCGGCTCTCCAACCATTTGGTGATTTGTATTGGCCCGCGATCTTATCTGGTCTGGAAAGCCCTAATATATACAATAGCAACAACTAGAGAGAGTTGATCTGTTGCTGAACATTAACTCGTGCTATGTGAAGTGTGTATAACTTAACCAACATTAGTTAATTATACTAATTATGTATATAGTTATTATATGAACATTAGCTCGTAGCCTATGTGGTTATTGTACCGTTTCAGGATTCAGTATTACATTACTTTTTTATTATAGTTAATTATGAAATGTAAAATTCATAAAGTACAAATAACTAGAAATATTGAATATAAGCTGTCAAGATTTTCAGCTTGGGATTGATATATAGTTCTAAATTTGTTTAGAAAACAACTTTACTAGTGTTCATTAACATTTCTGTTAAATTTTCACAATTTTTCATTTTCACAAATTTTTTTTTTCGTGCTTTGGACAGGTGAAAAATTCTTCAAAAAATTGTTATGCATCAGAAAATATTTCAACAAAAAAAAAAATAATAATAAAAATGTACTTATAAATAAGTATATATACAGAGAGAAATGCCCGTAACTATGAGATATATTATACTTAAATACACATGAATATATTCGTCCATAAAGGTATATTTTTATAAGAACATAAAATCATGGACATTAAAGTACAAAAAAAAAAAAAAATCTACCAAAACAGTGAATAATTTAAGCATAATTTTTTATTTATCCACGGAATGAGTTAACGAAAATATTTCAATTAATTTTATTAACATTTAAGCACCTTACACACTGCATATGCACGCACTTACGCACGGTCGCTTAAGAGCAGGGGAAGGAGGGAACACAAAAGTAGTCATGCGTCAGTGCAATTCCGCTACGCATTTTTAACGCGTGAACTGAGGTATGCGGTGAAAAGACAGCAAGCAGCAAGCAGCAAACAGCGTACAACTTACAAAGCACAATACAACAAACAACATACAACATACAACACACATCCCAACACATAAGACACATAAGACACATAGGACAGAGCGAATAGCAAACAACACACAGCGACGAATGACAGTTCCTGATGAATTACACAGCATGTAAGCAGTTGCCGTCCGGTCTCCGTTGCATCTTGTAACGTGTAATTATATTCCCATGTATCGCAAAGGCGGACAAACTAACTAACTAACGATTTGTGAAGTTTTCGCTTTTTTTCCCGGCTGTGGCTAACAAATGCTTAAATGCTTTTTGTGACGAATTGCAGCCTGAAGTGGTGATGTTACCAAGCATTTATGCCTATCGGACGTATAT
>NC_051846.1:183987169-184031369 GCF_002237135.1 Teleopsis dalmanni | reverse complement strand
GTTCTTAGCATTGAGATTTTCATTTCTATATATTATAATACTATAAAAAGAAATGAAAGCCAGTCCTGGACAGCATAGATTATTACGGGAACGGATACAACTTTCTTTGTAAACATTTTATAATATTTTTAAAATAATGAGTACTAATCCTGGATAACATAGAATATTACGGAAATGAATAAAAATTTGATTTTAAACAATTTATAATGCGATAAAAACAATGAATGCTAATCCTGGGCAGCAAAGAATATTACGGGAGAGAACATAACTTTCTTTTCAAAATCCCATAATGCAATATAAACAATGAATATATTCAATAATTTTATAATATATTTTATTAAAAAATTAATACAATTATAAAAACAAATCCTATATTGCTTTTATTTCTGTTTATTTAGAAAATATGATTTTTGTGTTTTTTTATTTGTCTCGTTTCTCAATCCAAAACAATTTTCACAATTCGAAATTCTCCAGCTCAGAGTACTGAATATATATAAGTTCATAAGATTATATTAAAGTACATTAAAAAACAATAATGAAAGTAAATAACTTCAGAATTCAACATATATCAATTTAGATTTAAGAGTATCTCTTCGATTCGTTAAACGATTTTGCTATATGCAACATATACTAGTGCATATACGCGTGCTACATTCAAAATGGCTTATAACGCCCTTAGCTAAATTTATAAATTAATTACATCAGTTAATACGTTAATAGTCAGTTGTTCAATATTTGGTTTTTGGTTTATTCGTTTAAAAATGTTTGTTCCTTATAATTGGTTTTATTTTTTTATTTTTTAGTATATATAACAAATATAAATAGTTTAGAACTTTATATATGTGTTCCACTTGTTCTTACTTTTAAGTGTATATGTAAGTTTTTTTTCTTTTTGTTTTAAATGTTATTAAATATATAAAGTGTGTTGTGTTTTATAAAAGGAGACCAATTCGATTGTTTTAGTATGGATAGAGATTTTTGCGTTTAAGCTCCATATCCAAATCAGCTAATTGTTGCAGGAAACCTTCGTTAGGACGTATGTCACGACGCATGCGTACTTTACGTATCGCATCCTGTGCAGACATTTTACGACAAATCATCAAATAAGCCAGCACACATGTAGCCGATCTGGACATACCAACAAGACAATGTACCAGAATTTTACCTACAAAGAGTGACACTCGTTATTTATATAAATAAATATTGTATATGTAATGTAATTTCTACTTACCGCCACCACTGATGGCGCTATCTATGAATTTTGCTGCCACATAAAAGTATCTGGATATATCTGTTGATGGGGCATCAACCATTGGGAAGCCCATATATCTAAAAAAAGTTTCTTTGTTGTTTCTTCTACTCTCGTTTTCATTTCAAGTGCAATATTTACAAAGCATATAAAAATAATTACGTACGTAGATGACGCAGTCAACAAAGCAAACAATATAAAAATTTTGAAAAAATTAATTTTGAAACCAAAAGAAATTTCGATAGAACAGAGGACCAAATTGTAAACCAGCAAATAATTATCAACAAAATAAAATCGAAGTTCAGGAAATATTTCACAAAAAAAAAAGATAAAACAATCCATATTTTTGACATAAAATCAAGAAATCAAATATTTCGTTTAAATGTCTTTTCTGTCCAAAAAGTGCAAACTTATCAATAACTTCATTATTACACTAACCTCACACTTGGCATATCACGGTAGTAACTGTGCCCAGTGTCCACTTGTCCATAACGACAACCTTCCGCGGCATTCAGTACATGTGTTATTCCCATCATACGCAGGTAAGTTTTATTTTTTGCTGCCGCACTATAGTTCCATGAAAAAAAAATACAAGAAATGGGAGCATTTTTAGTTTAAAAGTCAAAGTCATAACATTGAAGGCCACTTACGCATCGCCAATATAAATTCCTGGGTAAACTTCATCACAGTCAACATCATGCAAAACACATTCTGTCCTTTGAAAGCCTGGCAATGATCGGCAAGGCGAATAGTGCAGCACGCGCTGCAACTGACGGCCTGTGGTCTGCTCTGATGATTCCAGACGGCTTGGTGACTGTAAAATAAAATTAAAAAAAAAATTAAATAATAAATATAATAATAAAATGAAAAGACATTGACATTATTTCAAGTTCTTGCATTTAAAACGAGGTTAATACTACTTGCAACTGCCGATGCACAAATTCTTTTTAGTTAAGTAGCTTTTATGCTCTTGTGCTACTACACAAGGATATGTGAAGCTGGTATAGTAAAAGCTTTTCTAAGGTTATTCTCTTTTATAAACAATAAAAATACATTTTTTATAATTGCACCTAATCTTCTTCTTAAACCATGTGCAAGCTGTATAAGCTTTAACCCTGAAACTAAAAATGTTATTTGGGGCATGAAAGAGGTCATATCTACTCAACAGTTGGCATCCAGTTAGTTGCAAACTAACTTTAATTGAAGGCGAAACAACAAGTTCGTAAAGAAACAGCAAGGCAATTCATCCTATTAAATTGTAAAAGATATCATACTTTCATTATTTTTATTATTATTTTACTTATTATTGTGTCACAGGACATGTCAACAAAAAGCCTTAAAAAGATGGCATGCGGTTTATGGCCGTCTTAATTTAAGAAGACAGGTATAACCACTTCTGGAGATAGCAACGTTATTGTGTCTTAGCAAAAGTTTCACGATCTCAGGGTATCCATTTCGACCTATAGGCCCATTGTGTAACGTGTTTAGAAAAATACAGAGGTTTAGAACCTCTTACAAAACTTATAATGCTATTTAAGAAAAAGTTGTGCAGTTTACCAAGATCCTTTCAAAAGACCCTAAAGTGGTAAGGCGGCATCGCAACTTATACAAAACAGGTGGGTGGCACCTTCATGCTCCTCTCCACAACTGCGGCAGGTATACTTGAAAGAGATATTCAATAATCTTGCATGTTACCTAAAATGCAGTGATTTGTAAGTAAATCTACCACAAGACTGATATCTCTTCGGGGCATCTCAAAGTGCGAACTGGATTTCCTTATATTGGAACGTGGTCAAATTGTATACAGTTGCCAGTATATCATTGAGGCTTCCCATATTTTGTGTTTGCGGAATATTATCTTATAAGTCAACGAAACTTATAATCTATAATTACTAAACTTAGGAAAAGGAATACACATCTGCTCTGTTCTTATTCAGAACATAATAAAATATATAAATAACAACTATATGATGACTATATAGTGTCAATGAGGTTCCAATAAGGTAACTATAATGTGATATCAATAAAATAGTTTAACGAGAGTTAAAACTTCTCGAATTCTAGTGACTTTTGAGACTTTGAGGGACTTTTGAAGAATTCCAAGACTATATATACATACTTGGATTTCTATTTTTGAGAATTCCAAAGAGTTTCAGGCTTTTCGAAGCCAATCGAGGGTTCAAACAATACTAAGTTAAATTTTTAATACAAGATCATTAAGATACTGAATATTTAATGTACAATTTCTAAGTAAAGAAAGAAATATATAACACATATAATCACATATAAACGTTTATAGGCAACATTTGTAGGTTGAGCACCTGAACGCTACTACCTGTCTTTTATAAGTAACAGCTTTTATCTCCAGAATTACAAAATATATTAACTTCTTTTGCTATTAAATTAAGTAGTCAAAAACATATATATGTTATATAAACATATATATCTTTTTCATCTAAAGTTATTTACTTATTTATATATATAATAAATATATAAATATATATATTAATATATATATTATATATATTAATATATATATATATTATATATGTAGATAACGGACTATTTCGTGCACTTTATAATCTTGTCAAACATTGACACTTGTCCAAATTGACTGCTGTAAAGGGTTTGGTATTCTGTGACATAAATAAAAAGCTCTTTTCCTTGTTAGTTGTCAATACCTCAAATGCTGTCGACAACTATAAAAATATGCTCTTTTTAAGCATTTTTTATTATTTGCATGCATGACAAATATTCTTAACTACAATATACGCTCTTTACAAGCATATTTTTTATTGTTATTTGAATGCATGAAAAATGCTTTTGGCAACTTAAAATATGTGCTCTTTACAAGCATTTCTTACGAACAGTTACGAACAGTTACGAACAATTACGAACAGTTTTCTATACAAAACACTTTACACCATAGTGTGGTGAATAGCACTAGGTACTTGAGCTTTGAAATTTGTCAAGATGTGTCCAGAATACCAAAAAGCTTTATGCTTTATAAAAATCAAAAACTTTATTAAAGAATTTGGCAAATCTGTCAAGTGCACAGAATAGGTCCGATAATATATGTTAAATTTTCGGTGTAATATTCACAGGCAAGTAACTACTTGCTTTTTAATTTATTATTGTCATTTGTTGTTGCAAATAAGATCGACATGAATTAATTTCTACAAATAGAAACTCATAGTACACTGTCATAATTTATAAAATATTAAGTGGAATGGAGTCCCATCTCCAGTACCTACCTACATAGCTATCTTGATGTTATTTCCATGGATTATTTTAAAGTGAAATAAATATACATAATTTTAAAATTAAATTAGATATAAAAAACTGGAGTTCCTTGATCGGCATTCCCAGTATATACCTACCCATCTGTAAATGGGTACATAATATAAAAAATTATATTGGCATATCTTAAAAAATATTCCAATGAGGAAACTTAACTAGAAGATTGGCTTCTATTAATATTTTTTTGTAATAAATTAAAATATTATATATAATCCGTTGAAGATAGTTGAAGATTAGTTTTAATAAATATGTTTTTAAGCCCACTGTGCAAAGACACAAAAATAAAATGCCAAGTTGAATCATTAAGAAAAATGAGTTAAGTTTACTTTCATCAGTTTGACCATGAAAAACTTTGTTCAGATATTTTGGCACAATTGGAATTTGTATTCAGAAAGGAAAAAAATAAAAACTAAAATAAATTTTTAAGTAAAACTATTGCGATGACATTTGAGGAATGTTTTTTTTTTGTAATTTCTTATAATTTGTTGCTATTAATGTTCCCACATTTTTGGCAATTATCCAATTTTAAGAAGAAAAAAAAATTCATTATTTTGAAATAATTTTTTTACTAAAGACGGAAATAAATTACAGAATGGAAAATATAAATTAGGAAATACTTTATAATTTAATTAAATATTTTACTTTATTAAAATAACAAACAATTTTAAACAAATTTAAAAAAGTAAAAGAATTTGTTTAGTATTAACCAAAAACAAATATTTCTAGCCTAAAAATGTTAATTAGTTTTGAGAAAACCTTATAAGATGTCTACATAATATTAAAAAAAAAATTTTACTTGATGCATAATATTATTCTTTAAAATATAATATAATTTATTTAATTAAAATAATATACAATTTAAAAAAAATGTAGACAAGTAAAGAAATTCATTTAATATGACCAATAAGAAAATATTTCTAGCCCAAAAATTTTAATTAGTTCTGAGAATACCTGTTAGCATGTCAAAATAATATTTAAAAAAAATTTATTATTTAGTAAATATTATAATGTTTAAAATACCAAATATTTTATTTAATTAAAATAATACACAACTTTTAAAAAATATAGCGATGTAAAAAGTAAAAAAAATTTTTTAATATAAATCATTAGCCAATATTTCTAGCCCAAAAATTTTAATTAATTCTGAGAATACCTGTTACCATAGAATGTCAAAATAATATTTAAAAAAAAAATTATTATTCAATATATATTATAATATTTAAAATGCAAATATTTTATTTAATTAAAATAATACACAATTTTTAAAAAATATAGCGATGTAAAAAGTAAAAAAAATTTTTTAATATAAATCATTAGCCAATATTTCTAGCCCAAAAATTTTAATTAGTTCTGAGCGTACCTATTAAGATGTCAAAATAAAATTCAATAAATAAATTTTTAAATTGCTAAGAAAAGATTTTTTTTTCAAGCTGAGGTATTGCAATTTAAGCTAATTAAGTGTAAGGCATTAAAAAATTAGTTAATTACTAACGGCTCTACGCTTGAAAGCGATACTGTGTCAACCGACTAGGCTGACATCTTTTCATAGGCCTTGAATTAAGTCATTAGCGTATTAAGTATGTAAATAGATTAATCATTTTAATTTCGCCTTTTAATTTATATTAATGTTAAATTATATTTTGCATAATTTTCTTATTAGTCAATACACTCTCTAGTTGTAAGTGAACGCCACAAATAATAGACAACAACACAGATACACAGAAACAGTGCTAACCTGGTAATATAATGGAGTGTATCTATCACCGATACTGCTGCCGTATCTTTCACTTTGTAACTGTAAAAAATAATTTTTTTTGTAAATAAAAAAATATATTTTATAGGTAAATATAAAAAAATAATAATAATTTAACAAGTATTTATATTTTTCACATAAGATATATAATCAAAGCATGGTACTACTAGGTAAGCATTATTTATAGCTTGTTTTTTTTTTGTTTAAATAGCAATTAATTAAATCTCTTCTTTTTAATGTGATTTTTATTTAGTTGTATATATCAAATGTGATTCATTAGCTCATGATACAATCTAAATGGAAAACAAGGTACTAAAAGAAAATATTTTAGCAATTTTATATACTTTTTAAATTAATTGCTTAAGTGTTTAAAAATAACATTCGGATTAGTACGGAAACTCGGAAAATGTTTTCTGAGAAATCTAATACTGAGAACATATTTTTCTAAAATTACTTTCCACCCATTTAAAATACGTCGTCAGGTAAGCGGTAATGGTCTGACCTTGTTCTGTTTATAAGCAACGACAAGTAAAAATAAATTTCTGAAAGAAATATGTACCTTGCACAGGAGCGGGTTCGGTGAAATCTATTAACCTTTAATAATATGCAGAAATATTTGCATGACATTTAAGCGCACATTATAATATGTAAATGGATATTTGACAATTTATTTATAAAATGGAATTTTCTAACATTTACGTAGCTTTTTGTTTCTTTTTTTTTTATTTTTTTTTTTTGTTTGATGTGTAGGTACTTGTCGCGAAATGAAAAATTAAGCAAATTTATAGTCTTAAATTTTGTTTAAATTTTTTGAAGTAAGAAAATGTTATATATGTAATCTATTCAAGAATTTCTTTTCTACTAAATCAAAGTAACCGATAAACGTGAAGAGCAAAAGAAATCAGGCGGCCCTAATCAAACACCATACGATTCGTATCGTAATCAGCATAAAACGATGATAATTTTATTTTTACGATTTAAGATCGTAAAAGTTTAAGAAAACCAATTAGGCCTTCTTATTAAACCGAATAGGTTGTATAAGTAGGGGTCTATCATTCTCACCTTTAATTTTAAGATCAAGAGATCTTTTCAAATGTCTAACATTAATACGAACACAGACGGAAGGAGTATGAAGCTATGCCATACACTTCATATGTAAATGAAATGTAATATAATCTCTATAACTTATAAATATGATATGTTATAAGTCTTTATGTTATGTAAATGTAATACGTATATTAATAACAGTAGAATGAGCTTAGCATTTATAATTTTGTTCATTGAAACCTTTACTTAAGAACGATAACCATTTTTATCAAACAAAGTTAGAACACCCACAAATAATCCACCTTATTTCACACATAACCAATTTTATCGTGACCTCATGTCACACAAGAAATAGAAAAATACGCTGCACCACATAATTACAGTCTCCTGAATCATGTTAACCCCTTTAGATAGAAACTCTTATCTCACCTAAACACCGAGTTTAGAGAAAGAAGTAAATGCAGATATTCTCCGATAATATTTGTAAAATCGTTCCATCAATAAGTGTTTCCCCAAACTCGCCCAAAAATCCATAAAGTTATGACTAAATCAAATAACCTTAAATTATTATTTGGGGTGTAAGCATTCACTATAACTTTGAAGTTGAGTAAATATCATCCTTATAACGTTTAAGATGGCTTATTCACTTTATTCAAAAGTCAAATAAAGGAATCCTTAAAGAAAAATACAGATCCAAAAACAATTGTAGGAGTACGAAATCAGTGACTGACAACAGAATTAGTGGATTTGTCCAAAGTACGGTATTAAAACCATTAAATGTCTATATTGCAGAAACACTATGAAGAAATTAGACTACGTTTTATTGACTAAGAATGATAATATTGGTGATGAAGTTCACCATACGCACTAAAGGTAATGATTTGATCAGTTTTTACAAAGATCCTATATTATAAATTGACGTGGACAATAGTGTTGTAAATGTGAGAGAAAGCTATATTTATATCTGTGTATGTCGTTTAAATAACAATTTCTAGATACTTTTAAGAAGATAGTTAAAAATTTTCAAAATTATATGAACAAAGAAATATATTTCTAACATACATAAAGGAATACAGTATATATAAAAAATACCTACACATTATCCTAAAAATATCTTATGTGATTATTTTTGAACCCACTTATTTTTTTACGTTCAAATATCATTAATCCTACTCAACACTAATTTCCACAATGAGGTTTTAGAAATAAACAGTTTAGAAATAAATGGTTTAAAAAAAGTGCAAGCCATTAAAGTCCATTTACCTTTCTCCTTACCACCAAAAACCATTTGAAGGCCCTCGAAAAAATAGAATTAAAACTAACGTGACAACCACACCCGGCGAAATGCAAACGTGAGCACTTCTCAGAGACTTTGCACACATTTCACATGTTTCTGATAAGCTTTTCGAAATCTATTTTTTTACATGTGCGAGCTTTATTTAAACGTTCTGCGTGAGTGTATCGATGTGTGTGTGTGTGTGTGTGTGTTTGTATCTATGTGAGTGAATGTATGAAAACTGTTTCAAAATTTATTTTGTGATTTTTATTTTAATTTTTACGTTGGTGTGAATGTACTGTGATTTGCGTTTGGCGATTGAATCATTACTTTTGCGGCTAAATTTAGACAAAACGCAAACCAATTTGCATATTTTAATCTATTTAAACTATTTGCAATTAACATTTTATTTGTTTATTTTACGAAACGAAATGAAAAATTTAAATATTATTTTTCACCTAACAAATAAATAAGTGATTCATATAATACAAATGATGTGACTTTGTTTATAGAAAGAAAAAAAAATTATGCATACTTGCTTTACTCAACAGACTAAAAATATTTTTATTTTTATTACTTATACTCATATGTATGTATACAAGCTTATAAATAGTATATAATTGTTAATTTTGCTTATACTTTGTATTTAATATCTTAATTAACATATTATTTGCTTTTTCGTTCATTTGTTTTTTGTATTATTTGTAATTACTTAACCATAATTGGCATTATTTTTGTTGTTTACTGACTTAATAAACGAGAAACATGCAAAAAAAAAAATAAATTAAAAATATTGAATAATTAAAAATATTGAATAATTAAAAATTAATATTTAAAAATTATATAATTGAGTAAAAAAAATTTTCTATTTTCTTAATTTAAAATATCATAATGTAGATTACGAAATATTGTATCACCTGTTGCTTTCCGCCCAATCAATTATAACAAGGCATACTAATAAACAAGGCATACTTTATGATATTATTTTGAGAATTTCGCATACCAGTAAGAAAAGAATAAATAACACAGCCAATTAGTGCATCAAGGAAACCAAACAGTATCAAGCCATAAAGTCGAGGACTAAAGAGAATATAAATAAGAAAAGTTTTTACTTCCAAAGGAACTAACGACCTATAATAAAAATTCAACAAAAATTATACAACTTGTTATCAAAAGTAACCCTTGAATATGTTTCTTCCCTATTAAACGTAATTGATCTATGCCAAAGTGCTGAGTATATATTTGTGCAGTAGTAAAAATCATATTCCGGATTTATAGGTAATAGGTTTCTTATAGGTTTCTTTATAGTAAATAACATAATCAGACATATTAAACGGACCTTGCTTAAGTACAATAATTCATTCGTATGACGTTTTTTTATTGATCATACGTTTTCAAGAAAAATAAATATATAGCTACAAAAACTGTTACTACCTCTCGATTCTTGATTATGCTAACAAGAAATTCAAAGATTTAATACAAATTTTCGAGTAAATATTACTTTCCTATATTGTAGCCCACTCAAGTTTTTTAAAGCAGATAATCTTTCAGATCTATTTTTTACATAAAGTTTTTTTAAACATTTTCAACGAATATAAAAACCTAAAAAAACCAAATTAAAAAAAAACTAAACTAAAAAAAAGCTAAGACATAAAACTAAATTAATATTTATTACACAAAAATAAAAAAATAAAAAAAACTGAGAATAAAACATACAAAAAAAAATTGTTGTTTCCATATGGTTTGTACAAAATAGTACAGTAAAAGCTCTACTAAACAGATGTTTTTAAAAACTGATATCTATCTTGACCGTGCAAAATAAACCAAAACTTTTCGTTTTTTATACTCTCAGTTCTTTTATACAGACTTCTATTAATGGGACAATATTGGTAGTCTGGTTGATATTTGCTTGAAGTAGTATCACACTGTAAAATAGTATAAATATTGGAAAATAAATAATAATAAATAGATAAATAATAATTTTCAATTTCGACTGATTGAGTTTTTGTATTTTTCGGATGAACATATCCCAAAACTGCCAAATTCTGGCTAGAAATGACATACGAACAATAGTGAACTACAACAACAAAAATTATTTTTTTATTATTACGACTTGAAAACTATTGTATGAAGGTAGACACTTCTTCACGCGGACGTTTCTTCACATAGTCAATAAGAGAGATTTCGAACAATAGTGAACTATAACAACAAAAACTATTTTTAAATTATTTTAATTAATTAAATTTTTGATTGACCATATAGCTATTTCGCGTATTGCCAAATACCCATCTGAATCTCTAAAGTAGTCACTACTGTCATATTGAAGTTAAAATCAACTTTAATATAAATCCAAAAGTAAAATATAAATAATTGTTATAAATTTTTTCACCTAAAAACATACATACGGTAGTGAAGTTTTATTCGTGATGCTAAGAAGTGCTTAAAGAAGCACTGTTTTACCCGGACCATTACACCCTATTTAAAAAAAAGAAGAAGACTTTCTTTCTCGTAAAGAAATAACTTTTATTTAGTTATATTTTTTTTAAATCTAAAATTTTGTATTTTCTTGTTGTAAACTTTATTACAAGTCATAAAAAACCCTAACCTTATTGAGTTACAACCCTATCTAAACATGTAATTTATTACAGAGCTGTTGCGCTACTGAGCTACTTACAAAATGTTGTATTTACATTTATCCTCGAAAACCGCAGCTCGTTAACCCAAATTAGTATGTCAAGACAGAGTTTAACCTCAAAGTCTATACACAAAACTGAAGAGTAAACAATTTGCGTTCCACACATAGACCAACACATACATTAGAGCTTCGCTTAGTCACAATTATTTTTTCATTAGACCTCAGCACAAATAATGTCACAAATCTTCGCAGGAATCCTTGAAAAGAAATGTGAAGTCCATTGTACATTGAAGTCCATTAGTTTTGCACTTTGGCAATGAGCTAGAAATGTTGTTAATGGTGAATCGGCGTTCTTGATAAATAATTAAAAATTTGTTAAACATTAAAATAAATTTGCAAAAGCAATAAAAAAAATTTTATTTTTGCGTAAATATTTTTCTCCAAAAAACTTAAAAAGTATTTTCATAAATTTACGTAGCAAAAGATACTTTTCTGTTTTTCAGATTTCAAATTAAAATCAAATTTACTAGTTGCTTCTGCTTGTGTGCTAAATAAAGTGTAGTTTTTATATCTTTTCATACTTCTGAGATTCTTGCACAATCTTTTCATTTGGTTTATTAAAATAATTTATTAAATGATTGACCTTGATTCATTTCTGTTGCACATCAATGCCGAAAATTGTTGTTTTCGTTTAACAAAATAAATTAAAATTATTTATAAAAAAATAAAAATTAAATTATAGTCGAGAAAATGTAAAAGGAAGCAAATATTTTTATAATATTTATATTCTATATAAAAATTTTACCTGAACGTTCAACGTAAGCAGTGTGGAATCTATCAACCAATTCTTATGTATCAAGCAATCCTATCAATTGATCGAACCATAAGGTTCGATGGAACCATAAGGTTCCTGTTGAGTCATATAAGAAGTTTAACCGACTTTATAACGCATAACGTAACTTCTACTGAGAAAGTTAGTATATTAGCAAGAATAGCACCCAGAATTATTGATTTAGAGGCAGTGAGTTTCTGGAGTACAAAATTGAGATGAACTGATTCATAGAAATCTCTATGGTCTATAAAATAAAGAAAATGGCCTAAGAAGAAATTTGTATTACCTAAGAATGAGCTTATTAGAAAAAGTTGATTTTGTCAATTGCATATTATAGTAAAAACATAAAGTTCTGGTTTAAAAAAAAAATTGCGAAATAATATTAACTTAGGGCACACTATATCAACTTCCTTGCTTTTGACATTTAGCTTATAAAAACGACAAACTCTATTCGTTTACAGATCTTGAACCAGAACTACAATAGTTGTTTATGATGGTTTATTAAGCAAAACACTATGGGAGATTATGTCCAATAAAAATACAAAAAATAAAAGTAAAATAAAATACAAAAAAAATATTATGGAATAAAAAAAAAAAATTATATAAAAAAATTATGTATGTGCCAAAATTCTTCATCACCTCCAACCGCTATTCAGAAATGCAAATCTCAATGCTAAGAACAGGAAACTGATATATAACCAAATAATTCGTCCGTCACTTCTATATGGTTGTAAAGCGTTTAACAAAGCTTCAAACACTACTATTCACCAGCTTGAAATTGCACAAAGCCAGGCTCTGAGAAGACTTTTCAAGGTACCATGGTACATTAGGACGAATGACATCCTCAGGGACATCAAAATTGATCCCATCAAAAAATACATAAAGGATAGAGCTCTGAAATTATTTGCGAAAACTGACGGACATACCAACATCGCGTTATCAAATCTCAAAATGGTTACAGGCTCCTCGGGGAGGTATGCAGATCTAAGGTCAATTATTGCTTAGTCTAATGTAGTGATAAACAATAATCTAGTCAAGGTGTAAAGAGGGGTTTTGAAAATACCTCGAGTAAAAAAGGGTTTAAATGCTTAAGTGCACTAGCTCAAAACAGCTTCAACATAATATACTACATAAAAGAGAAATATACAAAAAATGGAAATAAAATAAAAAAATGTATATATAAAAAATATAAAACAGTATATACAAATAAAATAATCATAAAAATAATTTTATATATTATTAAATGTAATATTATATAAAAATAATAAAATTTAAATATATGATAAATGCAGTACTTTGTGGTTATACAAGAATATACAATTAAAAAATTAAAATAAAAATAAAATTTAATAATATTTCCATTTAATTTTTACTTTTGTTTTTTCAAAATTAATATTACCACTGTTTAAATTTTTTTTTTTGAAAATTGTTAACTTATGAGATTCAGTTAATAATGCAGATATATCTAAAATAAATTTAATACATATTGTTTGATATAAATTATATTATGTTCACATATCTATATCATCTCTCAAGGTTACTTTTTAATGAACCAATTTATGTACCTTATACTTATTGAATGTCAAATTGAACAATGTATCTATATACATATATCTATTCATATGTATCTACATCGTTTGCGAGTACTCTTATTTTATTAGTCTATAAATATTTTTATTTTAAAGATTGAATAACTGTCATATTATTGATTAAACAGTTCATATTCGAGTAATTTAATTTTCATAATTTTATTGTTTATTTACATTACTTTTTTTTGTTTTTTTTTTTATTGTAATATTTACATATTCTGTATATTGTTTATTATTTGTTTTCTTATTATTAATATATATTGTCTCGTGTCGCTTGCATGTGCCCATTTTTGCAAAACTATTTTGAATATTTTACTTTAAATCGTAAAAGTTGTTCTATGCATTAACCTTTCAATCAGCACGAAATATTTTTACTAAATTCCTCTTCAGAACAAAATTTCTCTGTAATTGTTGTAGTTTTTGCAATAAAAACACAATTTGCATATATATATGAATGCATACACACATATATATATATATAATTGCAATTATATAAATGCGCAATTTTCAGTACCATTTTTTATTTTTTTTTTGTTTTTTTTTGTGAAATAAATTAAATTTTAGTATTGCGAAATTTGTTCTATAAGACAAATTGTGGCACCTCATGCCTTTGACAAATTAATTTTAACAAAAAAAAAAACAAGAACCCCCCATACGAGTACAAAAAGAGTAATTTTCATATATATGTATATATGGCGGGCTTAAATTCAGTTTCATTTGGCAAATTTAAATTTATTTACATTCATTCATTTTTTTTTTGTTTTTGTATCTGAAATTGCGCAATTATACTAAACTACGATCTTTAATTTAATCAAGCGTATCCATGGCACCAATGCGCCCACATCACTTAGGGCCTCAAACCGTTTAGCGAGTTACGTAGCGATGGCATGGCATTGAAAATACTTCATTCATTCCATAGTCTCGGAAGCGCTTAAGCGTTTGCATTAATCACCGTAAAGTGCTTTTGTCTAATGCCGATAATTTTATTCTAAGTATTAAAGTTTTTTTCGTACTTTTTTTTTGTTATTATTAATATAAAACAATTATATATTATTTACAATTATATTTTTTTTCTATTTAATTTTTTTTAGAAACACTCATGCACTCAACTCTCAATAGATGGTTCTATAGTCGTTCTATGGAATTAGCTGCCTGCATGTACGATATTTGATACCTTGTTAGCCTGAAGTGTTTTATGCTTGAATTACGAATTTAATTGATTTAATTAGTTTTTCTTTGTTTATAGATTCTATGAAAATCATATATACACATCTCTACATTTAATGGTAATTTAAACTACATATGGCTAGCTGGCAGTATTAAATGCAATAAGGTTTTTGTTAATATTTTTATTATTTCTATAACAATTTCCGGAAAGTGACTAAAACTGTAATAACTCTGCAATTATTTTATTTTTATAAAACTGCTGTCTGATATAATCACAATTTTATTGTTAAAACAAACATTTTAAATTCAGAATTTAATATCATAAAACTTTTTTTTATATTAAAAATGATTCATAGTTAATATAATGAATGATATTCCATTTCAATATACTTTTAGATGAACATTAATTTCAAAATTTACTGAAAAAACAATGCACCTGTGTGCTAATACATTTGCTATTTTAATATAATTTAAATTATTTAAAGTTTCTTCCAACGATAGTTCCATTAAATTAAAAAAAAAATATTATTTAGCAACTTAATTTTCCTTCAAATAAGTCTAAGTCTAATGTTAAGCCTTTTCCGAGTTAGTGGGCACTTTTACTCTTTGATAGCTGGGTGGTTTCTGTAGAGTCCCACCCACTGAATCACTGAATAATTTATGAATTCCTCATAAGCTTCGTGATTATTCAATGACTGATCTAAGATCTGCGTACCGCCCCGTGCGATTAGTAATTACTCTGAGAATAGATAGTGCTAAGTATGCCATGTCTGTTTTCGCAAGATAATTTAGTGAAAAAACTGCCTGCAACAAAATATTCCAATACAGTGAAGTCAATATCTTGACTATATTGGAATATAGTCAGGCAATATCTGAAAAAACAATATGTTCAGCCTAGCTGAAAATCTAAATCCAGTATATGGTTGCTCAACAATGTTTAAGCGCTACTTTGAACAGAAACGGAAGCCTGCCGCCCATAAAAAATAATATAAAAAAATAATAAAAAAAAATAATAAAAAAAAATAATACAAACAAATTATATAAAAAAAATTATATAAAAAACATAATATAAAAAAAAAATAATATAAAAAAATAATATACAAACAAAAATATATATAAATACAAAAAGAAAATAATATAATAAAAAATAATATAAAACAAAAATAAATATATAAATATTTAATAATAAACAAAAACATAAATTAAAAATAAATTTCAAACTAAAATATTTAAAATAAAAATAAAATTTAAAAATTTAAAATAAAAAACTAACATAATATATGAACTCAAAGTAAAAAACATTTAAATAAAATTAAAAAAAAATAAATAAATGAATTGAACAAAAAAATAAAATATCTTTTTAAAATTCTTAGTATATAAATGATACGAAAATAAATAATAAAATACACAAAGTTCTCACAAAAATAAAATACAATAAAAATTAGGTAAATATATTAAAATATAATATGAAATTGCAATGTAGAATAAAAAAATAAAATACAAACTAATAAGAAATATTTAATACATATTTCAATACTAAAATTAATTTAAAATAAAATAAAATAAAAATATATAAAATAAAATAGATGCGAGTATTAAAATATAACGAAAATACAAAGTAAAAATGAAAATGTGTTAACTTTCATTTTTTAATTTTTTATAAACTTGATTTTAAATATAACTACTATTTAATTCTGATTTTTATATTGTCATAAAATATTATATTTCATATTTCATATATATTTTTATATTTCATTTTATTATATTGAGGCTAGTTGCGTCAGTGCACCTGAGCACTTTTACTCTCTATTAACTGCGAGGTTTCTTCAAAACCCCTCTTTGCGCCTTAACTGGATTATTGTTTATCACTTCATCAGACTAAGCAATAAATCACCTCAGATCTGCATACCTCCCCGAGGAGCCTGTAACCATTCTGAGATTTGATAACGCAGTGTTAGTAAGTCTGTCAGATTTTGCAAATAATTTCAGGGCTCTATCCTTTATATATTTTTTGACGGGATCAATCTTGAGGTCCCTGAGAATGTCATTTATCCTAATGTACCAAGAAACTTTGAAAAGTCTTCTCAGAGCCTGGCTTTGTGCAATTTCTAACTGGTGAATAGTAGTGTTTGAAGCTTTGCTAAACGCTACACAACCATACAGAAGTGACGGACGAATTATTTGGTTATATATCAGTTTCCTGTTCTTAGCATTGAGGTTTATTTATTATTTATTTTTTATTTTATATTTGACTAACTGGTCAATGTTATTTAACATAAATAAATAATACACAACTTTTAAATTAATCTTGAAAAATATATTTTATTGTTATCCATATTTCTACAATTGTCTATATTCATCTTTAGCAGACAATATAATTTATACAACTTATTTAAGGTATTATGAATAATATTGAATGGGATGGGGGCGTCACTCCACTAATATTTTTATTTCTTTGACCAAGATATCATATTTTTATAAAATCATATTTTTAATTTATATACTTTTAAACAAAACTATCCCGTAAATACACATTGCTTTTATAAAACTTAAAATTAATTATTTTTAAAATACTCATACGTCATGAAATCCTCAGTTTTTGTACTTTCTTAATTCCTACAAAAAATCGCAAAGAACTTAGGTTTTTTTTTTGTTTAAATATGAAAAATATATTTATGTAACTGAATAATATTTTTCAATTTTATTTATATTTTCACATGCAGAAATATTTACATAAAACTTGCATTTTGTTTGCAAAGAAAAGTTTTCACCAAAAGTAGGCTTTCGTAGTAATAAAATTTCGTATGACGGACCCATATGTGAAATTCTGTCAATAACTTTATTAAGCAACTAAAGGGAATATGTGTATGGTGAAAACTTTAAAGCAGAGTTATTCACATAAACTGGGTCATAAATGTTTTCCATAAATGTGAACTGAGCCTTTCATATGCGGCACTGAAGTGCATTTGGGCATGGCAACAGATCAGTTGCATAAGAAATCGAGGAGAAAAAAGTTATTGCAAGTGAACTAAATAAATTTTTTCATTTTTTATTATGACTACTATTTTTTTTTTCTATTTTTTTATTATTTTTTATTTTACCACAAATACGAAATGAAGTATAATTCTGATTGATATAAGACTTTTGCATAGAACATTTTACTGCACCAGCCTTTCATGTTTTATTTCTTTATACTCTCATATAAACAAAGTAGAACATTTTACTTTTCAAAATTAAAATTGGTTTTATGTGAAATTGTTTGCTTTTGTTTTTGAAATTTATATTCTTATTGAGAACAGAAACTATCTATAAGATACAAGATAAACGCACACTTGTTAATTTGATTATCAAATATATTTCGCATCCGATGCTGTAAGAGAATGAAAAAAAAATTATGCGCGCATATAATTTGGGTCACCAGCACGTAAATTCAAGGACAACGAACTTAAACTTATGCAAATATTTTGAAACAAACTCAAAGATACTTTTCAATTTCTCAGTAAAAGTTTTCTTCTAATAGAAAGACACAAAAATATATCTACAAGTATTTATATACATATATACATTTATTTATTTTGTATTAAGTTCTAATTATAAAATTTTTTTTCAATTAATATAATTCATTTTTTTTCAATTCATTGGAATTTTACTTTTACATTAAAAACTTTTTTTAAATAAATAAATAAAAAGTATTGTTTTGGTGTTTCCAAACCGCAAATCTCATAAAAAATTCAATCTGTAAGAATGCAATTTATACGAGGGACGTAACTACAATTTCTATTAGGTATATTAATACAAAATTCACTTTTGCGTATAAACAGAAAATCTGTTAACTATATTAATTACTATGATTCAAATAATTATAATATATTTTTTTTAATTACAATATTGTTTAATTACAATAACTAATTGTGTTCGATAAAAAATTAATAACAAGTAACCAGCTTTGTATTTCAGTTTTCTATACGTAGTTTTGTATATTTTAATTACAATTGTCAATACAGAATTAATTATAATTACTTAATGGGAAATGTTAAAACATTTTACTTTAAATTACAATAATGTGATAATTTAGTACAAAGTACAAATAATGAATATCAAAAAAACTATCAGCATTACAAACAAAAATGAAACTTCAAGACTATTTGTTATACTAACACTAAAAGACAGCAAAAATCTTATATGATCACAGATCAAAAATAAATAAATTTGATTATAAATTTATAAATTATAAAGTACAGCACAAAAGCAATAACTTTGTTTTAAATCTAAAAAAAAATTATTGAAACAGATAATCCGACAAAAATCTATATCTCATCTGCAAGACAAAAAAAACCAAAACTATTTTCTACATCAGAGTTAGCAGGAAACAGTAAATGATCCCACTAAATCAAAAAAGATTCAGAAAATAAATTTAATGTATTCAACAAAAACATAATAAAGGTACTACTTTTTTTTTATAATCCACAAAAATAATTCTTAAAGCAGACGATTCAACATATTTTGCACTACATCTAAAAAAATTCAGTGACCTAAAATAATAACGACTCGAACAACAACAACAAAATGATCATGGGTTGCTTATATACACCTAAAAAACCACAAATTATCATAAATATAATCATATTCAACTGAAAACCACAAGGATCATACTGTGGATGGTAGTTAACTAATTTTTAACAAATTTATATTAATTATTCTTAATATAGTATAATATCGAGGTGGTTCCATTAAACTGCAATTAACTTCAAATAACATTAACTTTCAAACGCGTGGCAATGCTGCGTTCATATTTAGTCTAATCAAAACTGATCATATTGTTTATAAATGTATGAAAGCATTTTGTATCTCAGTTTCTTACACTGGTCCGTACTAACCTCTATGGAATAGTGTAAAGCTATATACCAGAATTTTACATTTGAAATTTAAAACCAAAAGTAGGCTATGTTGGATTCTTCATATAATTCTGTCACGTCAGAAGCGAAACAATAGCAGTGTTGCAAAACATCATGTTTTGGAATAGTATTGACTAAAATCTACAGTAAAAAGCAGACGGCTGCTTAGATAAACACATCAAAGGGAATATGGTGTCATAAATACTCTAAATTAAACCTAAAGTAAAGCTTTTCAAGCTAAAATATGTCGCCAATGCTAAAAAATATTTGGTTTAATAGAGCGAAAGAACTACTTTTTAAAAGAAAAAAATAGCAATCAATTGTCAAAAAAAATAGCAATAACCCCAAAAACTCAAACACCCTCATATGTGGTTTCAAAACTCCGAATGTGGTCACTATCCACTCGTATTTTTGGACAGTGAGGTTTGGGATAATGTAAATATCATCGCAAAAAAAGTGCTGTGATAGTCTAGCATTTTCGTGAGATATAACTCAAAGCAACCAAGAACGAAAAGGCAAAGTTGCTCACTTTATTTTGACCAGAGATTGGCTTTCACAGTCACAAGCTGAAAAGTAGCTCAAAATAGTACATAGGCCAAGGGTTGCACTAAAAAATATCAAAGTGTTTATGTACTCAAGAAAGTGCTTCTTTGTTAGTGGATGTAGATTCTACAGATTTAATTCGCGCAGTGTACGATGCATTAGACGACCGATTAAGAGTCACAGTTTGTATTAAAGTCAGCCATATCAAAAATTTGAAATGAATTTAAATATATATATACCTATTTATACATATATATTCTTTTTTGCTGGTAATTGTTCTTTAATAGTTTTCCAGAATTTTTTTTTTTCGTTTATTCAATAAAATTCTTTTTAATGTATTATAATACAACGCACTGAAAATGTTTGGTTCAACCTACATGTTTCATGTTATATATACATATGTAAATATATATATTTTTAATACATATATTATTTAATGGTAATCACAGCCAATTCCTAGAATTCTGAAAATCAAATATCAAAACCATATTGCAGTAAAATTTTTAATGACTAATTAACTCAGCATTAAGCAAACCCTAATGCGTGTTTTATACCAGTTAAATTCTAGTCATATATACATATGTAATATAATATTTAAATTAATACTTTATACATTTATAATATACAAGCAAAAAATAAATAAAAAATAAGGAAAAAAAATATTAAAAAAATAATTAAAATAAAAAAGAAGCAAAAAATAAATAAAATAAAAAAGGATCAAAAAATATTAAAAAAATTAATATATAATTTTCTGTTAAATGAAATATTACTAGTTATGCTTAAATGTTTATAATTATTTGTAATAGTAACATTTGTATCAAATTTAGGGATTTTTAAATGGTTTATATAAAGTAATATCACTTAGTAATTAACGCTTTTGATCAATTAATGTTTAATAGTGTAGTTCATTAATTTAAGTGCTTTTAAATAAAATAAATATTTTTATATTAAATAATATTATATTATAATAATTTGAATTAAATAATATAAAAAAGAAAAATTTTGTAGTTGTAATTCACTACATTTCGAAATCTCTCCAATAAATATCTTATTTTACTTGAACTTATTCTAACTAAAACTATACATATACGCAACAAAAAAATCGAACTGACTAACCCCGTATATACGTACAAGTGCCATACAATAGTTAATTTTTTTTTTGTAAAGCAATATCAAATATCTAATGCAGTTATTTGTTTTTACATAGAAATTTCCGTTTTGACCTTCCTTTATCTTTTAATCATTGTGCTTTTGACTTTTTTCTACGAATTTCTAACATTTCTCCACAGAATGAACAAGCAATACACACAATATTCAAGAAGCTAACCCCGTTTTCATACGTAGAAATACAAAAAGCAACCACAAGAACCTAATCCTTATGTGGTGCCTTTGTATGTGTGTGTGGTGGCACCACACACATATACTATCCCTAAGGAGTTTTTAAATGAAAATATCAGAGATTTTATGTATGCATCAAGCACAGTTGTACTTTGTGCTTTGCTGCTGTGTTGGTGCAATGGGTGAACTGGTAATTTTTGATAGTACATACCGCGTATCTCCATGACATTTTTGCTGTTTCGTAGTTTGATTTTTGTGGCTTTTTGTTTTCCTTCCTCACGTTGTCTGTCTCTGTTACTGTTGATTCCTTCTAAACGGCTTAAATGTTTAATGAGTCGTCAATAACAACAATTGTACAATTGTACGATAAGCGCAGTTGAGGGAGGTATTCTTGTATAGGTTTTCCGCCTTATGAATAGCTTAAAATCAGTTTAAAAATATATTCGTTTGTCTTAAAATTATTTTTATTTTCTTATAATTGTTTTTTGTTTACAAAAGTTAGTTTTTTTTTCTTAGAATATGTAAAAATTTTTATTTTAAATGCGCACTTATAATTCGTTGCTTGTTAAGTTTTTCAATTTATTTTTTTTTTATACTTGAATATTTTTGTAGAAAAGTACAAAATAAATTATAAATTTTATTTATAAAAACTTGATTGGAGTACAACAATAATTATAAATACTTTTAGCACTTTTTAATAAAAAATAAAAAGTATTTTCTTATTTTTTTCTAATACTTTCTTTCTAGCATTAAAAGTGATTTATTTTTTTTAATTCGTTTTGTACAATGTTTTTATTTTATTTTATTTTATTCTATTCAATATTTGAACTTATTTTCGCATGACGTTCTGCTAGCGACTGATTCGCCTTACACATTAAGTTTAGGGTTGTTCTGTAGGCGAGAAAGCTTGCTTAATTTTGTTAGAATGCAAAAAACAAAAAAAAAACTTTTAATTATATTTCATTTGTGACGTAGTTTAAAGCTTTTTCGTTTAGTTACACTTCCACGCTCAAGAATTGTTGCTTGCTAACTGTTTTGTTATTGTTTTTATGTCTGTTTTTATTTTTACATTCGTACTTGTGCTGTACAATTTTTTGTGAATTTGACGCTTTTAGGCACGTGGTAACAATATGCAAAGCTCTGTGCATAAAGCTTTCCGTCTAATGCCAATATTTTAGCTTTTGCACATATTTTGTTTTAACAAGTTTTTTATTTTTATTTCTGTTTTCATTTCATATTGCGAAGCTTGTAATGTGGGTGTTTTGTTTTCGGCTTTTAAATGAGAAGAACGAAAAGTTGCTCATACGTCACACAGCTTCAATCGTAGTGATCAAGGTTATTTATATTACACAGTTCAATACGAATTTCAGTGTAAATAAAAAGCAACAAAAAAAAACTCAATTAATTGAAATGTTCTTATAGAAATTAGTTTTTTATGACAAAAACTTTTAACATGTTTTGCTTTTTGTTTCTATTTGTGTTCACATTTTTGCTGCACTTGATATTCTTGCTCTTGCATTGTTATTGTTGTTTTTGTTGTTTTCATTGTTGTTTCTGTTGTTGTTTTTGTTGTTGTTTTTATTGTTATGTTTAATGTTTTTTTTTTATATTTCAGTTTTTTTTTCTTTTTTTTAATTAATTCTTATTAAAGCTTTTACATTTCACAATATTATTAAACCTTAGGTCATGACCTTGTTCCCGTTGCATATAAATCGTTCCGTCGACAAATACGGAAAGCAAATTAATTTTTATTGATTTGTAAGCCAAAAATATTTTTAGGGCGACTTTCTGTCTTGCCACTGACATTCACTGGAAGCTTAAGCCATTCTATCTGTGCCAATGATATGCGCAAAATTATATCTCAAACAAAAAACAGTGGTGGCGAAAATAATGTCTATATTATTTTTTTTAAACAAAAAATTTCAATGTCAACGTCAACAAAATATGGCGTTGACTCATTTTTCTTCTCATTCAAGCAATTTTAAGATAATTTTATTTTTTACAATAAATGAACATGAACGAAATTGATAAATTATTACAATAAAATAATAATTTGTGTACATTTTCTTTATAGTTATTAGTTTTTGAATCCAATTAAAAAAAATTGTTGAAAAGTAATATATTCGGTTTAGTAATTACAATTATTTTAAGAATGTACGTAAATCTGTTACGAAATTATATTGCAGTATAAAATCCAGTTAACAACTGCTACGAAACTTTTAAGAAATGAAAAAGACCTCTTTAATGAGTAGTCTCAGTAGAACCTGCTGACTAAGTCGCTAGGTTTGAGTCCTGGTACTTCGAAAAGGTAGTTTCTAGCATGATTAATCTATGTTGAGTAAAGTAGATGTGAAACACTTTTCTCATACCTTCTGCTCAAAAAATATTCGGATTTTGTAAATAAAACACACAAATTTAAATTTTATTCCAAATTTATTTTATCTCCTTCAAAATATGCTTCTTCTAAAGCGATACACATATGCCAACGCTTAACCCAATCTTCCATACACTTTTCGTAGGCCTGGCTTTAAGTTCCTTCAGCGAATTCTCTTTTACCGATTTAATCGACTCAAAACGGTTACCACGAAGGGGCAATTTGAGTTTCGGGAACAGGAAAAGGTCACACTGTTCCAGATCTGGCGAATATGGTGCCTGAGCGATGACAATGGTGCCGTGTTTGGTCAAAAAATCGCGTACAACAAGAATTTTCCATAGTAAAAATCGCTAAATGCATTTGAGGTAGTCTCACATTACCAGCTGTTGTAAACAAACTAATTGACAGATGGGGCTCAAATTTGTACCTTATGTCAAGAAAGGGAGTACCAACATAACAAAAAAAATTTTGAAAAAGGTCTATTTCTTAAGGAGTAGTTAACAAACAACAAAATCCGAATACTTTTTGAGCAGAAGGTAAAATGATGATGCTAAAATGATTTTTTTAACGTTTCAGAGAAGCCACTATAAAACTAATATCACTAAAACATGATATAGACGATACAAACCAAGTATGCCGTGGCTACCAAATCGCACAGTGTATATTCAAGTATGTATACCAAATTTCGGTCTGCAGACATGTATGCGATAATATTACACCTTGTTTCAAATTATATGCTTTACACATCGATTGATTTGCAAATGTGTGGCAATGCCACTAATAAAAAATTCGCATCAATTTTAAAAAGTGGCAACTTTCATATGAATAATATGAATAATTACTTATTGCTTACAGCTGTTTTAGTGATGTTATATGCTATATTTTTCAAATAAGGGGCTATAACGGCAAAAATTTAACTTGATAAGTCCTATCTGGAATTCGTTCCATGGAGAAAAATTATAGAAAACTGATTTATTTACTAATGATACGAAAGGCGATAGTATCCCAAAAGAGACATCAGAAAACAACAAAGAGTGAACTGAAGTTGCAGAAGATAACCGACACCCTAAAAATTTATAAAAAATTTATCGGCTTTATTTTACATGAACATTTGTCTCTGAAATAGTTCTTTTATAGACGGATACAAAGTTTGTTGATTGTTGACCAGGAACAACAACGTGTCGATAATTCTGAGAGCTGTTTACCATTATTGATATGACATAAAAACAAATTTTGGATCGGCATGTAGCAACTGAGTGGACAACTGGCGAAGTTATGGCGTCCATATTTTAGGATGCGCATGCAATACGATGAATAAAAAAAACTGTTCCAACAAGACAATGTACCGTCCACAAGTGGTTGACTACCATGGGCAAATTGAACATACTCTACTTCGAATTGCTTCCGTTTTCACAGTATACCTGGCGTATACTTCAAAGATTACTACCTATAGCAGACCTTAAAAAAATGCAATTTGTAACAAATTTGTTCCGAAGAAAATATCATCGCCAAAATGGAGACATATTTTAAAACCATATTTTAATGATGTATCAATCTACAACAGAAGGATAACAGAATAAAGGACGCTAGAATGATTGTATAGTCTTTTAGTAGACTACAGTGGTCATTTTCTTTTGTAAGCACACATATGAAACAACAACCATGCTGGCTTACATAGTCCAATTTTTTTAAAACTGCTTAATAAGCAGCTCACATCACATGGTTGCCAAGACTAATAATTAGTCTATTGTGAACGCTTTTTGGACCCAAAAACGAGAGGTTGGAAGCCTTATAAATATAGCTAGATGCAGAAAGCAATACGCAAAAACTGTTAAAAATTTGTAATTGTGTTTATTAAAAGCTAATCAAACCATATAATATTATGCTATGCTATTATGTTATAATTATTATTATGTTATAATTAATCAATATAGTATCACCAACATTCGAAATCGAATTGGCAAATAAAAAAGAAGAAGAACACTTTTTGGAGTACGCACAAAATTTCCATCAAAAGCAGTGCTTATTTTATGTTATTCTTTTGCAACATTCTTACAAAAAAATAGGCCTAATGTTAAATAATTTCGAATATTGCCAAAAAGTTGTTTTATTGGTTATCTTACAGACTCGTCAGCCAATGTGTTATGGTCCGTTTTATATAATATACCCGTAAAAACAATGAAATAGTCTATTCAAATATTTTACACTGCGAATATTTAAAGAAAGTTTTTAATTTTCTCCTTAGTCCTTTTTAGGGATTATGAGAATTTATATTCTAGAAAAAATAAGTTGAAATATTTAACACATTTCGGGCAATATAACATAGATGTACCGCTAAATGTGTATATTAAAGATAATATTTATATTGAAGTAGAATATTTATGAATGCAATTATTCCACACTAACAAAAATGCAACTGCAAGATTACTGCAGCAAAACAGAAAATAGATAAGGAATTACATCTAAATTGAAACAACGAATAATGGGAACGATTTACAAGGACAAACCACAAGTGATGGTTCCATGCTCTACAATTCTGAGAAGTGTAAAAAGTGCTGTGGAAAAATTGTAATTATTTTTTAAAGAAATAAGCGTGGAAAGATATTAATTTTCCAACTTAACGTTAGTTATTTTTCACCATTGTAAGCATTTGAAGTTGTGGTTGTGAATTAGTGAAATAAATTCAATTCTTCCCTTTCTCTAATAAAATTTATACGCGTTGCTAAGATAAATGCTAGCTACTTTAGTACTTCAGTACTGAGGGGGATTGATATAATGGCATTCTCAGTGCAATCATTATTTGTGTATAATTTAATAAAATCATGAAATGGAATCCCTCTTAAGCATAAGTTATACATACACATACCTCTTGAAATGCATTCCATTTTCTTATATAAATTTGCTAAACAAACAGATAATGCCAATATTTTCACTCAAGAACAATTTCATTTTTAAATTAATAAAATTACAATTTTAGTAAAATCAAAATAGAAAATAATTAAATTAATGTTTATACAATCCGGCTGGGTCTATTTTTGGTTTAGACCTTTCTACATAACCAGAAAGTAGTATCTTTAACAAGGCGATAGCACGACCAGGATTTAAACTCTTTGGGCAAGTATTGGTGCAGTTATAAATAGTGTGACAGCGATAAATACTGAAAGCATCTCTTAAACGATCCAAACGTTCTGCAGTCGCTTCATCACGCGAATCAATCACCCAACGATATGCTTGTAGGAGAACAGCAGGTCCAAGATATTTGTCACCAGTCCACCAATAGGACGGGCAAGCAGTCTGACAGCACGCACATAATATACACTCGTAAAGGCCATCCAGAAGAGCGCGGTCATCTACATGCTGCAATAATTGTTTACGTTCTTTTATTTCGGCCTGCTCGTTCTTACGTTGCAACCACGGTTGTATGGAACGGTATTGATAATAAAAATGGCTTAAGTCTGGTACAAGATCACGTATAACATACATATGAGGTAAAGGATAAATTTTGATTGGTTTGGTAGTACGTTCGATTTTTGTAACGCAGGAAAGTGTATTAATACCACCAATATTCATAGCACACGAGCCGCAAATTCCCTCGCGGCACGAGCGGCGAAATGATAACGTTTGATCCATTTCATTTTTGATCTTAATTAGAGCATCTAACATCATTGGACCGCATTGACTTAAATCAATTGTATAATTCTGCATGGAAGGTTTATCACCTGGTTTCCATCTGTAAATTTGAAACTGTTTCATTATTGAAGTTTTTGTAACTTTTGCAGGTGGTGCTTTTTTTCCACCGCCAGCTGGAGCTTTTCCACCGCCTGCTGGAGGTTTTGCAGCACCTTTTGCAGGAGGCTTTCCACCAGCGCCGGCAGCAGGTGGTTTTCCGCCACCAGCAGGAGGTTTTCCACCACCAGCAGGAGGTTTTGCAGCGCCAGCAGGAGGTTTTCCGCCATCAGCAGGTTTACCTCCACCAGCGGGAGGTTTTCCACCGCCTGCTGGTGGTGGCGTTTTAGCGGGTGGGGTAGCCAAATCACGTGTTGGTAATAGTTGCCCTCCAGCTTTATATGATTTTCGATTAGCTTTTTGAGCTGCAGATATTGGTGACTGTTTTGGACTTGATAATTCTTTCTTCGCAATTTTTACAGAAGCATCCCCTATTGCTTTATCAAAGGGGAAAGTACCTAAAGAAAATTTTTGGTTTTCAAAGTTTTGTGTTCCTTGTTCAGTGGCTTCTTTAAAATCAATAGCTTGTGGTTCAGCAGAAAAAGTTGCATTTCCAGCACTAACGTCTAATGAAGTTTGATGTGCATCTGTGTTAAACAAGCTATGTTCATACACAGTTACGCTTATGCTTAACGGAGTTTCCAACATATTTTCAGAACTTTTTTCAACTAATTCAGTTGTAACAGATGGATCATTGACCTTTGCAGACATCGATAAAGTGTATGGATAAGAAAATTCATTATATGTAACTGCACCTCTCTCAATCTCTTCAGTAGACAAGAATAAAGTAGATTGATCAACTTGTACGTTTTCCATAGTTAAATCTTTTCCAAATTTGTCATTAGACATCGATAAAGTGGATGCTGGAATAACTTGTATTCTTTCTTTCAAATTAGAAACATCGGTAGTTCCAAACTCTGATCCTTCTACGATTTTTATTTCTGATATTAAACGTGCATGACCTGAAGGAACTTGAACTGTAACCATCGCATCTTCTGTTAAAAAAAAACTAATTAATTTGAATCCAATTTTTTTTTTTTACATTACCTGAATCAGTGTTATCTTTCATCTGTTTCTCATTTTCCACTAAATCTACACCAAAACAAGTCGATTTTTAACAGCATTAATAAAAGTAAAAAAAAAAACAAATAGCAAATAGGTAGAAATTATCTAATATACCTTCAATATTATTATTTAGCTTAGGGAATTGATCTAGTGTGTTAGTAGAATCGCCTTCCAAAGATTTTTCAGCATTTGAAACTTTTAATTCATTTAACATATTTTTTGCAACCTCAACAGAGATAAATTTAGGTATAGGATCAAACGCCCCGTCACTAGTTGGTTGAAACTCTATAAAAAAGCGCATTGTTAATATATCAATGGCTTCATATCACTTAGGCAATGAAAGCAGGCTAATACAATATGTTCTATTCTAAAATCAGTGGCCTATAGTAAACATTTGAAAATACCTGTATTTTCCTGTGGTTCGCTTTCATAATTCTTCATTAACGATTTATTCAAAGTTGTATCAAGTACATATTGATTTGTAGGCATGGAACCTGGCACTACAGCCAATTCTGACTTATGCACCAATGTAGAGACTCTTTTTTCAGGGTTTTTTACATTTACTCCTGCTTGCCGAGTTTGCGTGACTTTGTCGTCAATCTTGCTCTTCGAGCTAGCACACCTAATACAGAACCGATCTAATGGTAATTAAGAAAATACGTTTTTTAAAGGTTTAATAGGCTTTTTATACAACAATATGAATATGCATTAATACCGAATCCAAGGTTTTGTACTTCATAATCTTTCTTCACACCAAAAGAACGAATGCATTTACAGATTGCATTTCTGCAACAGCGACCAATACTGGCCATCTTAAATATTTATTGTTAAATATTTATTCTTTGAATTTAGTATAAATGTTCATTAAATGTTAAAGCGAAATAAACACAATTTTTTCTAAGCAAATTTTAAATAGTGAATTATTTTATATTTTCTTGTAAAAGAAAATTTGATTAATCTTAGATTTGAAATTTTACTTCAAATTACAAAAGGCAATGAATACATAATCGATTTCGGATATTTAAATTTGAAATAATTGTAAAGTAGTTGTAAATTATTAGAATTGAAATACTCACGTACTATATCATGTGATATCATAATCATTTACATTATATCATGTAAACTTTTACTATTAATATACTATAGATAACTCACTATTAAAAAAGTCCAACAGTTTACTATTCATTTCTTTGCATATATCAATGTGCCTCCTACTGATTTATAGCTCGGTCTTATTGAAGTGGCTAGTTTGCTTTACCACAACCGACTTTAGAATTAAACTCTTATTTCTCTCTATTCTGCACAAACTTTCTTCTATCCCATGTATTCGTCTTATGACAGTTTTATGTTTTAGGCTTTATAGGTCCCACGAATTATAGCAACCATCAAAAAAAAAAGTTTTATAATTTTTGGTTGGTTGGTTGCAGTAGCACCTCAGAAGATAACTTTCCAATGACCTCAATTAGCGATTTCTAGCGTTTTGCTATCACATTCCCAGCAGCAACCTTAAGATAGAAAAAGACACACTAAATCCATTCCATCGAATTTAGATAATTTAATAAGTCTTTTATCCTTACCGATTAAAACCGAAGAAGACAATTTGCAAAAAAGTATTTCACTAAAAACCTATTTCTTCTAAACGCTATAGCCAGACATTCACAGCGAAAATGTTTAATTGATTATTTTCCACGTAAATTATCAGAACTTCTGCAATTAGTATTAAAAGGAATGTTCAGTTTCTCTGCATGGGTTCTACACGGTATTCACACGGTCCCATTTGATGAGTTTTCCAGATCTAATCTTGTTAACCATGTTAACTGGAAAGTTACACATAACTTAAGTATTTTCCATTTTATATTGGAAAAGTAGAAAGAAAGTAGAAATTAGAAAGTAGAGTTAAGTGTGTCTCTAAGGAATGTCTAGGGAAACATAAACCGGTACCTCTAGGAATACTTTTAGGAAAGCATCAAGGCGGACTAAACCGTTTGCTTTCTCATCGTTTTCACAATTTTTAAAAAGGTTTTTTTTTTCAATATATATCATATTACCAACATACGCCATGCTATGCATATGTTATTAATATGATATATATAAGCTATGTATAGGTCGCTCCTTCAGGATGTGTAGGTCGAGATCGCTTCTTCGAAAATTTTTTACTATGTTAATAATGTCTCTCGTTTCTAGGTACATAAGAGACGGTTCCTCTCAATTTATATAAATATGAATGAAATATAAAAAAATTATAAAATACTTTTGTTATTGTTTATTATTTCTATTTTATACTCAGCGAAAAAATATTTATACATGAGAAAATGATTCGGCATTTTGTGTTCTTATTCGATGGGAATTTTGAGAAAGAAATAATAATTTCAAAGACACTGCTCTTTCAGCATCAATCCTTCATCAGTCGGCAGTTTTAGCATTATCTTGAATAAATGCTAGTGTATGTATTTTTTTTGGATTTTTTTTATTGACATCCGTGGTAGATTTCTGTTGAGCAGTAGATTTCTGTTGAGTAGGCGATTGCTCAGTCTTGTGAGCAGGTACAGGTAATGGTGTCCAGCCACCATTTGGTCCAAATGATTTTGTCTTCTTGTTTTGATTTACTTTTGCTGTATTTTCAACAGCTAGCTGCAAGGCTGACTTCATTTGTAATTCTTTTATTGATACTGGTGTTTTGCTTTCTGTTTCCTTCGCGGGATCATTGACTATTTTTACTGATTTCACTTCTTGTTTTGTAGTAGAAGTTAATTCCGATCCGTCATTTTTATTTAATTTCCTTGTTGTACTGCTTAATCTATCTGAAGCCTTCTTTTCAGGATCAATACTTCCATATGAGGCTTTTATGGGATTGTTTTGATTTTTTGAAGATAATTGGTTTTTTGGCTCCATTAAGGACTTTGCTTTATTTGGGGCAAATAATGATCTAGACCGCCTGAAGTTTATATCAGATTCTGGCATTGATTTAATTAAAGTTTTAGCCTTGCTGACATCTTCAGATGAAGGATCTGTAGGTGCTTGCTTAATATGAGTTGATATCTTAGTAGATCCCGATTTCCCGAATTCTGGTGTACTCGACAAACCAGGAACATGTATTTTCACTTTAGCTTTTCTGTCTGAAGCTTCCTGTTTTTCGAAATGTAAGGCTTTAGCTGTTTTAGCTAATTGCGAAGTAGCTGTTGGAGTACGGTATGGTGAAAAGTCCTCTTCACGACGTGGTACTCGTGGAGAACTTTCAGCTTTTTCAATTGCAGTCAATCGTTTCTGTGCTTTTATCATTTCTTTTGTTTTTATAGATAAAGCGGTAGAAGCAGACATAGTTTTTGAGTCTATATCTGATTTATCTGCCGACTTTGAAACATTTTTAGTATTTTGGTTTTCCGTTTTTCTTCTACGCACTTCTGTAGAAGTTTTAGTAGGTTTTGGAACTTCAGAGCGCCCGAAAGAAGTTACGGAGTTTTTAAACTGTACGTTTCTATTCAAAGCTAATTTTGATGCTTCCCAGTTAACATGACTATCAGCGTTTCTTCTATTTATATTAGCAGAAGATTTCGTTTGATTAATTTTCGACTCATCAGACTTTATAAAGGAAGTTTTGGAACCTTTGTAAATTGTTTTATTGCTAGTTCCAGAGTTGGTCAAATCAGTGGAAATCGGCTTTTCATTTTTTTTTGTTTGCAATTCTTTAGAAGATTTTCTTTGGTCAACATTTTGAATTTCAGGGTTTTTAGGCATTACTTTGTTTTTAGAAACTAACTTAGTTGGAAATTTATTATTATTATGCTTAGATGCTTTATGACTCCATAAAGCATCGGTTTCGGAAACTTTATAAGGTATTTTACCAGCCGAAGCTGTTTTCGAATTGTCACTGTGAATTGGCAGTTCAATCTTTTTATCATTTCGTAGTTTTGTAGAAGATTTAATGTCCTTATGCTGTGTATTGGTCTTTGATGATAATTTGGAAGTGCTCTTTGAAATAGGCAGTTTTGTAAAAGAAGCTTTCATTTGATTATACTTTGAAACTACTGACCTGACTATTGAAGATGTAGAAGCTTTAGGTGTTATTTTATTCAAAGATCTGGATTTAGATTTTTCATGGACGTTTAGTTTATCAACCTTTTCTTCATTTGCTTTGGGGTAAACAAATTTCATTTCATTATGCTTTATATCTAGAGGACTCACTTTGATAGATGAAACTTTGATTTGTTTCTCTAATGATGAGTTATTTAAAACTGGTTCACTCTTCAACAGAACAGGGGAATGGCCCTCCTTACTTAAATTATTTTCTGTGCTCATTTTGCTTTCAGATACCTCCTGGTGAGAAACAGACGGAATCCTCGAATGTTCGGGCAATGCATCGGTTCTAGATTTAGAGCAGGTTTCAGTATGTAAAATTGCATCAATTTCCATTAAAATTTGGTTTGCAGTTCTTTTAAACTCTTCTATCTCTTTAGTTTCCTTATCACGGTCTTCGATATCTTGATTCGATTGGATTATTAGTTGCGATCCTTTCAAATTCTCTTTTTCCGACAGAAAGGAGTTAGTGTTGACTTCTTCATTTTTTACAGGCAAGGTAGAAGCTGCTACTTCTAATGGTTTTTTTGTAGGAAGAGTTTCTGCGGGTTTGGGTAGTACAGATTCAGCATACTTCATTCTTGAAGGATCAACTAGTTTTGTTTCTTTAGATGAAAATGAGGTAGTTTTAGAATGATTTGTTGGCGGAGAACTTGAGTTTTCTGTATTGCCAGAGTCCAGTTCCGAAACAAGCTGTGATGTAGACACAACATATTTTTTCAATTTTTCTTCTATGTTATTAGATGTATTGGTAGAAACATTTGTTTTTGAGGAGATCGGATTCACTACCGCTGGTCGCTTTATACTTAAGAAGTCCTTTGAACTGTCTGATTTTGATGTCACATTTTCATTTTTCACTTTGATTTGATTTTGATTAAAGTTTTCATTAGTTTTCCACGGAGTTCTGCTTAACAAACTATCTCGACAAATTGCTTTGTCACAAGTAGATACTTTTATAGGATTTTCAATACCCAGTTTGTCATTTAAATGAGTTAGAGATTTTTTTAATGAAGAAGTTTCCTTAGAAGCCACAGACGACGTGTTGTTTATCTGAATTTTTTTTTCAGCTGAAGGTTCGGAATTCTGCGATGTACCTGACATAACCTTCTTTGAAAAAAACTGAAAACATTTATCTACAATTTCTTCAGTCACAGTTTTAGTGTTCTTTTTGCTGTCAATATACTTATTCGTGTTTTGGATTGGTGCAGTAAGCTTAGGAACTAAAGACATTTTCAATTTTTTATCCGCGATAGATTGCCCTTCACCTTGGGAAGAAGTGTTTCCTTTTACAGATGGTTTCACTGTCTTCTCTAGTGGGTTTGAAATACTAGTTGACAAATTCTCTTCCTTTTCAATTGGTTTTGAAGGTGTAGTATCACATAAGGGCTGCAATTTTTCTTTTGTTGATGTCTGCATTTTTATTTGGATTTCACTATGCGTCTTCAAATTTGTTTTCGATTTAACAAGATCTAAACTTGTTCGAAGATCTTTGACTTTCATGCTTACCGATTTCTCTATGTATTTAATAGGATTATATGTTGGTGTCTCTGGTCTTTGGATTACTTCCTCTGGAGTCTTAGATTTATGTCTATTTGTTCGTGGAATAAATTTAAACCATTTAAATTCATGTTGCACCTTTGTATCACTTTTATTTTCAAATGTTTTATTTGGTTTAGCTTGAATTTGCATTTTAGAAGTACTAACTGGCTTTGGTTGTAACTTATGATGGTTTCTTTCTGTATTCCTATTTCTATCAACTTCCCTTGCTTCGTCAAGTTTTCGTGACGTACTTTGAGCATTTGTCAATAACAGTTCTTTCCTTACCCTCGGTATTTCAGTGTTTTTTTGCGTGAGTAGTTCAGCTGTTTTCTGGCTTTTAGAATTTTCAGTAGTGTTTTTTTTTTGATTAGTATCCAAAGTTGAAGTCACTGAATTCCCTTTCAATGATGAAGAGTCAGATCTACTTTTTAAACTTATGTCAGTTGATTTTACTTGAATACTGCTAGGTGCTTCCATAATTTGAATAATATTATCCGGATTTTCCATTTGATTCTCATTCAAAGTAGGATTTTTCTTTTGATTAGTATCCAAAGTTGGAGTCACTGAATTCCCTTTCAATGATGAAGAGTCAGGTCTACTTTTTAAACTTATGCCAGTTGATTTTACTTGAAGACTGCTAGGTGCTTCCATTATTTGAACAATATTATCCGGATTTTCTATTTTATTCTCATTCAAAGTAGAAATTTCTGGTTTTATGGGATTCATTTTTAATGCCGCATACTTAGGCGTACTTTCTAAACCTATTTCAGTTGTACTGGCTGTTTGACTTTGTAGTGCACCTATAATTTGAATTATATCATCTGGGTTTTCCATCTGATCTGCAACCAAAGACGAAATTACTGGCTTCATAGTACTCATTTTTAATATGGGAGTGTTAGATGCATTGTTTAAACTTATATCCATCGTATTGTGTGGTTGAATTGTTAGTGGTTGCATAATTTGAATAATGTCATCAGGATTCTCCATCTGATCCTTACGAAAAGTTGGAATTACTGGTCTAATAGGATTTATGTCTAATATCGGAAAACAAGGCACATTCTTTAAACTTGTAACAGTTGTATGGACAGGTTGTTTGGTCGGTGCCTCCATAATTTGAATAATATCATCTGGATTTTCCATCTTATCAGTGCCTAAAGCTGGAATTACTGGTCTTACAGCATTATCTTTTAACATTGTAGAATTTGAAGTATCTATTAAATTTGTATCGATAGTGTTAGATAATAATTTTTTCGGCACTGCCAGGAATTTGACTTTTGATCCCGAAGAGGGCTTAGGCGCACCCTTTGAGCATCCACTTTTTGATCCACTTTTTGATTCACTTTTTGATCCACTTTTTGATCCACTTTTACTATCACCTGGATCTACCATGGAACCTTCTTTCATTGGAATTCTGCATTTATTTCCACCATCTTTTGCTTTATTGGTTTTATTTCCACATTCAAGTCCTAAAAGCTTTACACACGGATCTTCCATGCATTTTTTGCTTTCTGGTCGCTTATTTGCTTTTGTTTTTCCACATGTGTTAGGTTTCTTATCAGCAGCAGAAGGCTCAGCATTGACTAATCTACCAGTGCTCATTGGTATTTTACATTTTGTACCTTCCACTGACTTTTTATCACCTTCGGCTTCTTTTTCACAGCTTGATGAAGTTTCCTTTTTTGGTCCACAGTCTGATTTCTTGGATTCTGTTTTTTTTTCACAGCTTGATGAAGTTTCCTTCTTTGGTGCACAGGCTGATTTTGTTGGAGCTTCCTTCTTTGATGCACAAGCTGACTTTTTGTCAGAGCTTTGTGGAGTTTTCTTCTTTGGTGCACAGCCTGATTTTTTTTCGGAGCTTGATGCAGTTTTCTTCTTTGGTGCACAGCCTTCCTTCTTTGTTGAACTGGTTGGTTTCTTGGATTCTTGTGTAATTTCACAGCTTATTGGAGGTGTCTTCGTAGATACACAGGCTGGTTTTTTATCGAAGCATATTGAAGATTTTTTTTCGGAGCTTGGTGGAGTTTCCTTTTTGGATGCACAGTCTGATTTTGTTGGAGTTTCCTTCTTTGATGCACAGGCTGATTTTGTTGGAGTGTCCTTCTTTGATGCACAGGCTGATTTTTTTTCAGAGCTTGATGCAGTTTTCTTCTTTGGTGCACAGCCTGCTTTTTTTTCGGAGCTTGGTGGAGTTTCCTTCTTTGATGCACAGGTTGATTTCTTGGATTCTGTTTTTGATGGAGTTGCCTTCTTTGATGCACAGGCTGATTTTGTTGGAGTGTCCTTCTTTGATGCACAGGCTGATTTTTTTTCAGAGCTTGATGCAGTTTTCTTCTTTGGTGCACAGCCTGCTTTTTTTTCAGAGCTTGGTGGAGTTTCCTTCTTTGATGCACAGGATGATTTTTTGGATTCTGGTTTCTTTTCACAGCTTGATGTGCTTTTTGAACCCGTGCTCGTCGGGGGTTTGCATGGGTCAGACGGTACTTTTGATGACCATGTCACAATCGATTGTGCTAAGCGGCATGGTTCTGTAGGTACAATAAGTGTATCTTCACATGTTGATTTGCTAACTGGTGGTTTTGGAACAAACTTAGGGCACTTATTACCTTTTTCATGCGGTCCTATATTAGTGGTATTTACTGAAGAAATGTTTACATCAGGTGGTTTCTTTGGAGGTGAAGAACCAGATTTGTCTGCTCCGGCTGCCATACTCATAGGCGGTAAAGAGTTTTGCATTTTAGCTGTCGCTTCTAACATACTCTCTGAATATGTATCCATAGAAGAAATATGGTGTTGTATATCTACTGCTAGTATCAAACTTTTTGTTACTATTTTATTTTGACACACAGGTAAGAAGCTCTGCTTAATAGTTGTCGCTTCTAATGCACTCTGTGAAGATGTTTCCATAGGAGAAGCAGGGTTTTGTACATTAACTATCGGTGTTAAATTGTTTGGTATTGGTTGAGTTTGAGATGTAGCCTCAGAATTATTTGCTACCACTACAATGGTATTTGTACATGCACTACCTACCTGTGTTCCTTCATTAATACTTTTGTTTGTGCCTGTTTCAGATGGATTTCTAGGCGGCAAGGTGTCTGTACCAAGCTTTGCCATCCCCAACTTGGACGGAGGTGAATGTCCAATTTTTAATCCTAACGCTGGTTGCGCTACTGCACCTCGTACATCATATATATCGGATTGTATTGGTGTATAACGTCTGATTTGCTGTGCTGAGACATCATTAGAGCTCATAGGATTTGTTGGATTTGTAGAGTTCGTACCAATAGCATTTGATTGTAATCCATTTGTAAACCTATTGACAATTTCTGTTCTCGAAGATATTGCAGCAAGTCGTTTTGTTAAGAGACTTCTTAAAATGCGACTGCTTCGAAGAATAGCAGCCATACTTCGCAGGAAATTTGGAATGGATTATAATTTTATCATAATAAGATTTAGTAAATATATTTGCGAAAGACTAAAAAATATATTATAAAAAAATTTATTCTTTTTGATAATTTCAACATAACACATTCAATAAAATATCTAAAAATAAATTGAAATTGATTGCAACGATTTCTTTAAGAATTTTTTAAAACTTCTATATATAAATTTTCAAACTTTCAAGGCTGTTTCTGTAATAATAAGCAAACCTAATAAAACTTAAGTCCACCTCAGGACGCACAGAAAGATATGCTGATCTACGGTCTGTCATCAGTTAGAAAATAAATAAATGGCAATGATTCTAGTACCTTCTGGTCAAAAAATACTCAGATTTTGTAAATAAAACACACAAATTTAAATTTTATTCCAAATTTATTTTATCTCCTTCAAAATATGCTTCTTCTGAAGTGATACATATATGCTCACGCTTAACCCAATCTTCCATATACTTTTCGTAGGCCTATGAAGGTATGGCTTTCAGTTTCTTCGGCGAATTCTTTTTTACCGATTCAATCGACTCTAAACGCTTACCGCGAAGGGGCAATTTGAGTTTCGGGAACAGGAAAAAGTTGCACGGATCCAAATCTGGCGAAATGGTGCCTGAACGACGACAGTTGTGCCGTGTTTAGTCAAAAAATCGCGTACAACAAGAATTTTCCATAGTAAAAATCGCTAAATGCACTTGAGGTGGTCTCACATTAACAGCTGCTGTAAACAAATTAATTGACAGATGGCGCTCAAATTTGTACCATAGGTCAAGAAAGGGTGTACCTTTGAAAAAGCTGTATTACTTAAGAAGTAGTTAACAAACAACGAATACTTTCTGAGCAGAAGGTATAGTTAAAGTTTAGTGTGGGGTTGGGATAAGCCCCCCAGCACCAAAAGAGTAAAAGTGCGCAATAGCACTAACTCAAATCACAACCACAACAACAACAACAACAACAGCAACAACGCCAATAAACAATAAATAAATAATTAACAAAGAAATTAACATATAACATGAAGAAGTACTTTTCCTAAAAATATGTAAACGCTTCCAATGGAAATCAACGAAAAAGAGCAAAACACTAAATCACGAGAAATGTTCGCTACTGCAGCGCGCATGCAAATGGGATTAGTTACGCATCCATCACGTCTCTCCGATCTCTGATAGCGTCTGACATATAAACGAAGAATTCTTACAAATTAACAAGCAATTTCGTTGAATAAAAAATTTCGTTTCAACCAATGGCAATGACAAAATAAAATGTTCTTATTTTTATATTTAAAGCGATTAAATGCAAATGCAACCAACAGACAATTTTCCATGAAATCGCATTCATTGATCTTGAAAATGGGTGATTTGATGCAACTGTTCTTATGCGACCCGGTACCGGTGCAGGCTGCTTGTTGCATGCACACGTGACAAGTTTGTTCTAAAAATATTCGTTTGAAGAACTGCCAGTGAAGTTAGAAGAGTAAACAATTAAATTGGGGACGATAATTTGTATTTGATTTCTACGTAATTTATTTTGTAGAAATTTGTACGAGAACGAAGGAATGTGCTAGTCTTTTAAAACTAACAGGCACAACATAATGGAATATTTTAAGATAGAAATCTTCAATTTTCTAATTAGCGTATTTTTAGGAGTATTGAATCTCATATATTAAGTATTATTAGGTGAAGTTACCAACAAAATATTAACGAACAAATATAAAATAACATTATATATTTTAGTCTATATTTCAATCCCTTATTTACTGTTTTTACCTTAAAATTTATCATCTTTGACTAAAATAGTTTTCCAATCTGATTGCACTATCTTAATTAACACATTTTTGCAATCAATCCAATAATTATATCACAATGTGTTATAATAATTGTTAACAATAGTTACAAAATTATACGCCTTTCGTTAAAATCGGAAAGTATGATAATTAGATTATTAGCGGCTTATAAAATAGGCTGTGTTGCTTACTATCATTTTTTTTCAAAACGTACTGAAATTGGAGTAATTTGCTCCTACAAGGTGCAAATTCTGTAATTTATTACTAAACAACGCTGCTTTGCCTTAGTGCCGAGGCACAAATACGCCGGCTCTCATGCCGGAATTTGAACCTACATAGTTTTATTTCTCTCAATCTCAATTTTATTAATTGCATTGAAAATAACAACAATTTTACTTATGCCGGACTCGAGATACTCAACATAACGTGGCCCTTAGAACATCACTTCTCGAGATATACAATATTAATCTAGCCTTACATAAGCTACCTCATAGCGCCCGATATATCAATATTAATTGACATGAGTTTGCTATTTTGTTATTAAATTGTAATTTACATATACCAAAAATTTTGCATTTGGACATCAGTAACTAAATGCGATATTAACAAAATGCTACTTAATGATACAAATCCGTTATAATAGTTCAATTTATTTCAGTAACTTAGTTAATAAAAGTTGGCTTCGTAACGATAACTTAGTCTAAAACCTTTTCTATACTGCAAATGCCAAAATTTTATTTATTAATCAAATTATAGGAACAAAATGAACAACTCCTTTTTTTCTCATAGTGTAGCACTCCGTAAATATTTTAACTGAACATTTATATACCATATCCAAGAAATGGATGTCACAAAGCCTGTCTTGACAAGCTCATCTGCGCTACAGTTGCCTGAGATGTATTTGTGCCCGTGTAAGCTATTGTTTGACTGTTAAGACTACCTAAAAGAAACTAGCCTAAACATATTATGATAATATTTCTAATCAATCATGTATACAGTGTCAGTGTCCTGCTTACATTTGTACCTGGACACAGATACATTTCACTTGAGCCCAAATCCTAATGTGCAGTCAGTGTACTGCTTACATTTGTACCTGGACACAGATACATTTCACTTGAGCCCAAATCTTGATGTGTGGGTACACAGGACGCTTGGTGCGGTGCATTTTCATCTCACTTAGATCCTAACTGGACATGGAGTCTTATAACAGTATATTCATCGCTTAAAACACGAAAAGGATTCGTTTTGTCCCAGCTGTGAAGGGGTCGTTGAGGATGCGAACCACGTTCTCTTCTCTTGTTTACGTTTCAACAAAGCCAGAGTAGAGATGAGTAAGGCTATTGGCGAGCCCATATGCGCGAGAAATTCAATTTTGAAGATAATAAACTTACCGCATAAATGACGAATGATATCGGGCGCTACTACGAGGATCATGACTTAACTTAAAGTGATTGAACGACTTCGTGCCAACGAACGCACCACAAGAGAGATCCCCTCTTAAGAAATTGGACAGTTACAAACTCGGGCGACATAACTAAAAATTTGAGCTGATGTTCACGGCGCCTTCTGACGTAATGCTTTACGGTAGTTTCAGGAGGGACCCTCCGTTCAGACATGAGGACATGTTTTTGGCGGATTAAAGTTACGCACTGACTTGGGCTTTCGATGCTTTTGAGTCCTCGTTACAAAAAAAAAAAAAACAGATGCATGTCAGCAATTGTAGGACAGACAAGCTTGTCAAGACATGACACGTAGACATTCGCCTACTAAATGTTATTCTCATTTTTCAGGTTATGGCTGATCTCCAGAATGTTTTTATATTAATATTTTATATGAATATAATGTGTGTTGTTATTTCTTAATAACTATATAAATATGTGGAGCTCAAACTAATACTCTATCAATTTCTAAAAATATTTCAAAATTTAGATTTTCCTCGCATTGGGCAGGAAATTTAAAAATAATTTCTTGCAATTTAAAAGAAATTAAATATTTAATTTTCCCCCCAAAACACAGATACTCGTATTTTTTTTTTTTGTTTTTTTTTTTTGAGTGTTTTAGTGTCTTTCAGTAATTACAAAAATTTGAATTATCCGCTTTGTACGCGATATGCAAACAAATTAATTTGGAAATACGTGGTTTGTAACCGCAGCGAACTTTTCTTCGTCTTCTCCCGGACGTCATCGCTCTACGCAGCAATCTATTTGCTTTTAATGAACTTATTTTTACAGCTTCCCGTGTAGACAACAATACTCGCTCCTTCATTAAAGAAGTGTCCCCTTCACAGTCACATCTTAAAAAACACAAAGTGGAACGAACAGAAACATCTGCACAAAACACAAAAAAAAAAACACAAAAAAAAAAAACTTTTCAAAACAAAGTGAACTGCTTTCCGTCCCTATCACCACCACTGCACACGCAACTTGCACACCTAAACACTTTAATTTTGCGCTTTTCGTTGTTCTTTTCTTTGTTGTTGTTGTTTTTGTAGTTTTTGTTGTCTTTGTTGTTTTTGTTTTAATTGTCAGCTCAGCGCTTTTTACTTTTCTTAATCCGCACGCCTTGCCTTTCAACAACATTACAACACTATTCTCAGTGTACTTACGCGGCATCGTCTTGGCTGCTGTTCATCTTCGCATGCTACTAATACTCCTCGTATTGGAATTACTCGAACTCTTCCTCTTCTTCCCTTCGCACTCCTGTGTGATTGTGACGCGTGTCACTTTTGAATTTTCTGTCATCGAAACTTGTGTTGTTGTAAGGCGTATTGGAATTCATGCAATTCTGTGACTGATCAGCTTCCTCGTAAATTCTAGCAAATGACAGACAGCACTGCTCTTTCGACCAACGTTGTTAAGTTGTCGGGCTTATGTGACTCGGATGCGTTACGCGCTTTGGTGTCGAAGTTTAATTTATTTCTTTTAACAACACTTTTTTTTATTATTTTTTTTAATTTTTCTTTTTTTTCGGATATATTAACGCCACTGTTTTTCTTGTTATTGTTGTTGTTGTGAGTTTTTATATTGTAATTGAGCAATTTGAGGAATGTTAAGACATTTCGTCAGCGTGACTTGATTAATTTCTTGTTTATTTTAATTAGTTTGGAAGTGTGCAATATTTCTTCTTACTTCTTACGAGTACTACTTGAAAACAATTTCTTTGTTTGACATGAACACTTCTTTGTCTTTCCACGCAAAAAGAAAATAAATCTTTTTAAGTAAATTATATATAATATATAAAGAACTATTTCAGATTTTGAAGATGTGTAGTATTTCGTAATATTTAATAATTACTATAATAAATATAGACCACAATAAGCCCCGAGGTCGCAGTACAATATTCCCTCATTATAAAAATAATAATAGTAAATATGATAAACTAATACAGCGGTAACAGCATCTCAAACGCCTTTTAAGAGGTCTTGCAACTGACACAAAAAACTAAACATAATAACTAAATATAAACTAAACACTATAATAAATAAAGATCATAATAGATCCTAAGACCGCGGCGCAATAACCCCTTATTATAAAAATAAAAAAATTAAAATTTGCTATACTAACTAGAACGATACCATAGACGTTAGATAGTATTTAAAGGTCTTGCAACTGACACAGATAACTAAATACTATAATAAAATATGAAATAAATAATTATGGTCTATAAGTTCGGAATGTAATAGGAATAGCAAAAAAATATAATGAGTTGATATACTAACACAGCGGTACCATTGACTTGACTCTTAAATACCATTGATTCTTTCAAGGTATGCAAATGAGAGAATAATACTATAATTAAATATGCATAAATGCTATAAACTTAAGGTCACAATGACCTTAGGTCGGGATCCCCTTATAGTAAAAAAATAATGAGTCGATATACTGCTACAAGGTACGAAAGACTCAACTCTTAAGATATTACAACTGACACAAAGAACTAAATACTTAGTTTAAATATGAAATAAATAAACTAAATATTAAATAAATACTATATTAAATATAAGACACAATAGATCTTAATGTCGGAATGCAATGTCCGGTTGAAATAAAAACAATAACGATAAGTTTGTCATACTAACTACAGTGCTACCAATGACTCAAACTCTTGCAACTAAGACCTCCTACGAATTCTCTAGCATATTTAATTTATGTTACATAAACATACATTGGACAAAGACTGCAATTTCTTTCTTTTTTTTACAGCTACAATAAGAGTCATTAAAAGAAATATACAAACTTCTATTAAGGTTGGATACATGAGTAAACTATCTTTAAAACTGATTCACACCATAAAACTTTCAATTTATATTTGATATAATTTTTAACCAAGCACAGTAACTTTCTATTCATCATCATCATCACCAGCGTTACAGCTCTGGGTGAGCTTTAGCTGCATCAACCAGCTTTCTCCATTCTGGTTTGCATGATGTTTTAGATCTTCAGCTTTGGATATCCATTTTCCTGATGTCTTCAATCACGTTGTCGAGCCATCTTATGCGTGGCCTACCTCTGCTGCGGTCATTATACGGCGTGAAATGGAGTATTCGCTTTTGTGGTCTATCGTCCGGCATTCTCATGACGTGCCCTAACCATC